>NC_143437.1:22443571-22758214 GCF_987193195.1 Phasianus colchicus
AGTTCATCTGGCAATAGGGTTACAGCTCTGCTCATGAACAGCAGTGAGAAGCCACTGTGTGAGAAGTGCCCATGACATTCCTTCCAGCTGTCACTCCTTTGGCATAGTGCACCCTAGTCATGTGTGAAACTATTTCTATTTGGTAAGATAATTAAAGGAATTCTTTTTCCACTGACATTTTTAGTTTTCAATTTCTACATTCAGAAATAGATACTAGGCTCAGAGATTGTACAGGAAAATTAATGTAGTACTTTATTTTTAACCTTTGAAAGTAAAATACAGTATCAGGGTAAAATAAAGTAATGAGAGTAATTAAGATGTAAATGGAAAAGTCATTAAAAAAAAAAAAAAACCAACCCTTTCAAGTGCTCCAAATTCTCTCTAAGCATCATATCAATACATTTTGTTCCCTCCACCTGCTACAAAGAACATCTGATTACATTTATAATGATTTTCAGTGTGTGATTTTTTTTTTTTTATCAAGCATACAAAAATAAATAGAAATTGAAGTCAATAGTTCTTATATTGTATTTTTCTTCTCTCCCCCTTCCTATTCTTTTCTAGCCTTCTCACATCATGCAGATAAAAAACACAGGTGGCAACAGTGCATCCTTGCAGCTGCCATCAGTGGGTCTGAGAGCAGAGGCATGCCATAATAGCCTGTAAGCAAACAGGCCCCTGCATCCAGAGAATGAGGCCTGACTCTGAGATCAAATTAAACCGATACACAAACATGACACTTGCATGCAATATCTTCTTTTCCAATGCATCTATCCTGTTCTTAAAGAGAAGATGGTGTTTGCAGTAGAGTCAGTGGCTCTGCTCTCCTTTCACTGGTAGCCAGACAAATCCCTCCTACACTACGCTACAGAGATGTAAGACTAAGTTACCTCACCTACTTATGACCTACTTTTGCAAAGCCTTTCCTCCCTCTTTCAAAGGTAATGCTGGCTACAATGACCAGCTCCCTTTGCAGGCTGTGTTCCTCAAAGCCAAGGAATTGTGATCTTTCGAGGAGCCTGGTCTACTCTCTGCTGTCACAGGAGCCAAAACTGCTGCATCCTCACCAAAGTTGATCCACGGTTGTATATTTACTGACAAACACCACTTTAAGCAATCCAGATGCCACCAGAGAGGAATCTTACCTTTCTGTACACCCTAAGGAGATCTTTCTACTGGCCTGAGAGGGTACAGAGTTAAATCCAGAACACAAAAAATGGCTTTTACTGCAGAAGCGCTCTGGGTTTGTGTATCAGATTTTTCCATGCACTGAAAGACTGGAGCTGTGGTACAGGTAGTGGCAATTTTGTGAGTACACACAGCTTCTGCTGTCACTGGGATTGGCATGCCCAGGAATAGACACAGGCAACAAGTCAGCTTTTTCACTTGCAATTGTTAGGTCAGTTTAAGTTGCTTTGAATGGCTTACAGAGCACTGTGCAGAGGAAAATAAGCTGTTTTCAGATTTTTAGTGTTTAACAACAGCAGTTAGTTAATTGAGCAGCACTAATTCAAATCTTGGTGAATCTTCAAGTTCAGTGGAGTTTTAATTCCCAACAAGGCCCATGGCATTTGTGCAATTGAAAATTTGCTTGTGCTATCCTTGTAAAGAACTATTTGCAGGAGCACAGAAGCCGAACAGAGCCATGAAATCTTTGTTGACATTTCGACCTTTCCGTCTGCTGCATTGGGGATTTGGCCACTTTGCCTGGTGGAAAAATGCAAAGCAGAAAACAAAGCCTCTCTCCCTTCCCTCCAGCTACCAGAAGAAAACAGAACACAGACTGGCTGCCACTTCTTGTCACAAGGCCACCAACTGCCTTCAGACTGCATGGCCATGTCTTCGCTTGGGTGGGCACCCACTGGCAATTTTCAAGTAGGTATAAGAGGCTGGTGGATGTTGAGTCATTTTTCCCAAGCAGTATGAAAAGCAATTTTGTATGTCCTTACATTATTTACAAAGAAAAAAAAATGTGCAAAATCCATGACTACATTACAGAACCAGCTTGGGTTTGACGTCAGAAAAATTATGTGGGCCACCTCATCACACACAGCTCATACCCATGTTGTGTACCTCCATTCACAGTCTTGGGTGGACAGGCCTGAGTACAAGCAAGAAGGCAACTCAGGCAGTGTGCAGCCAGAGCTAGATCCTGGTCCCTTGCCAACAGCCCCTTTGTGCTCCCTTCTATAACCAAAATTATCTTACCACCATAAGGGCCCTTTGTGTTACAAAAATGCATTTTTCGTATTTTTTAGCATCACGGCACATTAGAGTCTAATTTCTCAATACTTTCTCTATGAATTTACACAGAAGAGTACTCATTTGAGTAGAGAAAGCTATATTTACGCTAAAGAAAAGTGAAATGCAAGGGAGAATAAACCAGTGAATAGTATTATTAAGCCAGAAGATAGAAGAAACATATTATCATTTATAACATAGTACATGCTTTGTAAATAACAATTATGTCTCCAACTACTTGCACAAGAAAAAATTGTTTAGAAGACACATTTTCTGCCATGTCTTCAAGCTAAGACATTTCCTGGAATGAATGAAACATCCAAGAATATACAAGAAGCCTGCTCTAAGAATGGAGTCAGCTGAGGATACTTTTGTTACACAAGCATGACACTGATATGCAATACCCTTTTTTCTAGCATGTCTATCCCTTCCTCCTCAGAGACAGTGTGAAGACTTCATGTTCACTGTGGCACCAGAATGCCCAGTAAGTGGAGACAGCTGAGATTTGAACAAGAAGTAATCATATGGGAAAGAAAAGGAAGTTCTTACAGCACGTTAGGTAAGCTGTTTGGTTCTCCAGTTCACTACCAAAATCTGTAATGAGGAAAGAATGTAGAAGAGAGAGAGAGAGAGAGAGGGGCATGGCTATTATAATTTCACATCCTATATGTCCTAGATATACAAGCTTTCCAGATTTTTCTTTGCTATCATTACCACTGTGCATCTTCAGTGTATCCTGCAGTTTTTCTATACTATGATTTGAAACTAGAAGTTTGCACATACAAAGAGGTTATTGTAGAGCATGCTGATCTGCTCTGCCACACGAAACATTACATAAATATCTCATTTTAAGCTTTCATGCAGTTTTTAAGACTATTTCCATCTCTAATCACAGAAAATCCACAGAGAAGCTCAAAACCCACACGTCAGGGACTACTAGCATGTAAAAGTAATAACAGATCTTCATGTCAGACTAACACAATTCAAAGGAACACCCTTGCAGCAGAATTTCTTAACAGCTTAGAAGCAAAGTACACATTTACTGCAGATGTGCAAGGAAGGCAGACTTATCTGAAAAATGCGGTGCCAATGTGCAACAACTCTAACTTAATTCACATGCACACACAGAAAGAAAACTGAACAGTTATTTGGTAGTCAGTGAGCCAAAGAAAAACAAATGAAGGAAAGTACTGAAATATTTTCCAAAGAGAAAAGAACATTAAAGCGAATGGATTTGAGAATGGTAACTGCTGGTGTCCTTCCAGGTTATTTTACATGGACAGTTAACTGTTCCCTTCTTAAGATCCACGAAAATTGCAAATAGGAAAATATTTAGTAAAAAAAAAAAAAAAAAAAAAAAAAAAAAGCAGGTTTGGTAAGTATTTAAAAATAGAACATCATCTTATGGGATCAAAAGTCATTCCCTGCCAAACCTTCAAAAGTAAATTTTGTCAACCCTATGGCACATTTCTTAGAGTATCATTTCAACTGTTAGCTTCCAGGTCATCTGCCTGTTGCTGTGTGTGTGTGGGCTGGGGTGGATGGACACAGGAACTCTAAGCTTGCCAGCAGATGGCTTCTCTGGCCCTGTGCCTGGCCTAGGCACTTCCTTGGCAACAGTGCATTCACTAAACAGCCAGTTCAGTGAGATCGGACAGACCAGATCTACCTGTGTTCTATGATGAGCCCAGATGCTTCCTGCTGAAAGGACTGAAGAGGTGTCAACACAGGCTGTTGAGCAGGAATTCATGGACACCACAGGCCAGGCTCTCCCAGGCTGGCTAGGTGTGCCCTAATGACACAAGGGAAGGTGTTTCATACATTGGATGGAAAACCTGTGTATATCAGAGGGACAGAAGAGGGGAGAAAGGCAAAGGGGAAGAGTTCAGGGAAAGGAGAAGACAGAAATCAATGCACATGCTATATCTCTAAACATCTGGGGCACATCTGAGGCACAAACACTAAAAAATACTGAAAGAAATCTATATAATAAAAAGTACTTTATCCCTCTGACTTGACACTACTAAACCTACATTCTCAGGCTTCCCCTTCTATGGTAAAGATCTTATCAGTTTTCACATGTTTCCACACCCTATTTTGATTTCAAACTAAAAGCTGCTAAACATGATGTCACTTTCACAAACAAAGTACAACTGTGTGGATATTCTAATACTCAAGTACCTTACTTTCACTCCCATTTACAGTAGCTTAAATCGGCCTACTTACAGCCAGCAAGCTGTTCCAGTTACACAACTTATCTTAATTCTCACTCATTAAGTGAACATTAGAGAATTGGATAAAATAAGTAAATGGTACCATAAAAATCCCCAAAGCAAAGGTATTTAAAGATGGCATTTCTTTATTCAAGACAATAACTTTTAAGTCCAATGGTCATTTTGTTGGTTTTCTGGAAGAGATAATCAACAAACAATTGTAAGAGATCTAATAGTATTTTTCTTGGAAAACAGATTTTTTTCCCGCTATTAATTATATCTATGTAATGAAGTTTTTAGTTTGAAACTTCAGACAAAGCTAAGAGGAGCATTTGCAACCAGTTAAGAACCAATCTGAAAGGCTTTATTCCTTCAGGCCTCAATACACTGTTCTTAATTCCATATGCGTGCAATTTCAAACGTACTTAAATCTTGAAGGATGAGCAAGTAAAACACCTGTTTAAATGCTGTCTGTTCAGGGCCTTTCTTTAACCTGTGCTTAAACTTCCTGCTAACTAAGGACACAAAGCAAAATGCATGCTGTCCAAGACTTTTCTTTCCATCTTTAGTATTGGTCTTGGACTGTTTTACACAGACTGCATGAAATGTAAATTTAAAAAATTGCTTGTAATTGCAAACTTCTTGTTTTATTTCTGGGAATACTGGTGCTCAAAAATCCAATTCCTCTGTAAATTTCTAAGTAATTGTTTTTGAGTTACAGTTGCATAGCCAATAGAGCAGAAATTAAAAAAACAATAATACATTTTTCCATTTTACATCAAGTTCTGTACAGTGAGAGTGTCCATTTGCAGGCATGTGTACTAAGTTTTGTCCACACATCCTGATGCCTGGAGAATCTGACCCTTTAAGTCAACAGAAAGATCTTCATTACTAGTTACAAAATCAACTGAGACTGAACAATTGTGAGAAAACAATTCAATAACCAAGTTACTGTTCATTTTGCTTCTGAACTTTTCCCAGGGACTGTCACTGCGAAAGAGATGAAAGTGTGGCAGGATACAGGGTGACAAGCAGACAGCAATTCCCTATAAAACTAAGGCTTGGCTTTTTTCACTTATTTATCTTTTTATTCATCCTACGTTTTCTTTTCATGGCTTTAGATCATTTGTTTTAAACTTTTTCTCTACAGCACAATAAAAAAGATCTCAGGCCAGTTCTGCAAATTCTTACTTCTGGGTGAGCTCTAACGATTCCTGTTTTGTCAATTCAAACTGACACTGACTTCAGTGGAGCTACGTGGAGTGGATAAGTACAGCACATCTGTAAGTCTTTATGAGACTGGGCCCCACATGAATAAATCTGTTTAAAATCACAGAAACATCTCCTGTAATCAAGACTCTGAAAGCTGAACCCCACATATTTCTACCTAAAATTAAAAAAAATAACAGTATCACTTGGTAAAAGAGAAATAAGGATTTGGTATCATTTGGTAAGGAGAGGTAAGCTTTGTTCTTACTGAAAACTCCTTTTTTACATCACCTAATAGTTCTGGTGGCCTGTGCAAAGCTTTTTAATCCCTGCGAGATTCTGTCACCTCACCAATTGAACATGGTGTTTAGACAGACCTTGACAAACGGAGACCCTTTAAAGAAACTAAGCTAACATTGGCTCCAGACATGTCTTGCTAAATTACCACAAAAATATGTAATGAGAAATTAAGTCCATTTAGGTTGCAAAGCATTAATGAGGATATTCATATGCAAGAACACACAGCTTTATAAATATGACCTGAATTTTGTTCATTTTCCAGTTGCCATTATGTTTCCCATTGAAGACTGAGTGCACAATTTCCTATTTAAAAACTGAAAAGTATTTTCTGTATTCTTCTCTTGGATTGAACACCAAAAACTGAGTTCACGTGTCAAAGGGTGGAAAACTGTGGAATATTAAATAAATCATTTTGAATTCACTCTTGTAAGGAAGCTCATGCTTTCAAAGAGATTCATGTACTTTAAATGAAATTTTAATCTAAATCATAATACCTCCATTTAATAGAAAGAGTTTCATTATCGGTAGGCTGCTGCGCTTAGTTTTCCCCTAACTGTGTCTAGGAAGTAAAGAAACCCCACCTACCACCTGTTTGCAGTCAAATACAAAGCTACTCACTCGTTAACTCTTTCTGATCATAGTGGAAGTGGGATAGATTCCACAAGACCAAAGAACTGTAAGATTGTTGAGATCACTCTGAAGTCCCAAGCACGGTGCCATTCTTTCTAGTGATGGTAGGAGGTTATGTGCTATTGCCAAAATGGGCTCAGTGGCTGTGTAGAAGGCTACCTCCTGACTCATCCCACATAGAGTCTGCAGAGCTGCCTGAAGACACTCTGAACTCTTCTCCCCCCAGGGCACAGTTCATTCCTGATGCTCGCAGTACACCTAACGTGTGATTGTAATATCCCAGCTCAGCATGAAGCACAGCTATCAGGCTATAGGAAGCAGACTATCAGCCCTGCAACCTGGCTGGAAGAGGAACCTATTAATAGTGCTGTCACTTTTTGCTTATAAAACAGCAGAGGTCGGGCTCCTTGCCAAGCAGAACAACATATCTCATCTCCCAGAGGAGCATTCCAGCTGCTTGTTACCAAGCTGCCATCAGGCAGAAAAGAAAATGAGATCTGCAGAGTGAGTATGCAAGAAAAAACAAGTCTGGCCAGGGCAGTAGTGTGCAGAGATCCCAGCCATTGTCACTGCACCAGCAGTTGCTCCCTGTGTGCTAAAGAATCATTAGATGAAATGCACAATAAACGCCACCAACAAAATAATTGTTTTTTTCTCATCTCTTGATGAGATAATTTCTTGACTTCTGATGGTGGCACCGGGGCCCACTGCAAAATGCAGCGCTCTGCAAATCTGCACCAGAGGTTGCACAGGCTTACCTTTCCCTTGCAAAGTCTCTTCTTCTGTCATCTCCCTTCTCATTGCATTCACATCATGATATTTTACAGCAGTTTTCAGTGACAGTTACAATAACAGAAACAAATTCCAGTGTTTTCTCCTCCTGTGCATGTCTGCCCATATTAAACTACTTGTGTTCAGTTAGTGAAAAGCTGTTAAGAACATGTCATTTGCTGCTCTGACCATGCAAAAAATGAAGTGCTGCATTTTTTCCCTTCACTTAGAAAACCACTTTTCTACAGGTTTAAGTACAAACCATTCAGCCATGCTGCTAATTTTAGCATGTCAGGTACATCAGACAAAGAGTGGATCCACCCACATCCCTAGATTCAGATGTTTAAAACACACTCATCGCTGTAAGCATAACAGCTTTTCCAGTATGCCTTTGCCAAAAGAGTGCATGACATGTCGTCATTACAGTAGAAACTATATTATTTTCCTTATTAAGATATTTCCGCTTAGAGACAAGGTGAGCATGATTTGACAGCACACTGCAATTTGCTAAGTAAAAGATTGTTTAATCATCACAGATTCCTTCGTGGGGAGCTTGATGATTCTTCTGCATCTATGTATCACCTTGTACACACGCATGCCAGTATCCACAGACCACACAGTAGTTTCACAAAACCACACAATCCTTTTGCCTTTCTGGGCTATACAGACAAGCAGAAACCAAGGCTTCAGAAGACTTTCACCTGGTACAACAGAAATATATATAATTTTGAGGCCAGAACGTTTGAGACTTAAAGTCCCAAAGACAGTGCAGACTATTAGCTGTTACAGACTTCAGTTAATAATCCAGAGTGAACAAAATATTCTTCAAAGACATTATACTGAAAGAAAGTAAAGGCATGTAATCATTGTTAAGCAGAAATATAGAATAGATGTTGCTTAAATATTGCAGGAAATTTGATGAATATCAATGTACCTACTTCAATACTAAGTAGCGTTACACATACCTCCAAGTTATATGTACACAAAGTTTAGAGAGTTTAGAGTTAGGCTTGTGACATCATTCCAAGCTAAGTAATTCACTTGCATTTACATTTCTTTGAATAAACTGCCTACAGTGCTGGGAAAAGACTATGTGCAAAATACAGCCAAGGCATTGAGATGCCTAGGCAGAGCTGGAATGACTTGAATTATTATCATATAGCATCATTCACACCAGACAACTCTTAGACACTATACAGTCTGTGTCAGAAACACTTTAAACACCAACAGAGTTAAATCCCTTCTGATATAGAGCATAGCCTCTATTTATCAGAACAAATCAACATTGCCTAATTGTTACATAAATGAGAATAGATATCAAATTTAATCAAGAGTGAAATAAAAGATTTACTTTTCTTTAAGTGGCATCCTTAAATAATGATCTCATGTTTTCTAATTAGTAAAAAAAAGCATAATCATGCTCTCTCCACCCCAGCCTGGAACATGGCTCAATCCAGATATAAACTCAAGGGGGAAGTGTCGGATCCTGCAAAATCAGAAGCTGACAGGGCAACAGAGCTGAACAAATCAAGAAAAAATCAACACATAACAATGAATTATCACAATGCAAAGGTAACACGTTTCAGTCAGAAACACTGTAGCTACAGACAGGAAATTAAACGTACATATAACTAAAACCAGGGAAAGGTGGGGAAACAGAAACAAAAGGTATCACAGTTAAAGAAAAAGAACAGTAAAAGTCTGTGGGGTATAAACAACAGCTGGGACATCACAGAAATGTAGTAGAAGATATTCTATAAGTCTTACCATTCTAAAACACTTAGTTGCATATTTTCCAGTAGCCTAAAGGAATTCTGCTGTTACAAAGAGAGGACAAATAATGACTGATAAAACATTTCATAACCTCTGCATTAATCTCCATGAGAACTCCAAAGACAATAAATCAACAAAACTTAGTTTTGCAGTGAAAGTCCAAGCATAGGTCAGAAAAGGTAGAAAATGAGTTAAAGGTTATTATGACTTGTCATTAGCATCGCAGTTGGTGCATCTTCTGGAAGATACTCAGGGAAACAATTATTTCACATATTGGACCAAAAGTAATTTTGTTTCCTATTTTCTGCTTCTTGAAGATTTCAATAAACCACAAAGGGCAACCACTTCTTCCTTCAAAAGTGGGGGGATGCAAATAGGAGCAAAAAAACCCACCTAGCTTGGGAACTGCCTAACCTAAATTTCCAGTGCTTCATGAGCACTTTTCCCTCCCACAGACAGGTCACTTCAGAAGGATGGAAGAAGGAAGTAGGGGTACAGCATTTATATAGGCACAAGGTTTTAGTTCCCAGCTGAGACCAAAATCTAAGATGTAATGAAAAGGAACATGAATTTCAAGTGCACCTTCATAAGCCTTTTGTCTGTTTCATTTTTCTTTGCAGTAGACTAGAAAGTAGACTAGAAATACCTAGCAAGCTAACTTAAGAGTCTCCTATTCTCCCCCTGCTTTTCAGTTCCCCATGATTCTCAATTACAGGAATTTCAGTGGCAGAACATAACCATATGGACTGAATTCATGCATAGCACAAGGTCAAGTATAATTGTCTTGGGTCAAGTGTGTTGACAATTTCCTAGAACATTTTCAGTTTACATTGCAAAGAGTTTGATTAAGTTTATCTTTGTCTTCAGTGCTATTTACTGATGTTAATTGAGAACTAATGCAAATGTAAGTAGCCATAACATGATACTTTATCATTTTTACTTGTTCACTCATTTCATTATTACTGATGCTAGCCTTCTTAAGTAGTGCTTCCCACTTCTATCTATAAACTGAACAGTTTTAGAACAGCAGCCCTATCTACCCTCTCTTCATCGCTGTCTATCCTAAAGGGCAACTTCTCTATGATTGTCTCAGTCTTCACTCTGTCCCACACACATAAACATTGTTGAAAAGGAATAGAATATAGTAATATGAAAGTTTAGAGCAGATTCACTAAGATACACTGACTGCTTTACTGTCCCTAAGGAAAAGGGGAAATGCAAGTACTCTGTTGGCACATTTGCACCAAAATATTACTGAAGTGATTTCTTACACAGTAATAACTAACATCAGTTTATTTGCTCTTTGAAGAAAAGGTCAGTCCATATTTCTTTCTGTTGCCAGTACGATTTTTGCCATCAATATCAGATGGATTAGGATCTGCACTCTGTACTTTCTTTGCCAGGTTCCTTTGGCACTGAGCCTTCTCTGCTCTACATCTATAATGCATAAAAACACAATTGCTTCAGGAAGATTTCCTGACCCTCTCATAGTTAAAGAGATGATGCTACAACTCACTGTTATTTCAAGAGGAAAAAATATTGAATAATTGTGTGTTTGTACATTTTTTTTTCAGCGCACATTCTCAATCGTGCTTCAGCTGGATGCCTGCATGTTTTGTGGAATATAAATTTAGTAGAGCAGCAAGAGAGAAATAAATTCTCTCATCACTAACTTAATTTGTATATTGAATTTAACAGAATAACTTGACAGATATTTTTCCAATTTGAATAAAATGTTATTTCAGTTTGTTCAATTTCCGGAGTATACTCATTAAAGGATTTCCATTTTAATCTAGGAAATAATGTTTCCTATATTAAAAAAATCTTTAGTATAGAAAAGCTGATACCACATTCAAGATGCAAAGATGTTCTTGTATGCTGGGCAGAATGGCCAAATGTAATTATGATCTGGCTGTTCAGTTTTGATCTTTTACGCACTCCTGTATGAGAACTCTTACTACGCTTCCAAGATCTATTGATATTTTCATTTGCATATCGATTGAGAAGAAATAATCTCTACAACACAGAGAAACCACCAAGAAAATATAGTTCAAAAAAAGCTGAACCACAGTCCTTAACATCAAGCACACAGCTAAATCCTTTTCTCATTACATGTACAGCCCTAACATTGCAGCTAAACTTAACAGAGCTTAGTTAAGCTCAAATTTTGCTTAAAAAAAGAAACATACAGCCACCATGCTCTGTCCTTCTTTGCTTTCATAGGATAAGCTGAGCATATGACAAAGCCAATGGAAGTAATTCCTCTCACATAGCCATTTCCTCTCTCTCTCATCACCTCCCCTCCGAGCCATAAAGCACAAGCTGCTGGCGCTGCTCCTGAAATCCCAGCAGGTAACTATTTTCTGCTCCTGCCTGGCATGATGAGGAAGCAGCAAGGCTGGAAGTCAAAGGATATGATCACAATCTCATTTAAGCGAGCTCTGACATCCCTTTAAAGCTATAGGGGACAGCTTAAAGCCAATTGTAACAGCTGATATTAAAGCCTTTAAAGCATCTGCTATTGGCAGAAGAAGGTTGAGGATTTTAGGGAGCATCACGACCATTTAGAACATGAGGTGACTCTTCTCTCCTGTTATCCTAGGAGCAAAGAGTGGATGAAAGTGTTTGTAGGCAAATTAAAAATTTTAAATTTGAATTTTATACCTAATACTAGTTCTGAAACATCTATTTCTTAAAGCTCATAATCCCTGTGATCAACAGGATCTTGGTACTTGGGGTCTGGAGCACAGGCCTTATGAGGAGCGGCTGAGGGAGCTGGGATTGTTCAGTCTGGAGAAGAGGAGGCTCAGAGGAGACCTTATTGCTCTCTATAACTACCTGAAGGGAGGTTGTAGCGAGCTGGGGGTCGGCCTCTTCTCTCGTGTAACTGGTGATAGGACTAGAGGGAATGGTTTCAAGCTGCGCCAGGGAAGATTCAGGCTGGATATTAGGAAATACTACTTCTCTGAAAGGGTGGTCAGGCACTGGAATGGGCTGCCCAGGGAGGTGGTGGAGTCCCCTTCCCTGGAGGTGTTCAAGGAACGTTTGGATGTTGTGTTGAGGGATATGGTTTAGCGAGAACCATTGGTGATAGGTGGATGGTTGGACTGGATGATCTTATAGGTCTTTTCCAACCTTAGTGATTCTGTGATTCTGTATCATACTTGCCAGCTCAATATGAGCAAGAAACCTGGTCTTTCTTTCTATACAGCACTTTCTAACCTTCTTTCTAGAGTTCAGTACTCAACATCAATTTGTTCTGTGAAGGAAGCTTAATTGTGACTTTTGCAGCTCTTGTTTTGCTGAATCGGTAGAGTTCAAATCAACAGCAAGGGCATTCTTCCCCATCTTCTATCTTCAGACACCTTCACTAAGATTTTTCACTTTTAAAAGAACAGCACTAGAAAATTAACCCATGCTGTTCCATTTTAAGAATTACTGAAAGGTAGGATTGTCAATAAAATGCCTTTATGAACAATTTTTGGTTTTGTGAACTAAACATGTATCAAATACTCCCTGTATAATTCAAAAACTAAGAAAGTACGGAGATGAGAAGAAAAAGAATGCTACTTAAGCTATTGCAAGAAGATTCTGGTTGGTATGACACAACTATATTGCTTATTTTATGTTCATTTACTGAAAAAGAGGTAGAGGATGCCTTACACCATGTAGGCTTGCTTTCAGATTCTTAGGGTTTTTTGTACCTAGTGCAATAAGCTAAACAAACCAACTACATCTCCTGTTTCTTATGAGGTATGTAAACAGCAACCAATTCCAGTTCAGGCTGAAGTACAATACTTAATCAAAATTTCAGCATTATTTCAGTACCACTTCCAGTCTAGTCATTAAGATTTCTGCTAGAAAGGAAAAATAAGCATTCTCTTTCTAAACTCTTTCTGATCACAAATAAAGCAGCAAATCACCTCTTCCTGAATCCAAGTACATTGTCATTCTCTACAAAGATCCTGCAGTGATCAATGCTATCACACAGCCTGGTTAGACCTACAGAGATTGCCTGCAGATAGGTTCAGTGTCAGGCGGCAGACTCTACAGAGTGCTTGATACCTAAGATAAGCCTATGCTGCCCATGCTTCAGAGTTTTCTAGCTGACACTGCTACTGAGATTTAACCACTTTTCACCAGATTTTGCCAGTTCAGACTAAATCATTATAGTACAAACACTGTTCTGCTGTTACTGGCTCTGAAAGCCATTGTGCACATGTAGATGACAAGGCGAGTTCTGTGATTCCATAATCATGATATTAAATCCTAATGATCCTATGCTAGGCACAGACCTAGCTGACTTGTTTAGTTGGGAAGTTACATACATGCTTAAAATTACGCATGTTTTAAAATAGCAAATAGAATTCAAGCTTTTTAAAGTAATCCAGAAAGGCTTCAATTTATAAATTCATCCTCTTTCCAAAGAGTAAATAACTAATGCTCATTACCTTCTGTATCTCACAGACTCCCGGACTTTGCCAAGAAAGTATTTTTTCCAACGTTCTCCATGTTGCAAATTTGTCTCTTAGTTGCTGCACTGCCATGCAATCACCTGTCAGAAAATCTAAACCACACAGACTGATTCAACACTTAGTATTTGGCTCTCCCATTCCTGCCTCCCCAAAAGGTCACAGAGCAGGATATTGTGTCTTACACAGTGCAGCTCTTTCATCCTCAGCACAACCCGGTATCCAGCTCAACACTCACCATATTTTGTGCTTTGGTAGGGAGCCAACAAGCACCATGTAGGATTTTACATTGCTATTCTGTCTTCATATCTGAGGAACACTTAATAGCTTACTGACAGGTAACGCTGTACTGGGATTTTTAAAGCACTAATGAGCACAGCAAGGCTCACATCCTATTATCCCACTAACTCTATATGGATTCTTGCATGCATGCATAAGAGAAATAGGACGGAGAGGAAAGATGAGAATGTTTTACTGGCAGCACTCGATCAGTAATAAGGTAGGCATGAATCAGTATCTCTTATTTATTATCTGCTGCTGGCAGTAGATGATCAAGTATTCAAAACACCAATGTTGTCAAATGTGGCCAAGAGCTGCACTATAGTACAAAAATAATTGCTTGACACATCCATCTCCATATTCTAGGCTTTTCACTTGTAACCATGATACAGACAGTAACAACAGATAAAACCTCCCTAAACAAACTCCCCAAAGCATTTTAAGGAAATCCAAAGTTTTAAGCCTGCACTGGAATCAGATGAATCTAATAGCCAAGTGTTTGAACACACATGCTTAAAAGTGAAGGCAGATTAGGATCTAGCCAGCTAACTGTGGAGGCAGCATTTGCAAATACCCTACTGCTTGTTTTACATCAGAAAGTTTATGAAAACTTTTTGGAAAGTTTGGAAAAAGGATCATTAAAAGTATATATGGAAATGAAATGCAGAAGGGAAAAAAATATCCCAACTTTGCTTTCTGTTCCTTTTCAGTATCATCTTTTTTCTTTTTCCCTCTGCAACTAAAATGAAAATTAAAGCAGAGCTGAAGAAGGAATGAGAGACAGAAATTAAGTGTATCTTATAAATTTGCATTTGACTGATAATAGTGTAAATGGTTTTACTACTGAGATGGTAACTGCTTTAAAATTATATCACAGTTATTCAAATGAAAGTGACCTCGCCACATATAAGTATTAAAAGCTGCTTGTACGCTAGAAAGAACAGACTTCAGACTGTTTGCAAGCTGAAAGTTGATTATCCCGAAACACTGCACACCGAGCAGTAATGTGTTCTGACTCAGTGAGAATGAGCTGACTATGAGCAAGGTGAGACATGCTAATTAAAATTGGTGCCGCTCCTTGAAATTATAAAGTAATTTAAGTATGAATTGTCATTATTACCAACGTACAAATACAGATCTCTTCATGGGTGAAAGAACACACAGGAAGCACACTGCTAGTAGTCCTTATTGTCTAGACCCTCCAGCTTGCATACCAATTCTGTACTGACATGTCTGATGTTAAAGATTATCTTTGGTTTCTAATGGTTTCTAATGACTTTTTAGAAAAGACATTCTTTTCATCAGCATGCTTGCAAATGGGCATTGCTTTCCAGTTAGATAAATAGCCAGGTTGCCCATTATTCTTTAAATGAATAAGAAAACATCTTTAAAATATGCAGTCTGATCTAATAAGGTGCAGCCAGCTCACATTCTCTACTGGGAGTTTGGTAAAACTTCCAGTACATTGTCTGAGTGAAATAGATACATGAAAATTCATAACAAGACAGACAAATAGGTAAACAAAAGAAGATCTGTTGTAATAGAACAGGTTATGAATGCAAACTGTATTCTTTCTACTTAGCTCACTTGGATAAGAAAGTTACATTGAATGCCATGTCATATGTGATCCAGAATAGTGTATCCACTCAAAACAATACTCAAAAGATTTCTGTTTATTTCAAAGTTATTTTCAGCACTGTGAATCTTCTGTATTTTATTTGAACAGCCGGGGGTTGTCAAAGCACATTCTTTCTTGTCTCATAAAAATGCTTAATGTATCCCCATCACTACAGTACCTGAATTCCTTTATCTATTAAAACCACCACCAACAAAACCATACTCTGTACTTTCTTCACTCACCACAGAGGAGAAAACGTTTACACAATACAGCACAACACTTAGGCATGAAGAGAGACTGTGTACATTTTTCTAAGTGCATCTGCAAGTGAAACATGCAGGCCTCAAGAACCCTGCTCTGCTCAAGGTGGTTCCTTTATTACAACTCTTGGTTTGGGTAGGTGCACACTACAAAACTGTGGGGTACATTGCCTGTCAGACAGAGACATCTCCTGAAAGAATAACTTCTCACTTGTAAACACATAGAAGGACCTGATACCTTTGAAGATAAGGACTGCTGACATTCCTCCACCATTTAGACATCTACAATGAAATCGTTTGGGTATGAGCCCCACAGAGCCCAAATCCTGAACTTGATTAGTACTTAATAAAGCAAGAGTATAGAGAATGCTAACCAGCTTTCATATGTTAGTAGTAGTCCATAGAAGTGAAAAATTGCACAGCAATATTTAATACCAGCTGGACTGCTTGATGTGACACTCATTGTGGCACTCCATCTAGGAATAATGAAAGTTTCTTAGCCATGCAGGTTAAAAAAGACAGAGAAGTGTGAATGTAGCAATACCGTTTCAAGGGCACACAGTACCGTGCTGTGGAAAATAGCTAAGTTACAGACTATCTGCCTGGCACAAAAAGTAACTTGGGGGGATGAGGGGGAAGGAAACTTCTATAAAATCAGCAGAATTGCTCTAGAATCCAGTTCCAAATTGTGCCCTTCCTTTCCCTGAAACTTCATTTGCATGAGCTGGAGCTTTGCACTAAAGAAGGAAGTCGCTTATTATATTAACCATTATACTTCTGTAAATATCTATATAAATAGGCATGCCAGCTACAAATATGGAACACTACGTAATGACAGCCTACAGACATACTAGGTCACCAGGGGGGAAATAAAAGATGACAAGGAGGTTGTCAACAGCTTAAATCAATGCACTGGACAGACAGTAAGGATCAACTTTCAAGTTACCCTTCCAGGGGGAAAGGCAGTTGTTAATAATCTGTAACTGAATCTAATACACTCACCCTGGAGAAGGGAACAGGAGGGAGACAAATGAGTGAAGCACCTTCTGATGGTGAAACGCACAGACCTTGCTCCCAAACAACCCATTGCACTAACAGGGAGCAGTCCTATGAACCATATAGAGCCTAGTGCACATTTACAATGTTTCCACATGCATTAAATGTGTACACATTGCTCAACACAGATGATTTTTAGAAAAGCCATGAAATGTTCAGCAAGACATAGGAACACTTTCCAGTGAACACTACAGGAACACAGGAAAATAACAAACACTTTCAAGACCACCCCAGTGCCATGCTCCAGCAATACCACACCTCTTCCAGCTACTACTGGCCATCCTTGCTACTACTGGTTGCTTATCAACATCATTAACAATTATTTTAAGGCAGCAACTAGGTAAGGGCAGCACAGCACTAAGGAGGCTATCTGAAGGTGCAAGAAAAAGAATTAAGATTGGCAGAAAGGATCAAAGGCTAGAAAAAGTAACCAGCTGACAGAGAATGAGAAAAAGTGAAAGGCAGAGATGTCATGAATAGATGTTCTAGAAAGAGACAATAAATTCACCCATGGCCCCCACAGTTCCAAACCCTTAAGTGCACTGAATGGAAAAGGTTACACTGAAGAAGCCAAATGAATGTAAAAGGCAGAGAGAGGCTGGCTAGCAGAAGCTACAGAAACAGTTTCAAGGGAAACTGCACTTCAGCAGAAAAGACTGCTCAGGTACAATGACAGAAAGAAGTAGTTTTCAAGATTTTTTCAGGTTTTTGGTTTTCTTTTAAAAGAAAAGTTCTCAAACCAAGTGAAAATCTCAGGCAAAAATTGGGACTGACAGCAATGAGACATTAGAGGATAACGTCTGAACATCTAGAATTCTTTTTCACATATCATTTAAACACCATATAATGTTTTTTTCTTTATTAAAGTCAAAATTACTGCATTTTGTTTTCTGTAATTCTATTCTATACGTATACACACAGCAAGATATTACAAAATGCTGGTGTTCTATCAGAAAAATTTGATTGGAAAAAATTTTTAAACTTGTAAATATCAGTGGAAATAACCTACTTATTTCAATGTTAAAAATTTCAGGTATTTATTTCATGTAAACACATGGAAAAACAGAATATTCAACCTATGATACCTAAATCCAGAACAAGACATGTAAGTTGTATCTCCATTTACAGTGTACATTCACAGATGTCTTCTTGGTTCTTTTTAATAAAGGAAAGAATAATTACAGTGAAACACACACTGAAGCTGCATAAATGCTTCACAACACGGCGCCTTTGAAGGGCCCTTCATCTTAAACACAAGCATCTTTCATCACTGTTTGATATATACCAGGAAAACTTCAAGGGTCAAAGCACAGCAATCTTGAATTCAATGCAATTATCTAGGGAGGAGGCAAAGACCTCTATATTGATTTCCTCCCCTTTTCTCATGCTGGTAGCTGGACTGAACTTTCCTCTTTGCACAAGTCACTATGCAAGCAAGGAGAGGGTGCACAGATGAGCAAAGGAAAACTGAACTTGATAGGAAAGGACAAGAGGTGTCTAAATGACCAATGTTATGAGTAATCACTGGATTAAGATCCTAATGCTAAAAGTAACCAAATAAGACAAGACACTGTAGAAAAATTTCTAAATCAACTTATGAATCCTATACAATTCTTTTGGATTTGTTTTTACATTTTACGTGAAAATATTTTAGCCACCAACTGTATTTAAAGAATAAAATGTCTTCCATCAGCAGGTTCTAACCAAGATCTGGACATGCTTAAATTTAATTTGTCTCCAGGTCATCGTAATTTAGTTCCTAGCTCTGCTAGTAGGAATTAAAATACTGATTCTAAACTCCCTCTCTCTCCCTTCCTGCCTCCCCTTTTATGGGTATCACTCTGAGGTTTCCTTCTAAAGACTGAATGAAGCAAGGCAAAACAGTGTCAGTCTCTAAAGTCTCAAGTAACGTTCAGCATATGGTGGGGTTCTCCAGTTTCTTCCAGTTTGGGAGGAAAAACAAAAAAAAAAAAGAAAAAAAAAGCAGATCAGCTACTCATCACTTTTCAGTTAGATTTTAAAACCAATAGAACAAATCATTTCCTTCCTCTTTTTTAGGATCCTTCTGTACAGATCTGTCTGTAGAAGTTGCAGAGGAGGCACAACAGTTCTTGCAAAAATGTAATATTTTTGCATCTGTTGTTTATTATTCATTGCCTAGGCTTTGTTAGATCTGTTGCTAAAAAGCACCCTGAACGCAAGTATGGCTGTAGCATGTAGGTGGCAATCCTCTTCATTTCACATGAGCATCAGAACAGTACCACTGCACAGGTAATGTAGCATTTCAAATATCTTTTTTGCTGTTGTCAAGCTGAAGGAAAACAGTTGAAGAAATGGTGATGATCACTAGCTTTCATGCTGCAAGAATGCAAAATAGGGAAGTGTGTGTATGCCATCAACCTCCAGAAAGAAAAATAAATTAGGATCCCCACTGCAATAAAGGTTACTGCATAATGGGAAACAACGAAAAGGGAAAAAAAAAACCCAAAAAACTCCAGAAGGGTCAAATGGACTACACAGGGGTGTTTCATACTGTGCTGGCACCACTTGCTGGCCCTGCCCCAAGCATTCCCCCTAAGCAGGCAGGAGTAATCACCCAAACAAATGAGGGGAACAAGTGGGAGCATTAGGAGGCAATGGGTTTGCCACCATTACTTATGCAGCCCTGATGCAATTCTTCCAACTGCTTAAAAAAAAAATAAAAGGAAAAGCCAAAGTAGCAGAGCAAGTACCCTTGTGGATACAGGGAACTTTGACTTCAGTAAAGCTTTTAAACTCAGCCTTTAAAATTTTAGAAGATACTCATTCAAAGCCGCTTCTTTGATATTACATTGAAACTGAAAATCTTTTGGAAAGGAAGAAAAGTGTAAATAGCAGAAGGCCCTTGTAGCTGAAGAACCGTTAGGAACGCATTCTTTCCATTATCTACTAATGGAATTAGGAAAATATTTTACTTGTAAAAAAAACAAAAAACAAAGACTACATCACTCATAAGCACACACTGTGTTTATTAACAGCATCTATTTGGGCAGATGGTAATCTTTAAATAAACTGAAAGAGAGCAATGAAAGAGATCTCTCATCTCCTCAGATCTGCCAAATCCATAGAAGAGACAACAGCAGATAGGATGCAGAAAGGAAATAGACTGAACGACAGATCAGGCTTAGCTGACCACATCACACATAGGAAGTCACCTAGGAGCCTCAGCAACTAGCGACCAAATTTGGTCACCAACCTCCATTCTGCTTTGATTTTTTTTTTCTTTTTTTTTCCCCCAAAGCACCTCTAAGATACCTAGAGAATACCAAGGTACTCTCCAGCCACATTAGCTGCCAAAAGAGCCTCTGTGATCTGCAGGACGAATTAAGTGTCAGGAAGATGAGCAGAGTTTTTCTTAACAGCTAGACTGGTGAAAAACAGCCCCCAGATGCTAGTGTTCCTGACACAAAACTGTCCCCTGGCACCTTCACTAGTGAACGATACACTGCCAAAAACCTGCATTCGATTCAGATGCAAAGTCATGGCCTTTGGTGTAATGTGTTAGACAAAAGAACAGCTATAATTGTCTAAGTAAAAGTAGCTGTCGCATCTATAGGCAACAAATTATAAAGAACCTTTAACTTCAAAATGAACACATGTATTACTGCAATAGCAGGCCCATTAGTTTGGATAACAGGTGAATAACGCATCCAAAAACATAGACTACTGGCCTCAGTAAACAGCACTTATCTGTTGTTTTATATAAGATAAAACCAGCACATTTCACTATTGATACAGTACTTTACTGTCCAGCCTGCATGATTTGCCAGGATTACAAAATCCAGACCTTAGCAAAAATACTGACAGCAGAATATATGAACACCATTCCCATGAGCTGAGCTTTTTATCATCTTTAAGGACCAGGAAAATAGATGGCCTTGAAACAACAGCAAATGGTGCCAACATGTTGGACATCAACTGAGGAAGATTATTCTCACCTAAAAAGATTAATGGGAGCATATTACAGAGCAGCCCTTGCATAACTCGGAAAAAGATTTTCTGGAGACCTCTTCCAAGCAAGGTTTTCCTTTCCTAGATCAGAAAGACAAGATTGGAAGACTAATTCATTTTCTGCTTTTACTTAAATAATTGAGAGATTAAGCAAAGGGACTTTGCTTAGTGACCTTCAGTATCTAAAGGGGAGCTACAGGAAAGAAAGGGACAGACTCTTTAGCAGGGTCTGCGGCTACAGAACAAGGGGAAATGGCTTCAAGCGTAAGGAGGGTAGATTTAGGTAAGATATAAGGAAAATAACTTTTACAGTGAGGGTGGTGAGGCACTGGAACAGGTTACCCTAGTCTTGTGGTTGATGCCTTGACCATGGAGACTTCCAAGGCAAGGCTGGATCAGATCTTGGACAACCTGATCCAGCTGTGGTGTCCCTGTTCATTGCAGGGAGGTTGGACTAGATGGCCCTCAGAGGTCTCTTCCAACTCTAAGGATTCTCTGATTCTATGACTGTGGCAGTCTCTTGCAAGGGTTCAAAGACAAGAAGATAACACAGACATATCTAATTACAGCAGCAACCACACTGAATTCTCTCAGAATCGCTTTCATAGAAAGAAATATCACTTTTCTGTGAAATAATTACCTCTAACATGCCCATCCTTTTCCCAACATGCATATTTTAATGCTTTAACATATTAATGCCCTCTGCTGCCAGGAAGCCCAGTCTGCTGCTCTGTCAGAACTTTGTCCAAGAACTGCCTTCCACTCCCACTCATTTCACTATTGATCTGAATTTAGTGGAATTGCTCCTCCAGTCCACAGTGTTATGATTTACCCTTTGGCAGAGTGGGTAGGACACAATACCAAAGCAAACTAATTTTTAGCCTATTTCTACATCTTGCAGCTACAATTTCCATAAAGCCAAGAGGAATCAAAGCCTGTTGCTCTTGGAAGCACTGCCTTTAAATGATGCCTTCTGAGACATTTATGCATGTAATAGAAATAACTAGGTCCTGCTTCCTCCCCTACCTCAAGCCATGCCAATGGATGAAAAATCCTGAGCATCGTTTCCCTTCTTAAATGTGTGAAGGGGAAGGAAGGAGGCATTGTGAAGTCCATTCAGTTAGATGAGATTAATTGAGGTTCTTCGCTTTCCAGTATTTTAAATATAAGCAACACTGCATATTGTACAAAAATGCATAGAAAAACAAGCATATACCCCAGAAACTTCCATCTCAAACAGTTTGCATAGCAGGAAGACTTGTTTTGTTTTTTCCCTGATTTGAGACATCTAACCAGATTAAATCAATAAAGCATTAAGAGCGTTTAGCAAAGAGTTACCCTCACTAAATAGCATGTTACCCCACGTTCAGCCATTTCAGCAGAGCTGGGATGTGTACTGTTACACCAAACACATATGGCAAACGTGCGACACCAAGGAGACTAAAAATACTCTGCATGTTCCTAACTATATGTGGTAATGGTGGATTTTAAAATGGATGGCCTCAGTCCTATTTCCAGTTACGTCAGTTATGAGATACAAGCGCTTCTACAAAGATGAAAGACTACAAATAATTATCAATCACGCAATTACGGAAAATACAGAAGCATTTTCCAGAACAAATGTACTGCTTGTCTTCTCATACGCAGTACAAGTAATAAACAATGCAACTGTCCTCCATTCGTTTTCTTTTTGCTACCTAGTGATGTAATCCATGCTTCCTTTTCCAAACCCAGTGACTGACAACACGTATTATCTATTCCTACCGGGACTGCAACATTATCAGCACTGCTGTGCTGCTGCTCCTCTCCTTGTAGGCAGTCACTAACAACAACTCTTCTGGCCTGAGATTTCTCACAGAGTTGGCAGGATTGTGCACAAATGCACAGCTCCAGGTTGCCAGGTGCTCATATATATTTTATTTAGATCTTTTGTTTAGCAGCAACAACTCAAAAAAAAAAAAAAAAGCACAGATGGAATGGAATTAAACTCAGGAATAAATTAATTTCATATACAGACAGACCACAAACTGTTTTATTACATATTCAAGAATGAAAACAGACAAGCTCCTGTTAGAGGTCCCCTTTTGTTCTTTTGTATATTAAAACAAACAAAAAAAAGAGTAATTAGACATGTTTCCAAAAAAAAATCACACTGCCTTTGAAAATTACAACTGAGATAAAAACCAACAAAACCAGGGAAGACATTTTCATCATCCAATGTACATTTGAATTGAGTCTTTTGAGAGCTTTCTTCATTAACATAACTTCCTAAGGGCTAGCAGTAAACTGGAACAGAAAAAGAACCTCATGCCCCTTTGATGTTAATCATAACTTAAAAATAAATACACAAATGTAGGAAATGTGGTACATACAAAGAATAGCAGCTTAAAACATTTCTATGGCTTGTTACAGGACTGCTAAAATATATTTCTGTATCCTTCACAGCACGTTTTGCTCAAAAGACTGCAATAAGACATAGAATGGCCTTGTAGAAAAAGCTCTCAAGCCTGTTCTGAGTACCCAACAGGCTCAGGTGCATCTCAAAATGCCTCTGCACTGACAGAGGCAGCATGGGGAACAAATGGAGGAGCAGAAGGCTGTGTGCTGCCACATGACTGCAGTGCTGTCATGGGGGATGCAGGGCAGGTTGGGAAGGCATTAACAGTTGCCTCAAGAAGGCAGCAGCATCAGGACCTAAAGTCATGTAGCTCTTGGCATAGAGACAAAATTGTCTTTATTTTCGTAGAACACATAGAAACAGAATGAGGAGTCTGTTTATCTCAACAGATATGTTATAGGGAAACAACCAAGAAAGTACAAGATACAGATCCAATATCATGACATTATTAGCTAATCTTTTTCATTTAATAAGGAGATGAAAATACCATTATATTCCCATGGAAAGAGTCCTAAATCATTTCTAACATAAATGCACAGGCTATTCATGTTACTCTATTGAAAAAATGAAAGATCTTCTCGCTATCAGCTGGTGTAAAATGTCAAGTATACCTCTGATAAAAATATGTAATACCTAAGTAAGTCATAACAGCATGTTTCCTGTGTACTGCCCTCAAGAGACATGAAGAAGTTGGCATGCTGTGACCACTGCCCAGGCTCTGGAGGTCGATGCTACTGAAGTGAAACAATAAATCACCCAGCCAAAATGCACGCTGCCTTCAATACACTGATCATAATCAGCATACAGATGTGCCGACTTTGTGATTAAATAACTTGTCAGTTTGATTCTAAAAAGCATTTGTGCATCTACAGCTCTAGCAAAAGCATACAACCCTAACACATTTGCTTCCATAGCTGAAATATCTTAATGAAAGTAGTCATTATTTTTCTAATTTACTTCTGAACTCTTCAGAGACACCATCAGCTGGAGCAAAACACTTCTGCCTGAATATTGCTTTCTGAGCCTTTTGTTATAATGCCATGCTTAAGGTGAAAGAAATTTGAGAAAAATACTTTCAGGCTTTCCCCATTGATTTGGCCTGTGCACTTGAGAGCACTTATAAAAGCTTGTTTCCCTGCTTCTTGGAGGTGGATCACATTTTCATTTTTCCTCAGTTCAACAGAAGGAGGAAAAAAACATTTAGAGCTGTGAAACGAAGCGCAAAAATAATTTGATGAGGAATTAGGGACATGCATGGTACTGGAAGGTAACTTTTGGATATTGCCTTTTGAGTATTATGCCTTTGATCTGCAAAGAACACCCTTCCTTAAGCGCTGTCTAAAAAGCAACAAAGATTAATACTTTTTCATATAGGTATTTGCCTCCTGGCACTGAAATATCTTTTAACTTGGAAACATTAAGCAAATAAGTCTACTCTAAGCAATCTACATATCAACATATCACATCTGCAATTTTGTGGGCATATGCCTCAACTCTTCTCCTCCATCAGAGAATTCACAGACTGTGCCCAGAAATTTAGCCACAGACACACCAATCACTACTTTTTGTTTAGTTATAGCTGCACTAACACTGCCATTCAAAAGTGACCTTTTAAAATTCAACACTTTGTCCCCTGTTAAGGCTGGCTTGTGTTTTTTTTTTTGTTGTTTGTTTGTTTTTTTGTTTTTTTTTTTTTTTTTACAGAAGTGTAATGCGTCCATACAATTTCTTTACATGAACTCAAAACAACTTCTAGAACAACTCCTTTGGGAACTGGAAATTTGTATTAGACAGAATGCAACGCGGTACCACAGAACAAAAGCTTAGAGAAAACCATGAGTAAGAAATATCAAAATTATTCAATAGAAATCATCATCCTTAAATTGCTTTTGGCTCATCCAAAACTCTGACCAGGCCATGCAAAACATCAACAAATATTCATGTCTGGAATCAGGAACCATAGGTGACAGGAAAAATCTTGCAAAGATGGGTATCTCAAAGAACTAGAATCATAGAATCTATCACAGAATCTAGAGATCATAGAAACTAATGCTGCTGCCCATAAAAGCAGAGAAAAGACTTCCAAGGACTGTAACAGAAATCCAGGCAAATCAAATTCTTAAAACCTGACAGTGCAGCACAAACAGAACAGTAATAAAAAACAAAATAATGCTTCAGACCAATAAGAATTTTTTCTTCAGCTCTAAAAATAGAGAAGTCAAGAGGCAATACAAGCATTCAGGTAATAGATCTCTCATTATACAACTAAATTAATCCAGAAAAATAAATATAGCTTTATATTACTGAAACTGATTGTTCATTTGACAAAATAAAGACCAGTAACCCTCCCCACTGAGCTTAATTACTGTCATGCCAACGTATTTAAAATTCTCTTGAAATAATAGTCTACAATTATAATATGAATCCGAAGCATTATCATCAAATCTTAAAATTTTCTTTGATTGCATAAGACACGTATTTTGTATTCACAATTCTTATTTTGCAAAGAGTTAATTAGAAAGGCACATAATACTTGGCCAGGTTAAGCTCTACTCTACCCCCACATGGTTGCTCTTACACTTGTAGCTAACTTGTCTTCTATGCTTGCAGCTTCTTTCTGCTTTACCTACCAGGTTCTCCAAAGGAATGCCTCTCCAGCTATGAGGAAACAAACAAGACTCTTTAGGTGACCTTGATTTTTTCACAGTGGAGGCAGTCTCCAATTCAGAAATCTCCACCCAAAAGGCACAATAATTTTCTCTAATGAATGCTTTGATCCTAATGCAAGCTAGCACTCATATGCTTGAAATATCAATTTAAAAAATCAGATTATTTTTAACCTGTTTGTCTTATCCAGCTTCTCATAATAGAAAAAAAAATGCAAATTTGGAGACCCCATTCTTCAGAAATTCAGAGATCTATTATCCCTGCTCATGACCTGCTGCAAGCATTGCATACAGTTCTTTGGTACTAGTTATTTAATTCTTGCTGTGCTACGGATGCAAACTCTCTCCTACATTGATTATACAAATATTGGTTGTGACTAGATCACCTACCACTTATATTTAGATTTAAAAGCTTAAAATGTTTATGGCTTATTTTGTTGGTTCAGTTCAAATCATGATAGGGGGAAAAAAACATAAAAAATATAATAAAAAACCACGTCTATAGATAGAGAAAGAAGGTAACACAGGTTTCCATGGTTACATTGTTAACCACCTCTAAATTTACTGTTTACATAGTTTTAAAAGTACAAGACATTATAAACAAGAGGAAATTAAATATTTATTAAGACGTACGTTGCAGAAAGCTTCCACCATATGCTATGTCTGCTTCACCAGCTGACTGTCAAACAAAGCTCTCAAGGAAATACTAATATTGACCAGTTATTGATGCTGCCAACTACATTAATATACAGGACAAATCCTCACTGAACATGTACAGAGGAAAACCCTTGATTAAAGTTCATTTAGTAATATCTCACCTGTAATTTATTTTCAACAGAACACAGTCCCTAGCCTTGAGACCAATTATAACATAAGTCTCACTAACGTAAAAGTACTCACTTGGCAGTCAGATAAAACTAACTGATCACCAAAGGCTGTTCTCAAGCTCTAGCCATTTAAACAGGTGCAGTTTTAATCATTTACTTCTAATGAAAAACAAGTTCCTCCATCTTTTGCTATCATCTTAAAAGAAAGGTTAATTCTATAAAACATTTTTCAGTACAAAAATGCCATCTACATCAGATCACTTTTATTTTGATTTCCTGGAAATAAACTTCAGCTGCATCTCCTCTTTCTGGGGAGAGGAATGATCAGCAGTTCTGTGATACCGAAGGCCCTGGGAAATTCCAGACCTGCACTCAGAAGCTCTTAAGTTCTGTGCAGAGTCCCCAGAGAGGGAAATTCTGGGTGTACTTTGAAGTCCTCAACATTTGGCTGTAGACCTCATTCAGTTATGAACTGGAACATAGCCTTAGGTCCTAAATACAAGTTTGTCACACAGCAGTGGAACACAAAAAAGGCAGCTAACTCCAATACCGACAGCAGGCCTGATTGCAGTAAATTGTTATAAGAAGTACAGTGCAGTCTATTCAGGTAGCATACAGAAAACAAGACAGACATACTCTTCTAAGAAGCAACACTTTTTCTGCTGTGTACTAAACCAAAACATCTACTGAAAACTCTTGCATAGGTAAAACACTGTCAGTCTACACACCGTTCTACAGCCAGACTTTTACTTTTCATTTTTGCTGTGTGTTTGCAAAACTTTCAATGAATACACGCACTATTATTTCTTTTAGACAATCTGTGAAGCCTGCAGAGGATAGCTAGTCTCTGTTCCATTGCAGGATCAACTCTACTTAGGTAATTCTTTTACAATATTTGTCCCTGAGTTTTGCTACAGTCCAATGGCATTAAAATGAGAAAAGTTACCTGAGCAACTCATGGCTAATCTTTCTGGCTTATATATTTTCCATATATGCAGAAAACATATTTTTAACACATATTTGAGTTTGGTAGAACTCAAACAGAATCACTAATAAAGTTATATTCTGATCTTATCTCCCTATGATTGGTTAAAAAAAAAAAAAATTAGGTCTGTACTTTCACTGAATCAAAGAACACCCTGAGTTGGAAGAGACCATAAAGATCACGTAGCCCAAATTCTGGCTCTACACAGGAGCAGAATCCTGTGTTTGAGAGTTGTCCAAACACTTCTTGAACTCTGGCAGGCTTGGGGCTGTGGTCACTGCCACATGCGTGATGCACCCCAGGTTACGGTTGGCCCTTTTGGCAAAATACCATGCCTCACTAGCAGGTTTCAAATGTCTACATCTAATATTTTCAGAGCTATAGTCTAATCCAGATTTGAAAAGCAATTTATTGTACCAAAATGCTAGATGCATTTTAAAATAATCTCTAAATCTACCAGAACTAGCACAGGGCAATACCATTATCCTTATAGCTAGATGAGTTAATATTTATTATATAATATCAGCATTCACATAAAAAATAGGAGAGCAGTACTTACTACTTATACATTCTGATTCTCTTTACATCTATCAAGCATGTATTCTGCTTTATTCTACGCTTTTTAAGTTTGGCTTAACATCATTCAACGTAGGCAAGCAAACTCCATTTTGATATTCACGTAGATCATAACACCAGACCAGACAGAGTGGTGTTTTTCAGCCAGCTATTACATCAGTCATATCCAGTTATGCTGTGTTGCAAAAAAGAACCCAAAAATGCTAAATCTTCAGGAGAAAGCAAAAAAAAAAAAAAAAGAAAAAAAAAGAACTGTGTGATAAAAAGTATTATCCACTGGTTTCTATGGCCTTAGCTCATTCTTCAGTACTGCACGAAGATAATGCAATTACATTTTGAGATATACTAGGAAGCCTACAGCATGTTTCTTTACTACTTCAGACTGTTACATAAAAAAAAATCTGCAGATTCTGACCCGTTCTTCAAAATTATGAGGGTTACCCAACTAGTATTTATTTCAGAACTTTAAGATGGAAGTCTGCATGAGATTTTGATTCACAGGCTGTAATCTCTTCAGGAGTTAAGGAAGAAGTGATCCTTATTGAGCTGCATACCTTAAATAACATTTTTTTTCTTAGCCTCTAAAAAAAATCACTTTTTTTATTGCAGTACTCTATTTGCATTCATAATCTGACCAAGTAGAAGCAATTAAGAGTGTGTACAGATTGCTAAGAAAAATTGACATTTCCTTTTTCTTTCACCCTAAATTTATATCTGTGATAGACTGTGATTTCAAATCCAATAGTTACTTCCTGTCCTGTTTCATCATCTGTTCTTGGCGTTATGTAAAGAGCTTACAATAAATAAAAACGTTGAGCTCTTATATAGCATTTTTAATCCATAGATCTCAAAGCATTTTACAAAGGATGACCATTATCCTGCTTCACTATGAAAAGAAAAAGCACAGAGACCTTCAGGGTAAAACTCTGATCTTCCTGAATCCCTACTGTCCACAATGAAGCAAGGATTTCACCACACACCACAGCACCATTGGTCAGCCAGAAAAAGTTCCAGGGTTAGCAAAACTGATCCAAGGGATGCAACACCACCCCTATGAGGACAGGCTAATAAAGCTAGGGCTGTTCAGACCAGAAAAGAGAAGGCTCTGGGAAGACCTGGGAGCAGCCTTTCAGTATCTAAAGAGGGGCTGTAAGAAAGAAAGGGACAGACTCTTCAGCAGGGTCTGTTGTATAGATAGGACAAAGAGAAAGGCTTCAAACTAAAAGAGTGAAGATTAGACTGGATATAATGAGGAAGGATTCTACAATCAGGTTGGTGAGGTACAGGAACTGGTTGCCCAGAAAGGAGCTAGATGCCTCATTCCTGGAGACACTCAAAGTCAGGTTGGATGGGGCTCTGAGCACCTGATAGAACTGTTTAGCTGTCCCTGTTCGCTGCAGGGGAGCTGGCCTGAATGGCTTTTAAGGGTCCCTTCTAATCCCAATCATTCTATGATTTATTCTGCTTGCGATTCACAAGAACGCCTCCTGACCCACACAGGCAGTGCTTCTAAGCACTATACTTACTACAGCTTCACCCTGGGCATCTTACTTACAGCTCTAAACGTACTAATGTTGCCATCAGTGCTGTAAATAAATGCAGTCAACTCCTGTTTATGAATTTACTACTGAGATCAACGTGACTGCAGCCAGTAACACAGACATCAGGTTCTAATGACCCTGTGTTTCAAGCCCCTGAACCCACCCAATCTGTGGGTAAGCAGATATGAGAAACCGAGTCTCCTGGCTTCTTTATTTTTGTTCCTCATGCCCATTCTTTGCATCTTACCATACTGCAGATTTTTAGACGTATAGACTTCTTTTACTCTATAAACTCCCCTGGAACGCTCAGAAAACCTAGAACCAGGTCTACGCACTAGAACTTACAAGAGCAAGGACTGAAAGCAGCCCGTTTCTTAACAGCCACGCGGTTACCGGAGCACCGACCCGACTCTCCGCACGCCGCTGCGCCGGGCCGAGCCCGCCCTCTGGCGGTGCCAGCCGCCGGAGCTCTGGGGCACCGAGCGCCCGCCGTGCGCAGCCAGGCACGCTGCTCGGCGACAAATGCTTCTGAGATATTAACCCCAAGGGCTTCACCACGGGCACACGCTGCCGTCTGACAGACATCCTTTGATCCAGCTCCACTAAACTAATAGGGAAGTTATTTAAAAGCGGCCTGAACTCAATCTCGCCACGCTTTGCCTTCCACAAACCGCGTATTTCTCGCTGACAGACAGGAGCTGAAAGGCTGAGCAACACAAATAACAAACTGTTTTAATTCACAGTTGCAACACATAAACACGATGAGATCTGCACCTTGTTAATCTCAACTTCCCCACTCCAACAGTTTAACTTAAATGTCACATTTACATAACATTTACATAAAGATTCCATTTTGTTTATACAAAACCCAGCCTTATTTTTGCAACACACTCAATGCTAATTTATTATGTAACAACAGATTGTTTTCTCTATTTATACATTAAAAAAACCCTTAATTCTGAGAAAGCATTTGAGAGACCGCAGTTGCTGCGAAGCGATTTAACATCATTCTTCATTGTTCTCTGATTTTTTTCTGACAGCCTTGCATTTGTTGAACATTGCCCAAATCCAGGCAAAATGCCTCAATTAATTTTCTGCCATTTCTACAGCAGCTTTTTCTACAGTTCCTACCTCTGACTAGCACACGCACAGCTGAGTGTTCAAAGAACACCTCACTGCAGCCCACAGGAGCTGAGCTCAGAACTTCAAGGGCAGTAAGGCAGATTTCTGCATCAGACACTTTTCAGAAGCTTCCAAATACTTCTTAGTTGTTCGTTTGTTTAGTATCTCTTTAGCATTAACACTAATTTCAACAGCAACAAATTCAGCCTTCTAAACTGCAGAACTGTCCAGCAGAGCTTCCAGGACTCTGCAACGTGGCTGGATGTAACTGCAGTGTTTTATAAAAGCGCTACTACACCTTTCAGCTTCTCCACGTAGAGATCTCCATACTTAAATTCATTGTAACTCTTCTCTGTATTTTAAGCCTTAAAATGATTTTTGCAGAAACCCCAAGGCCCCATACTGAAAGTAACTTTAAACGAGAAATGAACTTCTAAGCTAAAATCACTACCTCTTTACACCTCAAAACTAGACTTATAAACTAGACACAAAGCCACTGTCACATCTAGTCATCACTAGGATGGCTTTTATTATCAACAAGACTATAGTGCTGACTTCCTGAATGCTAATTAATCACATAATTTCAAATAAGTCACTACAAGGGCTGCCTCCAGTGCATTGTATCCACATTACAGAACAGGAAAGATCACAGAATTGCCTGTTCTCACATTGACATAAAGGCTACATAAAGCCAAACGCATCTGCTCTTGATCTCCAGGACACCCAGGTGAAGTGGCACAAAGAAAACCTGGCAAAACTGGTTAGGATGAGCCTCAGTGGAAACAGATGCAGGCAATGAAGAAACCATCCCTTAGAGCACCATGTTGTACTCCTAAGGGGTACATCAATCAACATTTGTTGATCAATCAACAATCTTTGTTGTTGTTCTTTTTTTTTTTTTTTAAGGTGTCTGTACGAAGACGAAGACTGTTGTGGCCACTTTTTGTAGCAAAAGACTAACTTAATATGCTGACTAAAATCACAGCCTGCAAAGAGAGAAGGGACATGCTGATGGTTAAAGCTACCAAGACACTGTTAGAGGACTAGATAAGACACAGGAAGACAAAATTGGTGTAATTTTACCACATCACGTCTCAGCAAGAGTCTGTGGAGCCAACCAACCCCCAGAGCTACACACTAAAGATTTTGTTCTCAAGGCCACAGCCTGGTTTGCTGCAGAAGACAGTTTGGCCACACACTGTCATTCATGCAGCAAGGATGACTCTGTGATCAGAACAAAACAAGATGAGAAGCTACAGGTTTTTTTTTGTTTTTGTTTTTTGTAACAGCGGATAAACTGAAAGAGAAAAGTGGAGGACGGATGTATCCCTGTGGGACTTTACACCTAGTGACTTCAAAGACAGTTACCCAAATACCTCTATCGATCCTGCTTCAAGATAACTAGAATCTCTTTAGTACTGTGCTGTATATTAGAACATCAATAGCATTTTATAGGCAGCCACGTTCAAAGCAGCAAAGAGACTGCATAACATCAGCACTGTTATTTGGCTCTCAGAAAACGAACATCTTTTAGGCTGCACTCCAGCAGAAAATCTGCCTCTAAATTTGTGTCTAGTTGTCAGAGCCTCGAATCACCAGTAATAGAATTAGGGAAAGGATGCAATACAAAGCAAACAGGCTGTTTGCAGAAGACATTGACTTCCCAAGTAGCTAGGAACATAAGAAGGAAAAGTTCAGATGTTTAATTTTTATTATTATTTTTTTAAAAGACATAAAACAGTGATAGCAAGAACTACTTTCTTTTATTGCTCTCACTGAACAGTAGGACATAGCTCTCTTAAGCTTGGGGCAGCTTGAATATTGCTGATGGCTTCAGCGATTGACTACAGTTCCCATAGAGGTTACGCTTCAATAATGACTTCTTGACATCTCATTAAAAACTGTGTTGTCTTTTAAAAGTGAGCGTCTACACTTTAGAAGAATTTTGACTTCACAGGATGTGATCTCAGCAGTACCTTTCTGAACAGAGTAGAGTAACAGGGGAAAAAAAGACTTCTTGTTTAAATGGAATGAACAATTAAGTTATTAGATAGTTCATTATGTTACTCTTTTGAGTAGCATGAAGATATGAGGAGTCCTATGGGATTCTACAGAGAATGAGAACAGCAGATGAGTCATCTGATGAAGAGTCTTTTCCTTGCTATCTTTTTCTTCAGGAGAGCCATATGTAGAACCACTATCACTGTTTCTCTGTGGTATCTCAGCTTACATACAGGTATCTCCACTCAAACTAAAATCAGTAGAGGTGGCAACAAGTATTAGAATTTGATCCCAGAATCCATACTACATCTTACTTCACTTAAGAAAACTAGAAAAGGGGATGGTCTTGAAGATTTCTATTTGGAGAATCTTTGCATTTGGAAATAAACAAAATCTAAATAACTTCCAACTCTCAATAAGTTAATGTTAAAGCACAGGATGAGCTGTATGTGTTGCTAACAGATGGCTACCTCTGGGTAATGTTATAGGTGCACGGTTTCACAGCTCTTTTCAAAGCCACATCTGCATGGCAATGAATGATTCATACAGTTTCAAAGGCACAGCAGTGCTGAAAGTGGGGAGATTTTTCAAAAGAATCATGCCTCCAGGAACTGTCATTCTTCTCCACTCCCCTTAATCAGCCTTGCCCTAAAGGAAGGGATGTTTGGCATTAAGACAGTAAATATCCTCATAGATTCAAGATTTTATTTCATCTGATGCCCTGGTCTCTGCACTGGATGAAGTGTTTGGAAGAAATAGCATCAGTGAGCAAACAGCACCATGCAGACTCTTCCTCTTTCCCCTCTTAACTGCTACCCCAAAAGCTACTTTTATGCATTCCAAATTCTGATAATAAACCCATTTCTCCATATTGAGAATGCCTAGATTTAGGAAATACAGGGTTTTTGTTTGTTCATTTGTGTGGTTTTTACTATTATGATTGTCTGTATAGGGAAGAAAAAACAACTATATCTGTACTTCAGATATTGTATGATTTGAATAACATGATTAACAATTCTGCAGAAGCTAAATGAAGTAGTAACAGTTACTCTCTTTTATATCATTGTGTGAAAACAGTGGGAAAATGATATTTCAAACACAGTAGTACATTTTTTATGAGTAGTATGAAAACAGTTTTCATCATGAAATTTTTCATCAATAAATTATTGATCTTTCCTCCAGGAATTTCAGGATTCCTATTTCAGACAGTGTATAATTCATAGATTTCTAACAATTCTGCAACTCTGCTTTTTGTTATTATTTTTATTTTTCACAGAGAAGCACAAGCTGTGAAGAGGACTTTGCACTACAGATACTATGTGAATATAGAAGAGAAAGTCTACAATATCTTGAGAGCAGAGACCATTAAAATAGATAAAAACAACAAAGGCAGTAGCTTGCTAAAAGTCATATAGCAAACCAATGGCAAACATGATAGTAATAATAAGTCCACTGTTCCCTAGTCCAAAAATCAACTACTGAGGAATGGATTTTTTTTTCTTTACATAAAGTAAAATAAGCAAAACTCATACTGCTATAATGGAAAGGAACAGTATTTCCTCCTTAACAGTACATTTACAGCAAATGTGTCTGAGGAATCCCCAAGGTAATAACAGGAGTAGGTGACAAAAAGAGAAGGAAGTATTATTAAAGCTATCTCAAAGAACATGCTCATAAGACCCACAGCAGGCTTTGGAAACAGGACATAATAGTCAAAAATAAGGTTCTACAAAATCAAATTCAATGAATATTTGCTATTTAGGGATTATGTGAGCATACAACTCCAGTACTGTATCTCCATATGATGCAAAACAATGCAATATATTAGAAAAATTCCTTCTATTCAGTGGTAGAAGCATTACAAGTGATTCAGACTTAGTACCTCAACGTTTACTGAGATTCTGCTCTTGGTTAAGAAGTTACCTGCATTCTCCAGAGATCCTGCTGTGCGCTGTTATTTCCTGCACAACAGTAGCATATTTCTAAGTATTTCTCATATGATTTAAATATATCTACAGATCAAAAATAGATGTGACTGATTTTATAGAATGGGTACCAGAATTTAAGTATATTGAGTAGACTAAAAACTATATCAACATATTGAAATGCAGTCATCTTCAGTGATATTGACACTATGCCTTCATTGAAGAGAGCTGTTTTAAATGTTTCCATGATTCACACAAAGAAATACATTAAATAAAGGTATAAAATCTATGATTCAAGGGTTATGTAATGTAAGGACACTGGTTTGCCTGTATAACCTTAATTCAACCTCATTCTTCCTGTGACAAAGGATTACTGGGTGAACTCATGCGTTTTGTGGGGGTTTATTTGTAACTCATTTAAACCACAAAAGCATGATGTTCAATGAGGCTACCCAGTATTCCTCCCCACAAGGTATGCCTTTTGTATTGCTATCTGAATGGCATCCAGACTTTGTATGGATACAGAACTACTATAATTTCGCTGGATGTTGCCATGTTGCTGACAATCTAGAGGAGAAGCTATATCTGAAAAGGGTATCTTAGATTCCATAGAGGACTACATGAAAAGAGCACTCACGAGTGATGCTGAACCTACGGCAATGAAATGCTTATAGGCACTTAACATACTATTGGAACTGAATGCTTCTTGTAAGAGCCCAAGTCCAGGGCATTTAGCTGGGTACTGAAAACATTAAAAAACAAACAAACATGTTTTGAGTGCATTACCAGAAGGGTGAAAAGTAACCAGGAGTAGTCACCCAGGGTCAGAGCTCTGGGAGTCAGTGAATCAGTGCTGCCTGCCTTAAACTGCAAGGATTCAGACCTGTGAGTACTGAACAGAGCCTTTATCCACATTAGCCTACCAGAATGAATTCAGCACCAGGGCAAGGTCAACAGCATGCTCTAGTTCACACACTGTGTTAGCCCTCCCAAGGTAAAAGCCTTCATAGAGAGAAATTGTGCGAGAAGCGACATTCTAGTGGGATGAAATAACTTACAAAGAATTCTCTAAGGACCTGAGGACCACTGCAAACTTTGCCATCTTTTGAAGTACACGTTGCATTTCTTTAAAAACTCAACTAGATAGCGATAGGTTTTTGAAAATGAATGCAAATACGTTCTCAGTGAACTCCTGAGACTTTGCTCACATAAAAGTCCAAAGAGCAAAAAAGTTCCTCACAATGCATTCAGATGCATTAACCTCCCTTTTCTGCTTGAAGCACCCTGCTTTAATCATGGCATTCATCCAAATGTCAGTGAACAAAATCCACAACAATCACTTCATATTCCTTATTCATCTTCAGAATATAGTCCATCTTCTGCATCCAATCAATCAAGCTTTCTATTAAGGAAAACAAATCTCTCCCCCATGGAGTCACAATAGTCTATAAAATTCAAGGCCTTATTAAAAATATGAAGGTAGCTGAGTATGCAGAGGGAGAAAAAAACCTTTAGAAAATGTTTATTTTTCTCCACAGCAAGAAAAAACAAGGTAAGGAAAAAATACTTCTGATATTTCTCGATTCAAGGTTTTCCTAAATGACTCCTAAAGAGGTTCCTTAGGAGTTCTACATTGTGTTACACATCCAATTCAAATTGTGAAAGTTTCTGAAATATAAGCAATAGTCTTGCTACAGAAAATGTCAAATAATAAGAAAGTTAGATGGCCATCTCCACAAATAACAGAAACACTTTAATATGCAATTGCAATTCAAAATAAATATTAGCTTACCTGACCAGAAATCGATGGAGCCCAACATCAAAACTTCTGTAAGAAAAAGATTCATCATGTTTTAATTATGAAAAAATACTTTTTAGTTGGGTGTTATATATAAACACAGTATTTCAAAATAATATTATCCAAGATAAATGTAAAATTGTCATTCATAAAACCTAAACAAAAGCAGCTTAGCATGCAATTTCCTTATGCAATAACGTGACATTTAAGATGATGACCATATGAAAAGATTTAGACTCACATCACACAAAGCTTACTTCCCTTGAGTATTTCTTCAGTAAAGCAGTAACATTCAGAGTAGCATAATGCACAGAGAGCATAAATTTTAATTACTGGAAATAATCTTTTATAGCATCCTGATGACCAGCAAGTATACTTGATTCCTGTCATACATATAGGTAGATCCTCTATCTATATACTTCTTCCCTTTGATGTGCTTTGTACTGCAAAAAAAGGCACAGAATTGCTTTGCTACAGAATAATCAGAGTCCCCTTATCTCTCCTTCAGATACAGAGACTACACAGAGATACAAGCCTTGCAAGAATGCTTGCAAGAATGTTACTCACAAATCTGGGGAGGAAAATAACTTTGATGACTTCTGACAAAGTACAAATTAAATCACCCTGAAGGACAAGAACTGTACCACTGTTTTTTCTCCTTTTCTGAGTTTTCTCCATTGATCTGCAAGCTCAGTAGGAACAAGCTTCTCAACCATGTACAAGCAAATCCTTGACACTACAGGAAGACTAAACATCTGTTTATATCAGAAGTGTACCTAATGTCTGAAGTACGTGCCTTTTCTATGGGACTACCAATACAATCCTAGATTAATAGTGTGCATAACAGTACAACTGGAAAACAAAAACATCTTATTTCCAGTGCTGCACTTGCTCTGAAACAGTCTTGCATTATGTCCGCAATCTGAAAGCAAATACTGTGTACTTGAGCAGCCTGTTCCAAAAAGACTAATTAGTCATCTGAATTCAATATGATTTTATTTTAGTACTATTGCAGTGTGCTGATTTCTACCTGAAGTATCAAGAGAAATCAGATACTGTTAATTAATGACACCTTGACAACAGAGGAGAGATGACGACTTGTAGGAATTCTAGGAGTTAACATGGAGGGCAACTCTAACAGATCAACAGGATAGGTAGTAGTGCATCAAATTTCTCTTGTAAAAACTGACCAGGATAGAGAAAGCATTCTGCAAGGGACATGAATGTAGTCATCATTAGATCTTTATTTTTCATTCCTATCCTAAAAGCGTTCCCAGTTTCATATTGTTGCTACATTACTGTGTAGTTACACTGTATAAAGTGCATCCTCTTATCTTTCTGCATTCCTCCTGCAGTTTGGCTCCCAGTCACCATTAAAATAAGCTGTGTTGTACAGAAGCCTTAAGCATCAGAGCTGTCCACAGTCCATATTCATAGCTCTGAAAGCCTACTGGTCTTAGGCCACACACTTCAGTGTTCTTGTACAGGGACAGGGAGAAGAGGAAGGTGGTACCAGCTCCAGAGAATGATTGTATGGTAACCAGCTACCTTAAACATCCTCAGAAAAGCTCATCTTTCCAAGTACTACTGGCTACCTCTGATGGCAATGACCACATCTTCTATCTTCTTTATCTGTGGCTGAATCTTCTGAAGAGACAAAATAAATACTACGTGTCTTGAGGATGGGGATGTGGAACATGAATAAATCAACTTCTGACACTGACCTGAACGTTGAAGGACTTGGCTTAGAATAGGCACAGTAACTGAATGGTCCTGCTAACCTCAGATGTTCAAAGCTGATGCCCAGTAGGGTGGACAAAATTAAGGCAGAGTGGATTCAGATAGGAAGTGAGAAAGAAGCATTTTGCTGTAGACTTGCGTCATTTTTAACAAAATAACACTCCTATTAAAATATCTATAACATCACTTTTCCATACTGGTTATGAAAATTATTTCCATAAAATCCACATTAAAAATAAACATGCACAGAATCAGTTGGGATAAATTGGGATAAATGAAAAAGGTAGAAGAAAGATCAGAGCCTCCCCTTAGCACAAATCAGCACAGACAGTCCTCAGGTTGATGCTCTGCTGACACATTTCACCTGACTACATAAGATTCTCTATACTCCACTGTTTAAATAGTATTTTAAAGATATAACTACACAATGACAAACAAAAAGATTCATATTAGCATCAGAGTGTACATCCATATCTCAAAGACATCACAGGACAGTATAATTGGTTAGTTCCAAAAGCAAAACCAATGATAATGAATGGTCTCAAACTATACAAAAGAGCACTCAGTGCATTACCAGTAATCCACAAGGCTACAGATTTGAGAACATACATTTTTAAGCATCTATAGAGACATCTTGAGGCAAAAAGACTAAAAAAACCTGAGATTCCAGAAGGCTGGCTTTGACAAGACACTACCACACAGGCACTTTTAACTGTTCTGCTTATTCATATTTAAATACACACTGCTTTTGGCTCTACAAGAAAGTGAACTGAAAATACAGTGAGACAGCAGTAGCAACAGATCTGGTAGGGGAAATTACTCTCCCTGTTCTCAAACAAAAAAAATCAAAATGAAATAAGGTTTGCGTAACAGTTTCTGGACTGCAACTTGGTGATTAGAAAATAAGCAACTGTAATCATTAAAGAGAGAATAATCGCACTGCAACTGTATTAATAGCTTCATAAAGATTCCTTCAACATCACAGGAATCCACCTATGGATGGATGCCAGGATGCCCACCACAATTAACTCAGAATTAAGTCTGGCATATACACATGGACAATTATTCTATAAAGTGAACACATTTATTTGATACTATATCACAATTTACAATCAACTTCACTCAATGTTGAACTTGACTGCAAAACATAGGATTTATCTGGTAGCCCTTGCACTTCAGGGTGCCACAACTACATTAAGTTTCTTCACAAATCCTTTTTGAATCCTATAAATAGCACAATTTTACAAAAGAAAAATACGTTTTAAAATAACAAGGGAAAGGATATCCACAGCAGTGAGTAAGAAATGATTTGCCACCTGAACTCTATACTGCTCAAATGTCAGTAATATAACACGCTTCTAATTTTTTTTGAGATGTAAGTGGTTAAATCTAGTTTATCTAAATAGCAGCAGCAGCCTTTGAATGGGGTATCTTTTGTATCTTAGCTAGTTTAAGGGGTATTATTTCATTTCCACTTCATAATTTACAGAAGGAAAGGACGTCATCCAAGGGACCTGGCATTCAACAAAGTGTTGCATTTAGAATGGGGTAATCCCAGACATATACAGACCAGGAGAACTCATTGAGATCAGCTCTGCAGAGAAGGACTTGAAGATTCTGGTGGATGAAAAGTTTGACACGAGCCAGCAATGTATGCGTGCAGCCTAGAAGGACAGCAGTATCCTCAGCTGCATTCTGGGCTACATGCTGGGTCATATCCTGGCCAGCAGGGCAAGTGAGGCGATTGTTCCACTCTGCTACGCCCTCATGAGGTCCTATCTGGAGTACTGCAGTCAGGCCTAGGTCCAAGATAGACATGGAACTGTTGCAGGTCTGCAGTACACACAAGGATGATCAGAGAGTTGAAGCATCTTTCCTGTGAAGAAACGCTGAGGGAGCTGGGCTTGTTTAGCATGGAGAATGAAGGCTCCGGGGGACCTCACTGTTGCTTTCCAGTTCTTAAGAAGAGCTTACAAACCTGATGGAAACCGACTTTTTACATGGGCAGGTAGTAATAGTACAAGGGCGAATGGTTTTTAACTAAAAGAGGCAAGATTTAGATTGGATGGTAAGAGGAAATTTTTTACTCAGAGGGCAGTGAGACACCAGTACAGGCTGCCCAGGGAAGCTGTGGAGCCCCATCCTTGGAGGCATTCAAGACTAGGCTGGATGGTGCCCCGAGCAGCCTGAGCTGGTGAGTGGCAACCCTGCCACAGCTGGGAGTCAGAACTGGAGAATCTCTGAGGTGCCTTCCAACCTAAGACATTCTATGATTCTATGAGAATCACTGCAGGCAATTTGATATTTTCTTTATTAAAAAACGTCCATATCTGAAAGTTTACATTTTGAATCATAGTTCTGTAAGCAACTTTAATGCTTTTGTTAAGCATGGAAGTTTTAGCTTCTGATATATTTCAGCAGATTATACATATAATCCTCCACAATCAAATGCATCTTTTCCCAGCATCTTAACTAGAAATCAGTGACTAACAGTATACGCATGCTATTCCTACAAGGTCCTTTTCCAAAACAAAATCTTTGAAATTTGCAAGCAAACACTTCTGTCCTCAAGGTATGATTAAAAAAAATGATTTCACAGAGGTGTGGTGTCTGCTTGGAAAGCTAAAAGCACAACACAACAAGCTGTCTCCAAATTTGCATTCAGCACAAAGCTTAGAGAAAGAAAAAAAAGAAAAGGTAGAAACATGCTGATATGAACCACGGTCAATAGCAAAAGCACATTCATTAAAAAAATGCAATTCTGATGACTCCTAGAAAAACAAGTACAAAGCCTCTCTTTTCATCTCTTTATGTGACCCTTTCCCATATAACTTTTAAATCTACTGAAGTTATGCCACCTTAAGTTAGTCAAGGATCTGGCCCCACGTCTACATTATCACCACAGCTCATTAGCTGTGCTAGGCACCACTGATCATGACTCCCTTTGACTTGTTAAAAGATCCCATCTCATGAGGTTCAAGTCTGAGATCCCATTCCCAATGATTCACAGCAGCGGACAGGAATCAAATCCATGTTGCCTAAGGAATAGGAAATAATTACTTTCAGAAGCAGAACGCCCTGACAGGTTCCTGATGTGCCCCCATCAAGGCACACAGGTCTAAGGGCAAAAGAAAAAGCCATTCAAACCTATTTGTTAATGGTTGCAATATAACATGTGAAGAAAACTAACAGGGAAAACAGTTTCTTCTGCATCTAGACAAGGCAAGATATCGAGGTTACAATATATCCAACCTTACTGAAAAAAAAACCTGCAGATCTTTGCTACAGAAAACAAAGTACACTTTTGATGTGGGAAGGACACAAAAAGAGCTGTTATGGCTAAGATGAGGTATATTCCACACATATTTGAACAATCGAAAGTTCATCATCCTCTCAGAAGCAATATCTTTATAACTGTGGAGCTCCTAGACTAGAATAATCTACACTGTCAGAAATATCAATATTTTTATTTAAGAAATGAGGTCATTTGTTTGCCTATGCCAGTTAAGAGCCGGCACAACATTTTTTTTCAGCTACTGATGCACAGTTTAACAAACTGCACTGTCTGCATGCAAAAGGAAAGTGACACCATTTTACCTTTGGGCTTTACCTTGGGCAAAGTAAATCTATAGGGACAGTTTGTCACTTGTGAAGCATTCAAAAATCAGAAAAGTCTACAATCCCTCAAAGCTAGAGAATGGATTGTAGACCAAAATATCCTAGAGAGCTTAAAAATAGTCATGTTACCTCTGGAATAGGACCTAATGCTGTAATTTCTGTACATAGGAAAGGAAAACAAGGAGCAATGCTAACCCATGTTTCACTGAAACAAGTACAATATAGCAATTGCACTGGGATCTCTTCAAATCAGCAAGACTTGTAGCTATTTGTTGGGATGATTACTCCAACAAGGGGCTTGCTATGTATTACAGTTTCTGTACTTTCTACCCTGAGGGTATTCTTCATCTCTCAGAAGAAGCATTTAAGTTTTTGAAACATTTCAAAGGTTCTCAGATCCTCCTGTTATAAACATGGTTAAACTTGACCTTACAAAGTCCAACTCATTCACATACACTCAGAGGAAACTGTTCCACCTAAGTCCAGAAAAGCATTTACAAAACCAGCACTTCCATTAGCAGTCTTTGCAAATAAACTTCACATTTCATCAGTGAGTTGCTGATTACGCCTCTATACAAAAGAACATTTTGCACTGGAGACTGGAAGGTTATTGAACGATAGCTGCTTTCACTGACACAAGATTTTTAATAGGCTGCTTCACTTGTTTCTCAAGCAATGTCTTGGAGTAGCGATGCCCGAAAGACCATGTAAACTGATGGATGTTCCTGCACTTTGGAATGCTAAGCTTCGTTTTCTGCTGCTTCTGTCTCAGCTAGCCTTTCTCCAACGCTGTCTCTGGCAACTTCCCTACTCAGTAACCTGCAAATGATGAAGGCTGCCAAATCCCAAGTAATTACAATTGTACAATATAGGTCTGAAAAATATTTTTGAGCCTTGTCCAGAGAATAAGATGATTATAGGAAAAACAGATACAAAACTTGCATAAATACTTTGCTAAGGTCTATAATTTAGTGTCTCAGTTAAAGAACTACAAATGTTTCTTACAGCAAATCCTAGAGGGGTTTCTCTACAAGTTTAAAGGTTTGGTTTTTTTCCTCCAAGTAATGACTGCTACCAATTGATTCATCATCATCTTCATTATTAAATAAAGACCTGAGAAAGCCATCCATAATTTGTAGAAGACATTTGTGTTTGTTCGTTTTTTTACAGCTTGCATGAATTCAGACATGCTATTTTCTGCTAGGTTACTCAAAACTTACACCTTCATTGCAGAACTTCTCTTTGGTGGCAAATAGCACCCTTCATTGTAAACAAAGTAATTGGCACTGTGCTAGGAAGTACTATTTAGAAAGCAGATGCTCAACTTCAAACAGAAAAATGACAATTACTGAATAAAAATATAGCAAGCAAATTGAAAATATTTAAGTGAAAAGACTAAGCTGTCTATTGTTGATAATTTTAAAATGAAGATAGGGAAACACATGATGAAGCAGATAATACTGACAAATGAAATCCAATACAACAACTCTTAGCAAGTATTTATCTATGATCCAAATTATGGAATATACTTTTGAACCCTGAGCCTCGAAAGCCACATTGCAACGTTTTCTGGGGACTCACGCTACACACAACTACGATGATCTTCAGCCTCTTAACTAGAGGAAGACACATGGGGAACTCCATCCATACAATGATAACACCATCTACTCCCTGATACGGTGCTGAAATTAGGAACAAAGCCACATACTCTTCAGACTCTGCAATGCTCTTCAGGCATTCTTTCAAAACAAACTGTAGCAAAATCTTCTCCTTCTCAAAACCAAAACATCTCAGTCATACTATAAAACATACAACAAAACAAAAGCTGGCTCAACCCAACTAGAAAGCTGTTTTTCCAAGTGATGTGAATGTACTTTTGAGAACTAAGATCTTAAGCACAAGTTTAAGCCTGGATCTCAATTTTCAACAGGCTGTCCTTTGTTTATGAGCTGTGATTCTAAGCTTTAACTATCTGCAATGCAGCAAACCATTAGTAGCAGCTTTCCTTTCAGTGTAAAAAAGATTCAATCAAGATGGTAAAAAAAAAAATCCATGTTATTTGAAAGAAAAAATATGAAGACTGTCAAATGCTTTTATATCACATCTGACCATCAATTTTTTGCTATAGAAATAATAAATGGGACTTGTATATGCATAAAGATATCTTTATCATATTCTCCGACACTTGCTTAAGGACATACAGACATCTTAACACTTCATTTTCAGATAAAACACTCCCAATTTCTGAACTATTTCTTCCTGAAGTGATTCAGCAATACTAAGTTGCCTTTTGGTTTCCTACATTGTTAGAACCACCTGCACATTCAGCACATTCTGGATATCTCCATCCCTAGTTTCAGCTCAGTGCTGCGTGGCTCTCTGTCATCAATAAGATGCACATGAAGCATATGCCTCACCTCATAAAAAAGCACTGTAAATAAGCAATGGCTTCAAAGCTGAATAAACTATAAATCTTCTACATGCAGTAAAGTTTTTTTTCTGCATGGAGTTGCAGGGAGAGAATAGAACTTTCCATACCTATGGGGATGGAGAGTCCCCAGTGAAATCCCAACCCAGCAGCAGCAAAAGCTTCATCAATTTCAATAGGAGCAAAAATATCTGGACTGACTTTGAGCATACTGTAGGCTACAGGCTATGGTTCAACTAAAGCATGCATTTTGTTATGGACACATTCACCTTTGAGAATATCAATGAGAGTCCTGGAGTTAGATCTGTAGCATTCAAGTTACTCAAGTTACCAGCTGATAGCTCAGGTTGGAGATCTGTACAGCAGAAATAATTTAAATTTAATTAAAGGATGGCCCCAGTGAGAAAGCTCCTTCATGAACTGCATAAAAAGATTTCATAAACTACTAGTGGCCTCCAGCATACAAATTAGATTCCTAATCTAATTTAATTTGTTGTTTCATTTCAATTAAAACACTCAACTTGTATTCTAGCTGAAAGTCTGAGTAAAGCATTAATGATTCCAGGCAGTGATGTATTTTTTTTTTTAAGCAATCTCCTGGCTAGAGATCCAAGCACAACGTTGAGCAGGCATCAGTCATTGCTAGAGTAAATAAGAACTCATATGTAGGTCTGGCTACATAGGAGGCTTTAAGAAAGAAATTACTTCTCATTTCTCAGGTATGCCTCTCACTGGATTTTGGTGATACACCTCAGCAGACACCTTCTTAAAAAGAGCAAATCTCATTCTTATTCCGTTAATCTCCCTTAGAACTCTTCAGAAGAAATACAACTTTAATTTCCTGCCTTCCCTGACTCTTCAGAAATTTGCAGCATCTCCTGGAGAGTGGTTGAAGCCTAATGCCTGCCCATTACTGGCAAACTCCCATAGGGGGAGATTTCCTTCAGTTTTCCTTGAGTAAGGCTTGCCAAGAAGAGCAACCATCCAATTACTAAGAGAGTTCCCTAGCTTTGCTGCAAATGGAACAAAGTTTATTAATAGCTATTATTCATTTTCCTATAGTGGTTGTGAGCAGACAAAGTGCTGTTTGCCAAATGTGTGCAGCAGTAACAGTCTGTATCTATGCTGATTGCATGCCTAATATTAGAAAGGACGGGCTTCACGAGTGATAAGCAGTAGGGGGCTTGGCGTGTTCATTAAAAAAAGCCAAGCAATTTCAAGTTTCAGTATCGAAGCAGTTACTACACAAATAAAATTCCAGTAATTATGCAATTTAGACACAAGACCGATTAAGGCATTTTGTTATGACCTCTTTTTGCACTCCTAAGAGACAAATAATAGATTTTTTTTCCTCTACTGAAGAGATTTAAGGAGGCTTTTAAAACTTATAATAACCAACAAATTGAGCCTTAGAGTAGGCAAGAGGAACTGTAGCTTGCACTAATTTAGCTGATGTCAAAAGCAATTAACTGCTGTCTCTGTCAGTGAGGCAATGACTAACCAGTCCAGAACTGACACATCTTTCATGGACTCAGGTAACATAGTAACTAAAAGGAACACATCACAGATCTATGTCTGGTTTTAAACATCATAAACATTAATGAAAAATACAAAAGGTCAGTAAACCAAAAAAGATGTTTCTAAGTTGAAAAATAACATGTTATTTCAATACCAAAAAGCATGTAACAATTCTGTAGTTAAACACCCAGCAGCTGGACAAGCAGCTTAAGTGTTCTGATATTGGCAAGTAGGCTTAATGTTAGAATGTTTTGTTTATATTATATGCATGATATGATCCAACAGTGAACATGAGAATTAGAAAAAAATAGTACAAAGAATATTAAGTAACATTCACACAAAGAATCGCCTCACACTAGTGAGACTTCCAAACAACAACAACAGAAACCAAGGCTTGGGTACAGTTTGTTACAATAACATTTTTGAGTGCTGCTAGAATTTGACCTAAGTAAATAGAAGTACCTGTTAGGGTATAGTATCATTAACAAAACATAATAAACAAACGCATAATATAAATATGACATAAGTAGCATATTACATGAGAAGTCATGCCATATGATATTATCTGTATCTGAAATCCTCATAACTAAAATACTTTCACTACAAAAATGCGATGAACTACATTTTACTATTTCCTACAGTAACTGAACCAAAAATAAGTCTTCCAAACCTAACAGTGGTTTCTATCATTCTTGTTTTCTAATTCACATAACCACGGTTAAGTGTGATGAAATGTGACCATTTAACCTTCCAGAGACAGTTGAGACAAGACAGTAATAAACAAATGTTCAGTTTTCACTAATTACAACACAGTTAAATAGTAACTGATTATTTCAGACACATTTGGCACTAGAGATGTTTATCAACTGCATAGTTAAGTACATGTTCCAAATCAATCCTCGTAATTGAACAGACAGTAACAGTGCTGTCCCTACTAAGCTACTTGCAGTTGTGAAAGACATTTGCTTAGGCCTTAGGTTTTAAAAAAAAAATGAAGTAGATGCTAAACATTATTCTTATGAAAAGCCCTCCCAAGCATTTAGTTCTTATTTTGTAAATTCTTATGTCCTACTGATGCTACCAGCACTTACAGATTTGCTTCACTCAGCAAGTCCATTTAAGTCCAGTGCCAGCAGAGTTCTTAAAGTCAAATCCTAGCATCACTAAATCCAATCAAGGGTTTGACAGTGACTTCCACAAGGTCAAAATTATATCCAAAATTTTTATCCCACATCTGTAAGGGAAAAAAAAGTCAATGACCCCTTCTCTGCTTCCCTTCTTATCCCGATACAGCTACAAGTATCATGCTATTAAAATTCTCTTATTCTCTAACTCAGCACACTTAACCAAAAAAGACACACTGACCACAAAACAGATCTAACTGACTTCCACTGTTAAAAAGAGGCAAAAGCAAGCTTAACACAGCTTACATTCATGGAGGTATTCATGCATCTGCACACTTAAATGATATCCATTTATTTTATCCATTGATTTCAATGCAATTCCTCCTTACTCACAAACGCTAGGTCATTTCAACACTGCAGATGAGATTCTGCTTAAATCAACTATCATTTTAAAATAATCCTTGTGTAATAATGATCTACCTGGACTTGTGCAAAGCATCTGATACTGTCCTGCATGACATCCTGGTTGCCCTGTTGGTGGAGAAAAATGGATTTGATGGATGGACCACTCCCTGGATAAGGAACTGGCTGGATGGTCGCACTCGGACATTTTGCTGTTGACCGCAACTCTCTAAGAGGAGACAGGTGACATGTGGCCTTCCTCAGGAATTGGTGCTGGGACCAGTGTTATTTAACATCGTTGTAGGTGACATGGAGAGTGGGATCAAGTACACCCTCAGCAAGTTTGCAGATGACATCAAGCTGAGTGGTGCAGTTGACACACTAGAGGGAAGGGATGCTAATCAGAGGCACCTGAACAGGCTTGAGAGGGGGGCCCATGCCAATCTCATGAAGTTCAACAAGGCCAAGTGCAAGGTCCTGCACCTAAGACGGGGCAATCTCAAGCACAGATACAGATTGGGTGGAGAATGGTTTGAAAGCAGCCCTGAGGAGAAGGATTTCAGAGTGTCAATTGATAGAAGATACAACAGGAGTTGGCAATGCGCACCTGCGGCCCAGAAGGCCAATTGTATCCTGGGTTACATCAAGAGAAGTGCGACCAGCAGGTCAAGAGAGCTGATTGTGCCCTCTACCCTGCTCTCCTGAGATCCCACCTGGAGTACTGCACCCAATTCTGGGGCCTCCAACACAAGGACATGGAGTTGTTGGAACAGGTCCAGAGGAGGGCTCATGAAGATGATCAGAGGGCTGAAGCACCACCCCTATGAGGACAGGCTGAGTGAGATGAGGCTCTTAGGAATAGAGAAGAGAAGGCTCGAAAAAACCTTATAGTAGCCTTCCAGTACTTGAAAGGGGCCTACAGGAAAGCTTGTGAGGAACTTTTTACAAAAGCAGGTAGCAACAGGACAAAGGAAATGCTTTTAAACTGAAAGAGGGAAGATTTAGACTAGCAATCAGGAACAAATTATTTACTGGGAGGATGGTGAGACACTGGAACAGGCTATGCCACGAGGTTGCGAATGTCCCTCCCTGGAAGCACTCAAGGCCAGGCTAAATACAATTTGAGCAACCTGGTCTAGAGAGAGGTGTCTCTAAAGCAGGGGGGCTGGAACTAGGTTATCTTAAAGTCCATTCCAACTCAAACCATCCAATGACTCTTCCATGTTTCAGAGACCACCTCTGAAAATATAGAATAAGGAAAAGATGGCATTTCTGCTTAAAAGTCAAAAGGCATGACATTAGCATATATATATATATATATTTTAAAGAAAGCTTGGGAGAAGTTAAAAGATTAAAATACACATTTTTGTTTTACTGGATTGTCTCTGAAACACACTGGATAACATTTTCTTTCAAAACCAAAGGAAATAGACCAGGAATGACAACCCTAACCTCCTGAGAAAAAGCAAATATGCATAAGCCTGTCTTTCTTTTTCTTGTCTCTCAGTGCCAGCTGCTGGGTTAGTCCCTTTATGGAACAGAGAGCTTTCAAATAATAGCTGTCCGGAATTATAGGGTAGATACAAAGCAAATCACATCAAAATACCCGATCCTCTTGACACTGACCACCGTAGCATTTGTAGTGCTTACTTTCAGATAAGACTCTTGGGAACGTGCAGATTTTAAGGTGGATGGGCATAGGAGAAGAGGAGGAGTCATGTTTCTGCAAACCTGGTATCAGACTCTAACCTGAGATGAGATATTTATGCCATGCTACTCCCACGACATGTCAAAACGTATCAGATCAATGTCCAAAATCTTTGGAGAAAAGCACTTAAAGCACTCAGTAACGTAGTATGGAAACACAGAAATGGTAGCCTCCTTTCCCCCCCACACCAGGAATGGCATTTGTGCCAAACACCATCGTAAACTATGAACTAACAAGTTTCATTGTGGAACACCTTGCCAAAACTGTTCATCAGTAAGTGAGATTTAACGTGGGACTTATTAGGTACTATTTTTCTCTAGTTTCCACATCTTAACTTCCCCGCTAAGATATTTTTCCACATTAAATCAATTTGCAACTTTCAGCCATACTCTAACTAGCACATCTTTCCCCAGTTGCACTACACTATTGATTCCCAGCCTGAGAAGTTGCGTAGCAATTCTTTAAAAGCACTCATAAGCTTCTAGCAATAGTTCCTTTCCCATGCTTTGCTAATTTGCTTTTACCTCTGCTAACAACAAGAAATTTTTATCTTATTTGTGACCTATACAAGATAAAGCAGACATTAAAAATTGACAACTATAGTCAAACTTTTGAATGGTAGTAAGTTTGTTATACTTTTTTTTTTTTTTTTTTTTTAACTCTGCAACTGCACGTTTGCTGAGATTATGGTATACTGATAAACTGAAACCATAGCAACACGTTCAGTATTTATATTAACCATGAAGCAACAAGAAAGATAACTAATTTATTTCTTTTTATTCAGGAGATTGTCTTGATTAAAGAAAACATAGATTATTCGGAATCTACTATAAAACAGAATTTCTTTTTAATTAGAGCCCTTTATTTCTAAGTTTGGAATAATGGACACAATTTAGTTAAGCATTTAATGTCATAAAGGAGGATGCAGAACACCTGATTTGTTTTTTTTTTTAATAACTGCTTTGCTCCAGAGAAATTTCAGACAACAAAGCCTGACATTTTTCTTCCTTCCTCATTGAGAGCTCTCCTACCTGCTGCATTCCATAGTGAATAACGACAGCGTGTACTGATTTTAAGTTGCACTGATCTGGATTTGTCACATCCAAGTCTTTTGTTGGCATGCTCCAAGGACACAAGGTGGTGGAAGTCTGTTCGGTGGCATATTTGCCCTCCTTACATTGTGGCATTCATGTTGTCTTTCTTTTCAGGCTACCTTGTTTCCTTTGTAACATGCACTGTTTATAACTTAAAGATATTAAAATAGCAATGCAGAGTCTTCTAAGACCTATTATAATAGCCTGAGAGTTGCTGACAGTGGATGTCACTGAGAAGGACAACAGCAAGTCAAGCAACCACAAGGGCTTCCTCTGAGCAGTACTGCAGATGTTAGTCAACAGGTGACAGTGCACTCCCTTATGTTGCCTGGCTTGTCCCATTCCCCAGTCTGGCTCTAACAATCTCAAGCAATACTAGGCTATCATTTTAATAACAGAGAAACTTAAAATTAGGCATGATGTTATTAACATTTATATTTGAGCTAGTCTAGGAATACTAATTTTAAAAACTACGAATCTCCAAAGTTCAGCAACCAGTATTTAGTACTTCAAGGAAACAGCTCGCTGCTCATGAGACCTCACAACAAGCTCTTTTCTTTCATCATCAATTTTTCATAGCTTTTATGGAAATCTCATCACTTCAGTACTTTGTCTATATTAGTCTTTCAGACATCCACCTAGTAGAGATTAAAAAAAAAAAGCTATTTCCACTTCTAACAATGATGTTCCTATACAGCATAACAGAGCATACAAAGTCTGCTAGCCTCTGTGTAGTAGAGATTCATGAGTTTTACTGCAAAGGCATAACAGCATCATAATTCTGGGATCTGTAGGGCAAGCTATGTGAGAATTTTTTAGATAAGTAAGAATGACCCATAATTCACTAGCAGCCACAGGAAATTCTACTGCCTATACAGCTTTGAAAGTAAGAAATCAAATCAACTGTACATTTCAACCTACAAAGCTAGCAAACAAATCCCATCTGCAGAATGTTTGTATTATTTCTGGTAGTGAATGTTTGTTACATGTATGAACAAAAACTCTGAGCAAATGAGAAATATCAGCTGTTCATTTTTCCTTCCGCAAAGAGATAAGTAATTAAACTTTACCTACTTTGATACTTTTCAGTTTTATTCTAAGAAAAATTTTATGAATATTTTATAAAAGAACAGCAGATGTTTTTGATGTGATACAACACACCCATCTTTGAAGCACCAGAATACTTCTTGCATTGCCTGTTACAATTATCTGACAAAGCAGTGTAATTATTTCTGCTGAAGATGAGTTTCATTTGACACCTCTAAGGCAATGCCCCAGAATCCTGGACGTAACAACAAGGAGAGTAGTGAAAAAATACTGTTGTTTGAAACCCTGCTTGTAAGGGTCATGAGATAAAGCTCTCAGGAGACTGGCCGGTAAAAAACACACATTTCTAAAATTAATTCTGTAGGTCAGAAGTTCAGTTCAAACTCTTTCTGGAAGACTATTTAAACCTAGGAGTTTACCAGTCACAAGTCACTCTTCAACAGCTCATCCACTTTATCCATCCTATTTAAGCTGCATTTCTTATCTGAATACAAAATAGTAACAGTTTCAAACCATTACAAACCACAAAGTTTTCCTAGTTTCAAACAACTAGCTTCAAACAGGAAACAAAATGATAATTTCATCCAATAAAGCCCAGATAATAATAGGCCCACTGTTACCGTGATTAAAATGAAAAATGTTTGTTCATACCACAAACCAGTTGGACGCCAAAACAGACAAGCCCCATTGTGCTAGGCTCTATGCTAACAGAATGAAAGAGAGAAGTGTGCATACTAAAAAGCCAAACAATGTTTCTGGAGGTCTGGGGCATGGGAAGAACTTGTAGGGGGAGAGGGAACAGAGGGAAGAGGAGGAAAGAAAGTGCATCAACTATTACACATAGCCTAAACACCAAGAAGAGTTCACCTGGGAGATACTTTTCAGGGAAAAAAACATAGAATGGCTTATGTTGGAGAGGACCAAAAGATCATCCAGTTCCACCCCCCTGCCAGGGACAGGGCTGCCCAGGGCCCCATCCAATCTGGCCTCTAGAGATGGGGCACCACAGCTTCTCTGGGCAGCTGTGCCACCCTCTGAATAAAAAGTTTCTTCCTACCAGCTAATCCAAACCTCCCCTTTCAGTTGGAAGCCATTCCCCTTGTCCTATCACTATCAGACCACATAAAAAGTCAGTCCCCTCCTGCTTGTAAGCTCCCCTCAAGTACAGGAAGGCCACAATGAGGTCTCTCCCACAGTCTTCTCAGGCTGAACGAACCCAGCTCCCTTACTCTGCCATCATAGGAGAGGTGCTCCAGCCCTCTGGACCCACTCCAACAGCCCTACGCTCTTCCTATACTAAGGGCCTCAGTTTTGCTCAGTGAAAGTGATTTAAAGCAACACTAACATTTAAAGCTTGCTTTTTTTGTGAAATATTATGCAGAAACACTTGAAAAACAAAGTAGATCCATATTTTCATAAATAAGGAATTACCATTCCTTCATATTATTTTCAATGTATTGAAGATTCTCTATCGCATGACCCTACATATTAAAATATTATATCCAGAACTTCCCTCATAATATAACTAACTGGGATTTCTTTTCCTTCTCTGGATAAAAATCCAGCTGAAACGTGGGTTTTGGATCAAGACTGAAAAAGTCTTATTTAATAGACACCTGGAAAAAGCAAGTGCTATGCTAGTGACACTAAGTGGTTCCAGTCTAACCATTAAAAGAATACATACAGAGAAGGGTTGCTTTCCTCTTTCTTCGCAGTGCGATTAAAGTAACCATCAAAATTAAGTTCAGTTAGAAATGAAAAAGATAAATCATAAGAAGAGAAAAAGCACGCAAGAGTGCAAGAAAGGATATCTGCAGCCATGGAAGCGCGCGCACACACACGCGCGTTCTTACATATTGACAGTAATAAATCACTAAGAAAATTTCTAAATAGTAATAGTGACTAACCTCCACATTTTAGTAAAACTGTGCATCAGGCTCACGCAGCGAGGAAGGGCTGGAGGTCTGAGTCCATCCATCCGGAGAAGAAGGGCAGCAATACCGTACAGAACGAGGTACTTCACGTAAAAAAATAATACTTGAGCTAAAGCAACACCACCTAAAAAACAAAACCACCACACCAAACTCACGTCTTAAACAACTCTTGTCATATTTTTAAAACCTGCAGATACTGATAATTTCCAAATAGCCATTAATTATTCAAAAACCTAAAGCAAGCACAATTCCTCGTTTTGTAACACATGCAGGACATGGAAGCACATGCAGTTATGACTTTAGGCACACAGAGAATAGTACTATTATTCCAATACAAAGGCATAAGTACACACCTGTAATTCCACTTTCAAGATCTCACTGGACTGTGAGCATTGACAGCTACAAAAAAACAAATACTGGCACTATGCAAAAAATCAGAACTTACTGATACAAATGACAAACATTTACCACAGCAGCAATGAATTTTCACCTTTGCCAAAATAAGTAAACACTGGAGGTGTACAGCATCATCACATAAACTCTTCACAGAGCTATGAACAATGGCTACCACAGCAGCTCCGCTCAAGAGCTCTGCAAATATCCGATGGCATCAGTGTCTAAACTTCTGGCTTGCCTGAGCTGCATTAACTGAAGAGGTATCACCTAGGACTGCATCTATGAAGGTTACTCCAAAAGTAATGCCTCCTAATCATTTTTGTGGATGCTCCATCCCCGGAGGCATTAAAAGCCAGGCTGGATGTGGCTCTGGGCAGCCTGGTCTGGCAGTTGGTGACCCTGCACATAGCAGGGGGTTGAAACTACATGAGCATTGTGGTCTTTTCAACCCAGGCCATTCTATGATTTTCATGGAAACCACAACTGATACAAAAAACGCAATAACACCATTTAATAGAGCAAATTCTCAGCCACAAAACACTCTTTTTCAACGCAGTCACCACCATTAGCTATGCATTTTCACCAGCCATGAAAAGAGCCTACATGCTGTGTTCATAACAATCTCCACCAGTGGAGGTGACCCACTGTCACTGTTGCCACCAATGAAATGCACCACCAACCATCTCAGTGCTCACATTCATTGTTTGGTCTCCATAAGCATTCAACAAGCAGTGATGAACATCAGGGGGTACCATTTTTTCCCACATGGAGGAATTCAATGACACACCATTGCTTCATACGCACTTCAACATCAGATGCCATTCTGTCAGACTACCTTTCTGCTGTCATCTGTCATACAGCAACAATATATAACAGAACATGGGTGGGAATACTTCCAAACTGCTTTCAGCCCAAATGGGGTGAATGATTCACCAATGTCCTGTTAGTACTGAGTGATGGTGGCATGCCTGGGGCAGAGTCACTGCCATGATGAAGCAGCAGCAGGGCACAGCCCACAGATTGTGCATGGTAGCATCGAGGGGACATGCAGAATTCCAACTAAAACCAGTCCGAAGTGAAATTTTAGTGGTGTACTGGTTCACAGCCCAACCCCAGGACACAGCAGTCTCACACAGGTGAGATGAAAATCAGACTAGCTATGCTTAGAGAGTTATTACTTCTGTGAATCACAGTCTTAGAATAGAAAATTGAGGATTGGCAGTAACAAATTCAGGCACCCTGAAACTGCCAACTGCCAGTCTTGACAGCTCATAATTTCATGCTGAGTCTCACAATACTTGGCCGGTTACTTCAGAAGTGTAAAAGGTTGTAACAGTGATGAGAGTTCCGATTGTCAATAAAAAAAATTTAAAAAGTTGCAATAAGATTCACAATAGTAGAGCAAAACTTTTTTTTTTTTTTTTTAAGATTGTAAATACAAGCAACCAGAAAACCCCCAAACCAAATAAAACCCAGCAACAGCTTTTTAAATATCAGAATTTGGTGGCAGTGTGGAACACAGGAGAAAAGATGACCTTTTAAACATCTCTGAATGCTCCCAGTTGTAAATGAAGGAAGATGGTTCACGTGAATATTCTAAATGTTATTTAGCTGAGTAAAATAGAATTTGAATAATAACTGTATAAAATAAAATACACTAAAAAGCAGAGGCCATCATCTTCACTGAAACCCATGAGGGTTTACTCTCCCAGAAGTTCCACTGACTCTCCTCTGATTGTTATTTGATGTTAAAAATCCAATCTCAAAGGATGGAAAATGAAAATAATTTGTAAGAGTAATAACAATGGCATTTTCTAGTTTTTATCTCCTACCATTCCAGTAATCTACCTTCTCTCACTGATATCAACAACCTTGTGACTCAGAATACTTTAGATATTTAATATAATTTCAAAGTCTTCCAGCACACTTTCCTTAAAGACTAAACTTTCTGACTCCAGATAGTCTGAGTCTATATGAACACTTAAATCATCTGCCTTTTTTCCCCCTTAAGTCAAAGCATCCCTTTTGCATTCTGTTGACTAATGATTGTACTATGGATGATGACCAAAAGTTAAACACTGAAAATCTAATCTAGTATATAATAACCTAGGGTAAAATTCTGGCTCTAGTAATGTCAATTGCAGAACTCCTGCTGGCTTACACATGTCCAGCATTTTGTTGCTGCAATCTGCTATTTTTAGTTTTAATATTATCATCCACATGCATGATATAAGAAACAATTGTGCCATACAAGATATAAGCTGATAGCAGAAAAAAATGCCTAGACATGAAGCTTATGGCATTTTCTTTCAGGGAAGTAGTCATCTAATATTCAATAACATTCTTTCCCAGAAGAAAATAAACAATCCTAAGAACTATTTGGATAGTAGCCAGTCAGCTACACATTAGATTACCACTAAATCATTTATACTGCTCACTTTCTGGTTTAATTCCTATCTCATCCAATTTCTCATTTCTTTTATGGCAAATTTCATTGGAGAGCTGAATGTTGACACCCACACAAACTGATTATAAAGATTACAGTTGTTTGTGGCTGGTAAAATTCAAAATCCTTTGGCTGTACATGACGGATAAAGATATAGTGATCCAGACTACCACCCTCCTGAGATTCAAAACAATCAATACATTTTTAAATACAATGATGGAACATTCCAAATTTTCACATATGAAGTTGTAAGTCACAGGGAAAAAAGCATTTTCACTTTAAGAAATATTAGTCTTATTAGTTGTGACTACTGGTAATCGTCCGACAGCTCAGTAGCACTGGCACCTTACAAAAGCATGGGCATCACATCACTGACATCACCTGGCACACTGGCTGCTGCGTGTGGCAATTCTAATGCTCCCAAGATCAATGATGTAAAGATCCCTGTCAATATGTGAACGAAATTCATGCTGGACTTCAACTCATCCCAGCTGTGTGAGTTCTGGGCCACACACCGAAAATCTGGGGGCAAGATTCACAGCTGTGCAACAGCTGGTCTGCACTGGTAACTTGCACAGGCTTCAAACCTCTGCATACCTGAGATATTCCAGCTTCTTTGTATTCACACTATTCTAGCACAAAACAGCCAGAAGTACACAGCTTCATCTGATATAAAAACATGAAATTAAAAGAGATTCATAATCAATACGGAAATACTCAAATTCATTATCAGTACCACACTTTGTTCACTAATGTTCTATTTAAAGCTTAAAAGAAACTGCTAAAAGAACATTTAAAATTGGAAACAAAGCCTAGAAGCTATATCACCTATATATTAAAAACACTTAAGGGAAAAAATACTGCAAAAAGTACATCTTTTTCCTAAAATAAATGACCTTAAGGGGTTCACAGTCAAGTTTAAGTTTTGTGAGAAATAAAATGCATTAAGGGTTTTAAAATATTGATTTAAATTACCCATACAATCTCAGTTTCACGCACTTCAACAGTCAAGCCGCTCGAAATCTCAGATTAAATTAAGTATAAAGATTGATATTTTCAATTTCTCAACTTGCAATCCTTTTAACGTATCCTAAATTTTCCTTGACTTTAAAAACACATTTCTAAACCTTCAAAGTTCTAACTTCTTCAAATTTGCTCCAAAACTGCATTTCATAAATTTCAGAGCTTTTTCTTCAAGGATTATTAAAACATTCACAATTTTTCCTCCTCAAAACTTTGCCAAATAGTTTTTGAAATTATCAGATAGATCATTTCTGTAACTGACAGAAGACCTTTACCTAGGGATTAACAACAACTTTTCTGTCCATAACCCATCACCAAAGTACATTTATGGTCAAGAATTGTACCTTAGCTTGCGGTGTTATTGATGAGGCATGAGCATGAAAGCATGCATTCCCCTTTTTCACAGCAGTCTTGACCCTGCAGCATTAAGAATTGTAGATGCTTGTTTCTATCAATAACCGGAGCAGGTACAAGTAGAAAACATGTATTACAGTCAAACACGCAGCCATTTTGAATGGGTTACTGACACATGACAGAAGCCTGGTAAGAAACACGGCTCAGAACTTGTTGTCACATCACCAACTTCAAAATTCTGAGCTTCAAGGGCTCACTTACTCCTTTTCTCATATTTTACAAAAAATGAAAAAGTATATTACTCAGATCTCCTCACACATGAGAAGCTCCATGAAAGAATATGGATCTGCACTGTAGCAAACCGGCCACATATATATACAGATACATGCATCTCCCTGTATATATACAGTCAATATCCCAGTCAATAAGAGTAGGGTTAACTGCCAATATTATTTGACATTTTAACCTTCCTGAAAGCTTATCTAGCATTTTCACTCACTACTTTAAAACAGTGAGCTATCCAATGTTTTAGAGAACATTATTAAGATTTCTGACACGTGCTTACATATCACTTTCCAAAGCAGACACCAAGATGCCAAATATTTTAATCAGATTCTCCTTATTATCATACATGATGAAAAAAATCTCAGATTACTCCGTTAGTATTTCATTACCACTTAGATGGATGCAGAGATATCCTAATTTCAATCACAAAACACTCAGTGGTTCTCAAGAATGAACCAAGGAACTGATTTTCTGTGTATGGGCTTATTAGAAAGAGAATCATAACATATCTGGCTTACACAGACTAATCTGTAGGTCTTGCTGTTTCAAAGAGGAACTTGCATAATATTTTTCTTTTAGGAAATCAAAACAGGGAATTCACCAATTACAAATTCAATCAGGCAGCTCCACCCTTGAATAGACCATATCATTCTAGATTATTTTTATATAAGCAGCATTTCAGTCAAAGGCAGAATATGCTTTCAGCACACCAGAAGCTAGTTAATAACAGTTAACCAACACAGTAAATTGTGCATGCTTCACCAGAAAGAACAAGTCACATATGCTTAAGAACAACACATTAAGTGCATGGAACACTCATCACACATGCACAAATCTGATGTACACCTCTACATCAAAGAATCACCTCTGACACAAAATATACATATATACAAATTCCTGGTCAAATATATTTTCATAATCACAACCTTTACTAACGTTCTAGATTAACCCTATGTGACAACCATCACACACACTTTCAAGTAGAACTCTGGCTTTCATCATTGCAAGTGATCTTGCAAAAAAAAAAATACAAGTTCTGATCAGATGAGCAGAGTAAAAGGTGCTGAACAAGAAAATTAACATAAAACCTCAAAAAGAAAATACTGTGTTTTTTAACCTCTAAATATTCTGAATCAGATTTAAATACACAAATTACCAAATCTATTCTAGACTGTATGCAACAGCAGAATATCCCATCAGAATGGATTTTAGCATTAACGTTCTATGTAACAGCAAAGAAAAGAAGCCACTGATTTCTATTTAAGATCTTGTTGAGCTACCAGTTATTACACAAATTAGCAAATTAGTCATTCAGCTACAGAAGCCTGAAGAATATGAAATGGAAGGGATTGCCAATCTATCTGCCTTTTATTTCATTTTACATTCTTTCTTCTCCCCGACTTCATTAAAGGCCATGGCCACACATTAGTCAGTAGACTAGATGGATCTCTGGTCTGCTTCAGTGTAGTAGCTTCAATCTTCCTTTTACTATGCAAAACACGAAAGAAGCAAATTAAATCCAATCAACTTTAAAATCTGAAAATAATGAATTATCATGGTTTCCATTTTCATGCCACATGGGTCTTCCTGCTATGTCATTACTTCTGAAAGTACTCAACCTTTTCAGATAATCTGACCAATACTGCCAGAATGAAATGCAGAACAGAGACAAAATCATGGAATTAATATTCTTTGTCCATTGTACTTTTCATATAGAATCACATAATATCCAAAGCTGGGAGGGACCCACAGGAGTCACTGAATTAAATCCTGGCTCCACATAGCAAGCCAGGGGAGAGTTGCAAGGCACTCCAGGAGCACCCTTTGACACTAAAATGCCAGGTGCTCAGTTCATGGGGGATATAGAAGCCAACCTGAAAAAACCTGTATCTGAAGTTACCCCCTAGAGTTAACATTTGGATACCTAAAGGCACATCTAACCAAAGCAAGCTCTTACCTTCTCCCCCACAAAGGGAACTGACATCTTTGGAAGTTATTCTTGCTACCAAACACTGGCCATTGGTGAAACAGAATATGATAATATATTCAGCATGAAAGTACGCTTTATTCAAATAAATACAAAGCAGTTTTTTTGTTAATGCATATGGCATTTCTCCTCCAGTATCTGAAGTAGCAGCCTGTGAAGAGCTGCAAGTCAGTAACCTGAAAACATCTCAGTCAGTCTGGACATGAGCAGTATTCTGAAAGGCCATATCAAAAACAATAACAGAGAATTGTTTTTACCATCTCTGACACTGCTCTCTTCTCGCTGTTCTGCTGCATTGAAAATAATCAGAGGCAACTCCATCTGTTTTGATATCAAAGACTGAACTGAATTCTTCCTACATTATGACCAACACAGCCCATGCATCACTGTGATATAAACAAACAAGTAAAAAGTAGCATATGGAAAACATGAAAGGAAATAAAATTTAAATAGCAGGAATAAGTGATAAAAGAAATACTGACATCTATGTGCCATATGGGAGGTGCAGTACTGAGCAAAGGACATAGCCTGGAAAGATAGATCCCCAATAGCTTTCTGTTCTACTTGTAGTCAGTGGAAAAGATATATGCAACCTCAAGCCACTTTTTTTTTTTTTTTTTTAAAGCATTGCTGACAAATCCAGCAAGAAAAAAATTCAAGATGGAAAAAACTGAATTATAAAACAATAGATTTTATACTGTCTGGTGGAAGAACATAAATAATGACATCCATGGTATGGTAACATCTCAGAAAGACACGTCACATTCTTTTCTAAGGGAAATGCTTCATCCACCCAGTAAATTAGACTGATCATAATCTCTTCAATTCCTGGAAAACTTGCAGTACAAACTGTCTTAGCAGCTCTCTCTAAATGCATTAGGGACAGGAAAGTGAATGGGAACAACATATTTATCAAGGTGCCTGACCAACAGTACTCTATTCAGTATGAACCAACTGGTGCTTTAGACATAGAGGAAGGAGCATGGATGTTGTGTATCTTGACTTCAGTGAGAACTTCCACACATTCTCCTACAGCTTCCCTATCACCAAAGAGGTGAGATATAATTTGGATAAGTGGATAAATAGAGAAGAAAATTTGGTTGGGACTACCAGGCTTAAAGCATAGCAACAATCAGTGGTGAAAAGTACAGTTGGCAGCCAGTAACTGGCAGCATCCCTCAGACACCACATTGAGACCACTAACCCCCAGAATCTTCATTAGCAACCCAGATGGCATGACAGAGAACACCTTCAGCAAGTTTGCAAAACTGCAGCAGCAAGCAATACAATAAAGGGAAGGCCTGTTCAGAGGGATTTTGAAGGTGGGAAGTCCAGAGAAGTGATCCTTTCAGTAGCCCTAAACTAGTAATATTAGGCCACTTTCTGAAAACACCACCTTAGTCTCCCTGCTGTCTCATGGTAATTAATTTCACAAGCCATCTGTACACTGTGTGAATGCATTTCCTGCTTGGTGAGAGACTTTCTCAGTTCCAGAGACTCTTCATCCTCACAATAAGAAAAAGCAGAGTGAAATATATAAGGACCACCATATAAATAAGAAAAGATAGGTCCATACTAAGTAAAGAGACTGGAGAATGTGAAGAAAAAAAACCCAGAGGGTGAAGCAAGGCTGCAATACTCCCTGATCCTTTAAGATATTAAGTGTCACAAGGAATACGTAACCCAGCCGAGTGACTTGGGACAGAAGGTGGGTTCCTATGTAACAGAAAAAACTGTGTTGACTTTGACTTATTCACATTCAGAAGAATAGGAGAATACCCAGAACTACGTATTTGCAAATGAATCTGATGGAATGAGAATTTAATATCTCAGCAAAAGTACTTTTACAGTAGTGCAGGTACTGACCTGTAAACAGCATAGAGAAAAGAAGAATTCAAACATTTGACATAAGGAGATCTTTGGTTTAGCTGCAGGCATTAAAAACATACATGTAACTGTTTTGTATATTGTTGCTTTCAGAAACTTTTGTCTAACTCCTACCACACAGAACATTTCTCTTGCTGACTGTTAACATATTGCCCCCATATTAAATACATGTTTTTAAGTGTATATATGCATGAAGAAAATACACCCAGTTATACCTCCTGAGCTAACTTCACATGTCTTACCTTTTGTGTCTAAGTAAATTCATTAATACCGAAGGCTGACATTTTCAAACAAGCATTGTGACTCAGTCTGGTTTTATCTATTTGCAGTCTCACTTCACAAGAACACTGTTGTTTTATGCTTCTGTGAGGAGTATTCTGGCCATCATCAATGCCCTTAAGATCTCTTGAGCAAAATCACTTAGCACTGCTGTCTTTACCTGCACTGCTGGTGTTTAATGCTTCTAATTCAAAGATATCCCAGAAGAAAAGCTGGGGAGCAATTATAATTTCCCTAATTGGAGTTGATTACAAGACAGCATAACAGCCTTTCCCCTAAGTTTAGCATGCCACAAGGGGCAGCCATATATCATTTGATGGAAGTATATGTTTCATGCTGCTTTGAAGCCGCTGTGGGTTAAATGGGAAACAAAATGAAAAACAGCAGTGCAGAAGGCTAATATACCACACAGTTAATACTCTTGAGTCAACAAGAAGCTTCTTGGTCTCTTGACTCCATTATCTGATGTAATTGGTTTTAAGAACCCCAAATAAAAAGTAACGGATTTAGCTCTATACAAGAACTGGTGTAAAAGCATGCTAAGATCCATAAGGACCCAAGAGTCAATAGAAGAAAATATTACAGGTACCCTTACACATACTAGAGTCTCCCTAAATCAAGTCTCAGTGGTGGCTGCTCACTGACTTGTCTCTGTATAATCTGCCTCTGTATAATTACTGGGATGAAACTTGTAGAGAAAGCACTTTAAAGTGTGTAAGAATCACAGAGATCAACACAATGGAGTAGTGATACAGGAGGTGTAATGATAAAGGGACTAGCACAATACACAGGCATTACAAAGAAAAAGTGCACATCCATCTCTAAAGACCTAGGTTCACAGGGAAGCTCCACAAGGGAGGGAATCTCCAACCAGAGATCCTTCCCCAGTAGCAGTCAGTCCTTAAATGAGGCCTAAGAGAGGTGCAGCCAGGCTCCACCCCTTCTGGTTGCACAGACAAATTGCCTTCACCTGTGCTCCCAGGGCTGATGGGTCCTTTCCCCAGGTGCTCAATCACTGGTTCAGGCCACGACTTAACAGTTACCATACAAACTGTGATATATTTCTGCAGATAAATCTCACCACAATCTTTTCTGAATTACCAAATTTAAGCACCTGCGTTCAATATTAAGACAAAGCTTAACAAGAGTGGAGTTGCTCTCTGAACACACCTCTCCTAAAAGCAGGGTCTCCTAAGGGAACTTAATTCAAATGACTGCACCTTGTTCTGGTAGTTTTACAGTCCAAACTTGCTTTAAATCAGGCTTTTGTTGCCCAAAATAGCTTTAAAAGTATTTTCTTATCACCTTCTCAAAAAAACAGCCTAAATTCTTATAATCTAACACTCAACTCCATTAAACAAGTGTAGTAATTGGATAGGTCAAAACAATGGGAAAGGCATTACAATAAAGCTGTGATGACTGAAGAAGGACTGGCACAATAGAGAGGTACCGTAAAGTAAGAGAAGGTTGCTCACCTGTATCAGAAGATTCTAGATTCACAGGGGAAAGCTTCACCAAGGAAGGATCTCCAGAAAGAGACCCTTTCCCAGTCACAGTCAGCTCTTAAATGAGGTTTAAAAAGGGTGCAGCCAGGCTCCACCCCTTCTGATCACACAGTTGAATTGCCTTCACCTGTGCTCCCAGGGCTGACTCAGTCCTTGCCTCAGGTGATCAATCAGTGGTTCAGGCCATAATCCAACAGCTCCGTACAACAAGTACACCTCACTATTTTCTGGAAAGTAACCCTTATTGTCACTTAAATCAACAGTTAGAATCCTTCATAGGAGGCAGGAATCCGCCAATAACATCAAACCTAGAATATCTTGTCCATACATCTGTAGACTTTCCTGCCTTGTCAACTGGTCAGCATTTATCAGGTCCTGTATGCTCAGTAACACCACACAGCTTTTTTTTTTTTCCCCCACACATACAGACAATTCTGCAAACAAGCTAATTTAATTCAACTATAAATTCCTATTTGAAACAGGAGATGCAAACTCAGAATCCACTTTCTAAACAGTTAGTGAGTAGGGACACATGGAACAAAGCTGAGAAGCAAATAACTCGCTGCTCTGTCTGCCCTCTCCTTATTTATATATATAGTATATATGTACATACAAGATGTATGTTTATATGTATGTATGCACATACAGTGAGATAGCACACATTGCCCTCTACTGGCCAGAGCCTAGTATGCAGAGGTCTTCAACACAGCTCATAAGCAAACTTCAGTAAGTGCGTGACAGGGCTGTATTAGTATGTGATATTGATTCCTGATGCTTGCCAATATAGTAAGAGGCATCTCTTTCAACTCTAAAAATCAGGGATTTTTCAAAATCCATTTTTAAGGCTTGGGGTTTCTTGCTTCCATTCCTCCTACTTGGTGATATATGTAGGAGCACAAAGGAATTATACAAACCATGCATACAAGTGGCTTACAGGTTGCCTATTTCTATTTACATATCCATATGCAAACTATTACCATTTTATGTTACATGAGTTACATGTTACTTAAGAGTGCTCATTTCTGCCCTCACTTCACATTTTAAGCAAGCACCAGTAGACTGAGAGGTAGCAGAAAGGCCTCAAACATGGTTAAGACATCTAGAACTACTCTGGGCAACCTGCTCCAGTGCTACATCTCTCTCTGAGTAAAGTATTTCCTCCCAAAATCTAACCTAAATCTCCTTTGTTTTATTTTAAAACCATCCCCCCCCTTGCTCTATCACTATCAGCCCATAAAAAATTGGTCTCCCTTCTGTTTACAAGCTCCCTTTAAGTACTGGAAGGTTGCAGTGAGGCCTCCCCAGAGCCTTCTCATCTCCAGGCTCAACAAGTTCAGCTCCCTCAGCCTGTCTTCTCACATGTTATCATAATAGTCTGCATTAAAATAGTCTGTCATCTTCCTGACTGTGAACAGCTACAGCGTACTATTCATAAGAACTAATGGACATAAAATAGGCTAGTATTCTTGAAAGTGGGAACAAACGGATGATTTCTTCATTTTTTTTAAAATATACTCACCTAAGGCCCAGTATGACATAGCTTCCAAAGGCGAAGAAGTGCTGCAGATAGCATGGATATACATGAAGTGAATCATTAGCTCAGCCAAGCACCACCAAAAGAAAATACGAATTATGCCCATGGTTAAGATGCCAAGATTGGTCTTCAAACTGAAGGCTTCTTGTTTTCTCATCTAAATGAAGAAACCCAAAGAAGTTATATGACACACAACTGACTGTTTTACTCATCTCAATAACTTTTTTTTTTTTTTAATATAAAGATTTCATTTGCTATTCATTACTATTTAAGGGGAGGACATCTGTCTACACTATTTGAGAATTCCTGATACACTTTTTTTTGACATAGTCTGGTTTCTCCTTTCTCAAATTCACTAAGTAGAAATAAGCAAGTAGAAAACAGAGTGGTAAGCCAAGCAAAACAAGTCTCTCATCAACACCACAAGACTAGCTGCAGTACTTACAGATATTCAGTTCCATGCACATAGAAACATCTTCCGTTGCTCCAGATGATATTTCCATTCTCTCTGCATTGCAAAACTATCTGTGCAGTTGAACCACATGGGAATGCAATGGTATCTGGTAGTACAGTGCAATGTTAGGCACACTAAGATAGGGGGATCCAGACTACTTTTGCCTCACGCTTTACAGGTTCCATAAGGTCGCTGGACTGCTTTGCTAATCCATACTGCCCAGGACTTCAGATGTATAATCTTTGCATCTGCTTCCATTTGCATTTATTCCAAATGGACATTTTAAGTGGTTTGACCCCCACAGGCATCTCTCAGAATACACCATAATGCAAAAAGATGTCACACTCTCTTCCCTGCACTGTCCCTTCAGAGGTTACATCCCAGTCACCAGCTGCTGCCAAATAAGCGCCATGAGGCCTAAGGGCCATTACTCACAATGTCATCACTTTCAAGATGGCCTAAGGAAGCACTGCCTTGTTAACAGCCAATTTATTTCTGGAAAGTGGTCAGACTTGAGAGGAGTTTATTAAAAGCTGACTAACCATACAAACAAGTTCCTAAGTGTCTAATTCAGAAAAAAAAAAAACAAAATAGCTACCAGAAAGGAGCATACACTTATGCACATTTACAAGCATGGGAAACACAGCAACAAACACACAAAACATAGAACAATGAAAACTGTTCTTACTTTTTATTCCCCCCCTGCATGTCCTCTAAGGGCACTTGTATGAGGGCTGTTCACACAGAGGCACAAAACATGGAAAGAAAGAGCCATACTGGAGCAAAACAAAAGGCTTGGAAGAAGATATAAATTACACACTGCCTGCCTATTTGCACAAGAGGATTACAGGAAAACATGGAGCTTTCACTCTGTAATTGTTGGATTACTTTTTCCCCTCACAGATTCTGTGGAAGTTTCCCAATGTTATGGGAATTACTCAAAGAACACAAACAGAAAGCTGGTATCCTCAGCTTATTCCTGTTACATTGTTAAGTTTTCAGAGAAAACCCCTCCCCTTCAGATTCTTGTAAAAACCTCATAAAACTGAAATGCCTTGAATTGGCAATGCCACTGTACTTCCAGAATTATATGATTATGAATAACACATCTCATGCAGACAGAGTGCTTCGTTTCCTCAGGCATCACAATCCTGGTACACAAGCTCTCTGCAAGCCCAGAAGCAGCAACTCCATCTCCCAGAGTATTAGAAGAAGCACCTTTTTCAAACTATTCAAGCAGCCTACAAAGCAGGCAGGTCCAATCCCAACAACCAGTCATGAGAGTGCACCGTATCAAACAACATTTAGTCCTGTGAATAAATTAATCATTTTCAAATCCTACAGAACCAATAGGTTGCAGAAACAGCCAAATGCTATTAAACTCAACAGAATCAAGAAGAGACATACACTTCTTAATTCTGGTACTTCACTGATAGCTGTAGATCATGAAATAAAAGCTTAAAGATACTACAGTTGTGAAGGAGAGTAGGATTTTCCAGGCAGTAATCCTACCTAACACAGAAAAGATAACAGCTTGCTCTTAAAAATATCTCAAACTTCTGCCAGCTGCATTGGATTCATTACCTGAGAGCAGTTCTTCATTTTCTCCTGTAGCATTGTCAAGGTCAGTGAGGCCAATGAGATGTACTGAGCAAATGCCAGTTAGGTGCAAGGTAAAAATGAGACAAGACAAGGTTCACAGCTGACAGGCTCCTCAAGATGCACCATCAGATTCTTACATCACTAACTGTAGTAAACAAATTCTATACTATTTTATTACCCCTTTTTTCTGCAGTGAAAGAGAATTTGATCAAGTAACTTAGTGGAAAGATTGCCTATAACATTTTTTTTAACATGTCACTGAATGTATACTAAGTTTCATTCTTCAGTTTTTAACCAGACACCAAAAATATACATAAACAAGCAACCCACTCACCCACACACACAACATCCTCCCTAGAATTCCAGTCATCTTATCTGCACAATATACCTAACATGCAGTTGGCTCTGATCACTTGGAAGTGAACAAACACACTAATTGTGTAGCTGAATTTGTACTAAATACACGACATTTTGGAGCCAACCATTAAATCACAGGCATTTGCACAATACACCTTAAAACTCTCAACTAAAACTACTATGCTCTATTTCTACTCAGGCCATCAGTGAAATACAACAACTTCTCATTCCTGCCTGGCAACGGATGCAAATTACCAGCATTATTGATCTCTTTCATTCATGTAACAGCTTCTCCGCTTCCTTTTTCAATAAGTCTACTTTCCAGCATGCTGAGCAGAAACCCTCTTCTCAGTCTCAGCCTCAGTTAAGTGCTTCTACAGTTCCCAATCTCCTGTTCTGATATCTGCAATAAACACACTTCTGGTATTGTGCACTTTGAACAAACTGCTGAGATCTGCTAACTTCAGAATCTGTCTCTAACCTCAGATATCAAGGTGACGACATGACTCTTCTCAGGTAAGACCTCTGAAAATGCACTGCAGCGAACACCAAGAAACAAGTTACATTTTTTCCAGTATGTTCCATCTTCATCAAGGCTTTAACAAAACAAGGTCTCCGTATATTTAAATGAGAACGTAACATAGATACAGGCATTCCATTCCCCATGTTCAATTTTCCCTTCCCACTGTCTCAAACCAAGAATATACACAGGCTTTTCACAGGTCTGTACTGAGCCAGGTGAACTAAGATCCATTTCAAGACCCTATGCACAACTTTTCCCAAGCTGCCCTCTACTCAGAATCCTGTATACGTCTTCTGAAACATTCCTTGAAAAAAGTTATTTCTCTGCTAGCAGTATAGGAACATAGGTGGAATTTAATCACAGAATCACAGAATCACAGAATCGTAGGGGTTGGAAGGGACCTCCAGAGATCATTGAGTCCAACCCCCCTGCCAAAGCAGGATCCCTACACCAGGTCGCACAGGTAGGCGTCCAGGCAGGTCTTTAATATCTCCAGAGAAGGAGACTCCACAACCTCCCTGGGCAGCCTGTTCCAGTGCTCCGTCACCCTCACCGTAAAGAAGTTCTTGCGCACACTGGTGCGGAACTTCCTATGCTCCAGAATTTAGAAACTATAAAACAACATGAAGAAAAGTTTCTCAGCATCTACATTGGTAAGTCTAGTGAAAGAATAATTCTACTCATTTGAAGGTTTTTAATTCCCCTTGCAGTCTTTTCCTGAAAAGGGCTCTAAAGTTGCACAGATGATTGGCTTGTTCTCAGCGAAGCCTGAAAAATTGCTTATTACCCACTTCTGTCAGTCTTGCAGATGCTTTTGCTTATCTGACTCATCTCTCTTAATGACATCTCATTGTCAGTAAGCACTTGAAGAAACCAACTTTGAAGCAAAGTGGTGAAAGATCCTCTGACTCTGCCCCTTTAATTTGTATAACACTTCCGCCAGTCACAGCTCAGACCATCTCAACACCTCTGGTTTCTATTCGACAGCATGCAGGCTCCAGATACATTTAGGAACTCATGCTGAGATATTCAAAGCCACAGAGAATATTTGGACACCTGCCTACTATTAAATGTAATGGAAAATAAGTATGCAAATGTATTAGTCAGCTTCAGAACATCAGTGTCTATTTAGGGACCTACCTTGCCTCTCCTATTTCACTTGTATGATTCAGAAAAGATTAAAGGCTTTTAGTGAAGGAATCAGATGTTCCCTGTTGCAACAGAAGCTGCGCAGAGCTGAACCTTTCAGGCTGACTCAGCTGCAAGGGCACCTTTTTTGTAGCTCCCCAAAAGTACAGGCTCATGGTGAAAGTTCCCAACGCTCCTCAGGTTGTGGATCACAAAGTGCTGTGTGCTCAGTCAGCACAACAGCAGCTCTGCAGCAACTGAAATTCAGTTGACTTAAGGTCCCACATGCTGCAGGAATAACGAAAGCTATCTCATCACTTGTCTTCATCTGAATTTGAGAGACACTATATGCTTCACAACTGCATATCAATATCAAGTGTGTATTCAGCAACCAACGTGAGACTATGCTTGACACTGAAGCATTTCTTTAAGTTGTACCTTTACTGGCAGGAAACAGAAAAGTCGGACTAGCACAGTTTCCATAGGTTTCTAAGTACATCTAATGCAAAAGAGAGCTGTCCAAAATCACCAATCTAAATGCAGTTTACTTCAATATTTGTCAAGAAAGGGATGAATATACACTAACACTAGACTTTGAAAGAGTCGATGTCTCTAATGCCCATTTTTGACAATCCAGAAAATAAATTTAGCTCACTTACAACATACATTTTGAAATACATTACAAAAACAGCCTCATGGAAAATTGGTGAAAGAATTGTCTTATTAAGATTTTCTCATAACCAATATTAAAGTCTTACAAAACGTGAAGCAACAAAGTTAACCTATTGCATTGAATTTATTTCTAATAAAAGGTAGATTTGGCAGCTGAAGAGAGACCACCCTTTTTTTCAATGTTTCTTAGTCAAACATGATTCACATCTGCATACATATACTAGAAGTTTATAGTTCCACGGTCTTAAAAAATAAAAATAAAAAAATACTGTTACCTGCTTACTAAATTCATCAAAGTTCATAAGGGGTCCGTTGTGGAACATGGGATAGTAAAACACATATGCCAGCATCCACAGGAACGAATGAGATGATTTCTGGGCATGTCCATGCCAGCAGTATTCCAGGCTGAAACTTGTGTTGAAGAGGCAACGAACAGACACCGTGAAGAGAAGCAGATAATACTCATTTTCAGTGTCATACCACCTTCTCTGCAAGACAAAACAAGGTCAGAGAATAACAGTACAGTGCTGTGATTCATAAATTGCAGGATAATTATATCAATCAAGACCTTGACTTTCCGGGTCACCAACAGCAGAAAGGACCTAAAGCTAACAGAGACCAGCACGAATATTGGAAGCAAATGACACTAACGATTGAAGAGTGAATGCTGGCTGCTGACAGAGCTGCTGATCAAAATTAGAACAGGTCTAATAGAATAATCCTGGTTTTTCTTTCCCTCTCAGTCCAAATAAATACAACAAGCACATTTCCTCATAACTACAAAGCAGTTTCTCTAACTTCTTTATTACCCAACCAGAAGCATTAGCAAAACAGCAAAACTGAGCTTGCATCAATCATCTGTGAGCAAGCAAGCAACTCATTTAGTATAAATGAAATTGTTTGAGAAATACTTTTCATGTCCACGCTACCAGTGAGATCCTAATAGGCTTTACTGAGTGACTCCCAGGTATGAATCCAAGGAACAGCACTTGAAATCACTATGATTATATCTCTAACAAAGGAGAAATACATTCACTAGAGGACTGAGCAAGGTATTTATCATACTCTGTCTCCACCAAACAACACTCCCACGTTAATGTACACAATTTCATCTCAATGCACTGACTGGCATAATGAAAAGTCCTCTGTTACCCATAAACTACAATTAAGTGTGGTGAGGCCAAACCACATTTCAAGAAGCATTAGAAATTCTGATCTCAAATCCAAACCCTAACACTAGGGTTAGGTAGATTTTCAGATTTCATTTCCTAATGGGAAGACCAATAGGAAGACAAAAACTCCATGGATTTTCCAGATGATTTATCAGAAGGATAGCATGTACAATGCCATTCTAAATGGGTAAAATAGAGAAGACTACGTTGATGCCCCACTCTCAAAAGTGCCTTAGAAATTTAAAGTTTCCCACACAAAAAACATTAAGAGGTCAGAAGTTCATCAATAGGAAAAAGAAACAAATTCCATCAACAAACCAGGATGTTGCCAATTTCTGGGCAATAGATGGAAATGCTCACAGTAGCCAAAAAGGCTAACACAAATAAACAAGCAAGACTTGTTTATCAGCTTCCTAGAAGAATCCTTATAGCCAAAACCGTGTGGTTATTTCTCTGTAGCATGGATCACCAGGTTTAGAAAAAGCTGTTTTCTCTTCCTGCTGCCAGCTTCACAGCAAGTTGCTACTGTACATTTGTGCTTAGAAAATATATTCACAGATACAGATGCAACCTCCCAATTCCAGTTTCTAAGAACTTATTTTAATCTGGACATGTATTACTGACTTGACATGCTGCATAAACCTGGTGAGTTTTTCTGGTTTTTTTTTTTTTTTTTTCTTTTTTTCTTTTTTCCTTCAAACCACAGGACACAGCTCTACGCATGACTGTAACATGATGGAAAGCACAACAATGACAGCAGAGCAGCAAGATCCCAGCCTCCAACAAATGCGGAACTGTTCAAACAACAGAAGTGGGTGCTGAAATAAAGGAAAAAAGCTGCTTACCTTCAGAAGGCCCCAGGCATACAGGGATCCCCAGCAGGATACCCTTGCCCCCTCTGCCAACCATTAAATGAGGCCTGGGAAGAGATGGATCCTGGCTCCACCAGGTGCAATCACTCAGGTACATTGCATGCACCTAAGCTCCCCTGAGTTGGTCATGCCTTACCACCAGCTGCTCAATCACTGCTTCAAGCCATGACTTAGCATTTATACTACAGTGACCGTAGGCAACAGTCAGTCAAGCTATCAATATTACATTATCACAATGACTGGATGTTTTTCCTCATGCAATGACAGACTTCTTTGTCATCCTCTTGAGGTCCATTTTTTCTTACACGCTGCAGACAGGTTTTACTGAAAACTTTCACAATGCAGAGAGCTTTAGCTTTAATGGGTTGCATTTGTAGTGCAAACCAAACGTTCTGCTGCTTTACTAAGTTTTTCCCATGTCTTCCTGGGGACTATTAGCTTTGCACAAATTCCTCTACTGTCCTTCCCAAGAAGTAGGACATATCATAAGGAAGCTGTTTTAGTTTCTATTTGCTGGTCAGAGAAAGGCAGATTGCAGCACAGGAGCAGTGATTCTCTTCATGAGCAGAAGAATGAACAGCCACAGTCAGAACTGGCCAGTTTGCTCCCACACAAACTGAATTTAGAGATTGTTCTTCCAAGAGTCACTACACTGTACATGGCTCCATTGACAGGATGAAGGCAATACATAGGGTAGGAAGGTGAGAAGGAGAGAAAAATAAAGAAAAACTGTTCCTGTAGGACAAGAAAGATAGCAAAGGAAAACAGAGCAACCCAAAAACAAACGTGGAGATCGATAAAAATGAACAGAAGTTAAAATAAGCAGCACTATGGTGGTTGTCTTGTTAGAGTTCGAACATTCCCTTACACAGTAAGAGACCATCACATTACCCTGCAGAGTCCTTCTGTTCATTTGGCATTATTTAGAGTAAGAATGCAGCCAGGTCTCAGATAGAGAAGAAAAGCTGTGTTGTGAAGCTGACCACACAGAACTCCAGAAGGCTGGGCCTTATCTAAAGTAGTCTCTCAGAACCACCTTCTGCCCTTGCTTGTTTCTTCAGTTTCCCAGACAAAAGCAAACAAAGCAACCTTGGCTTTTATCTTTACAGAGGTAACAATCATCTCTCAGAAAGACCCCATAGGTGTTCCTGAAGCATCAGACCATCACCAATTTCACTCCTCTCATGTGCTGTTTGAGAGCCCTGCAGGATCACCAGCAACAACACAGAAGAAAGGAAAAGGAAGGAACAAAGGCAAGAACGAATGCAGGAGCTACAGATGGTAGCTTCAAATAAATATAGCCAAAGCTTTAAAAGAAGCATGTACAGCAGGCTAGAGTGTACAGTATACTGAATATAACCTGATCACATCAGCTGGCAACCAAAAGACTATCAAAGCCCAATAACTGAGAAAGACATTCTCTCTTCTAAGTGGCTTCAGTCACGTATACCACCATTATGAATCACATTATGTATTATTGTAGTGAGCTAACTTTCAGTTTATGCTTTGACAAATACCCAAATGAAACCGTAAGTGGCCCACTAGTAAGAATTCACCAAGCGTATGGGCCTATGCACGTTTCTAATGATAAGAGCTCTAGCATGGCTCACTGCATCTCTACTTCCTACAGGTTTTCAAGCCAGTCTGCTTAGATCAAGTAAAGAGAGGGTAGTTGGTAAAGAAGATAGCTACCATAACAGCAAATAAGACTGTACTTGACTTGATGCTTAATTCATACATCTGATATTACCTTGGCTTCTTCCACTGCTGGTATGCGTAAAGTAGATAACAGGATAAGTGAGCACAGCCACGTCAGGAGCGGTATCTGAAACTGAGCCACAGCAAACGAAATAGCTGCGTGTAACAAAATGACCGCAAAGCCCTTCATTCCTAATAAAAACCAGCAGGCAGCCATTCCATACATCATCAAGCACCATGGTTTATACTGTTAGGAAAAAAAAAAAAAAAAAAAAGACCACGAACAATTTTAATACTTTATTTCTAAAGCAAAACATAGTAACAGTACCGTCCTATACATAGTAGGGCCACTAAGATGATCAGAAGGCTGGAGCACCTCTCCTATGAGGAAAGGTTGAAGGAACTGGGCTTGTTTAGCTTGGAGAAGAGAAGGCTCTGGGAAGACCTCATCTTGGCCTTCCAGTACTTGAAGGGAGCATATAAACAGGAGGGGGAATGGCTGTTTACAAGGGTGGATAGTGATAGGACAAGGGGGAATGGTTTTAAACAGAGACAGGGGAGGTTTAGGTTGGATATTAGGAGGAAGTTTTTCCACACAGTGTGGTGACACATTGGAACAGGTTACCCAAAGAGGTTGTGGATGCCCCATCCCTGGAGGCATTCAAGGCCAGGCTGGACGTGGCTCTGGGCAGCCTGGTCTGGTGGTTGGCGATCCTGCGCATAGCAAGGGCTTGAAACTAGATGACCATTGAAGTCCTTTTCAACCCAGGCCATTCAATGATTCTATGATAGTAGAGTGCCAGGTCTACATTTCACCCCTTCCATTCCCACAGCTGATTAAACTTTCTATTCCCATAGCTAGTTAGAACACACAAATTTGCTGTGAAGTAAACCCATGCATACCTTGTCCATGAATAGCCTGCACATTTGTGATACCAGCAGATGACCAGCCAGAAGCCACAGTATGTATTCTCTTCCCCATTCAATCCAATAGCTCCACTCAAAATCCAAGGCATCCTGGGCATCAAAGAAATACGCATAACTATAAAAGCATGTTCTTAAAGTACAATTAAATGTCTCAGTAACATACAAAGTTTGTTGTCCAATACCACAGAATTCAGCATCTGAGGAATTTTTGCTTAGGCAAGGAAGTCTGATTATTTGTAGTGGTGAGCTCCAACACCACTTTGACTTTCAGTAGCCTAAAATCCACAGAAAAAAGTGGAAGAGCAGAGGGGCAGAAGAGCAGAGAGAACAAGAAACACACTAAACAGAACTGACACCTGCCTACCCGCACATAAAACTGACACCAGCAGCAGCTTGCTGGGGACACAGGCACAGAATGTCATGAAAATACGGCCAGTGATGACTACAAGGGTGTGTATGGCTCAGAGCCATAGCCAGAGTCCATTTCAAAGTACATAAGCTTTTACACATTCCCATGACAGGGTGCTACATGTTCCACTTCTCTCTGCAGGCTTCAGATCACTGGACAAAGTAATCCAAAGTGCCCTTATGCTGCTGCAGGCTCATTAGCAAATCATCAGGAGCACAACTGAGTGCTGGGCATCATCAGCATTTCACTGAAACCCAATAAAACCAAGACATGCTCAAAGCAGGAGAGCACGTGGTCTACGTACCCCTCATAGCTGCTTTTAAGATGGTCTCATTTCACAGAAAGGTAAATAAGGCAAAGCAGCTGCCAAGCAAAAACAAGTAGCACGAGTACCAAGGAAACCATGCCTGGTTACAAGCATAGGCAATCATACACAGCTATACTGATCCACCAGCCAAATCTGGATAGCATGGATATCAGAGGAGTGCCAATTACTATTTCTATCAGCAGAAGTAAGGGAGGGTAATAGATACTCTCTCAGGTGATAAAAGGTGAAAAAGAAACAAAGCTCTGACTTACTTTTTTCTAGGGATAAGGGGAACAATCCTGCACTGGTTTGGAAAACACACAGTTTGGATGAAACAATACCTTGCTCTAAGAGGAGTTTAACTCACTATTTCAATAAAGCCTAATTGCAACCAGGTGGAGTCAGGTCAGACTAAAACGCAGTTAGATGCAAATGTCATTCTAAATGAGATAAAAGGGATCAGCTGGCAATCCCTGTTCCCTGCTAAAAGTTAGGACTTCTAAACACGCACAATCATCTGCATGTCTGGGACTAAATTCATTATCTTACATGCTTTGCATCTCCAGAATATCTGTGATTTTCTTGAAAGGACACAGAAAGGGGCCCATACAAGTGGTGATGGTGGGCCTAAACACAGACGTGTGTTCTTGGTTTTGATTAAATGACTGACCTTCAAAATGAGTTGCATGAAGAATTTTCTTCAAAAGGAAGTGAGGTGTGTTATTTGGGTTTTGGTTTGTCTTAAAAAATAAAAGCATGTTTCTTCAAACATTCATGTTTCAAAATCTCTTCTATGCTGAATTACAGCTCAATCACGAGTGCCACTAGTGTTCACTGATGTTATAAGCAATACCCAAATACCAAATGACATGAACAAAGGGAAAAAAAGGCTGCAGGAAATGTAAAAGGAGATTAAACCTTTGAAGGCCAAACAGCCACACAGAAGCTTATTAAATGACATTACTAATGAGAAACACTCAGACCAACCACAAGAAAAATGAAAAAAAAAAATAAAATCACAAAGCCACCTAATGATGAGTATGAAAATCTGAAAAGTTATTATGGGCTTCTGAAACTAAAACAGTATCTTGGGTGAGCAAAGGGCATTTTTGTAGCTTTTTGGTTAGCATTGTTTCCATGCTATTGAGAAGTAGTTCAGATTAGACTAGAACACAAAGGAAGATGCACTGGAAACAAGAAACAGTGCCTACGTTAAAAGCTAATCCATTCCCCTCAGCAAAAACTTAAACCTGCTTGATCCCACACAGAGTGAAACATGCATTAGAAAAGGATTAAGTACTGCAGACTGCCTCATGCGGAAAGCACTTGTCTGGGTTTTTGAACATTAAATAATAATAATATACAGTGCCAAAGCTTTCCTCTTGTTCTTCATATCTTTGTAGAGCTTTGGGCTCTGGTGTCTATGGCAGTCTGGCTGTAGAGAAAGAGAATAGAGTAAAAAAAAACAGGGATGACATTAAAACAGTTAAAACCAAAGTCTCCTTACAAAGCACCATTACAGGAAAGGAAAAGACCAGTAGGAGGAAAAGCACAGTAATTTGTTCACTGCTTCTCAGCAAAACACTGCTTGACACAACAGCTTGCTGCAGGAGGACTTCAAGGAATGGCAAGCTTCTGTCCTTGCAGAGAATCAACAAAATCTGAAGTGCTGTAACACTCATTATTCCTACCTTCTTAAGTCCCCAGAACAGAGTCCCTCGTTCCAGTCCAAAGCTTCTGTCAATTTCATCTTTGTATTCTGCAAAGATGAATAAATCTTCATTAATTGCATCATTCTAAGAAAAGCAACAATCCTGCAATGAGGCACTCTGCTTCTAAATAAAAACAAATTCTCCTCATCTTCTTTACAGCTGTGGACACTTGGAGCTGGGGAAGGGGAGATGTCTGCGTGCAAGGAATTCAGCAGATGTAAAGCTTACAATTTTTCCTCTTTCCCAGCAGGCACAAGGGACCTTTCCATAGCCAGATCCTGGGCTTTGGCCTGTGTGCATCCTGAACCTTCCAATGATGAATGCAGAGTAGCCTTGACCACTGGGCACAGGTGTGCACTACAACAGGAGCAATTAACCCTGAAAGATGCACTACATAAAGAATTTTTTTTTCCTTCTTCCCTCACCCCTGCCCATCAGGTATTCATATGTTTCTGCATAAACTTCCCCCAAGCTTCCCCACCTCCAGGCTGAAAAATTTTTTTAACTTTAAATAGATATAACAGAGAGCTGAGCTTGAGCCATTTAACACATGGGACCTATAACCACCACCATTTCTTATCTTTTAGGACTGTTTGATATCTCCCTCTAGCGGCAAAAAAAGAATGGGACGTGAAGGTGACTAATAAAAGGTGTACAGTGAAGATGCCTTAGGAGTCAGCATCACCCAGCTCCTGGACTCCTGCCGTGAGGGGGCCCATTCACCTCCATCTCCTTTTAACAGGTTTCACAGAGGAGTGACGAAGAAACTAAGGCAGCAGACAAATCCAGCTCAGCCACAGGCTAGGAACGCTACAAAAGTGAGTGCATCAGCATCACAGACTTACTTTGAGAAACCTGGTACACTTCATAGAAAGAATAGAAGTGAGAGCCAATGGTAAGGAACAGGTAGGCACACATTTCCCATGCCGGCAGCATCACTGATTTGGGAGCTGCTCTGCTGTTCTTCATACTGACTGCACCTCTCTAGCTGGTCCCTGGAAAAGGCAAGGAAAACAAAGCAGAAACAACATCACTGAAGTTGGAAAAGCCTACTCAGATCACCTAGTCCATCCATCACTATCATGCCAACCATCACTAAATGGTACAATGCAGCTCAGCATTAAAAACCTTCACAATACTAAACAAAGTTACTGGAAAACAGATTGTCCTGCAGTCACTTTGTGATGTTGGAGCCCTCATATGCATCTCCAGAACAGCATCACCCTCTCAGGGCTCTGCTCTGTGGGCCAGGGCCGTGTTACAAACACTCATGTTTAGGTATGTAGTGTGTCTCCAAGGACAACTCCGAAACATCACTTCTCCGTGCAGTGGTAGGGGATAAGCACTTCTGGCTCTGCATGTAACTAAACATTGGAGTTTCAGCTCCAAATACACAGAACTGGAGCACGCACCAGCTAAGGCTAGCATGAAAAGCAAGAAACAGTGGTGCACACATTCCTGCACGCACACAGGCAGCCAACACACATTTATTTCGTAAAGAAGTGGGCCAGCTGGCTTTTCACATTAAGACACGCAACACACCTCCCACCGACAAAAAGATGGGCATTTGGAATGCGGCATCTCAGCCGCACCCGAGATGCGCACTGCAACAACGTGCACACCACATGTAGTGCCCCGTTCACACACGACTACGTGAGAAGCCTCCCGGCCCCGCGAGACACGGCAACGAGGGGCACCGGGGCTCCGCAGCCCGGACGCGAGGGGCAGCCGCGGCCACAGCCGGGCAGCGCTCGGCACCGCCCGCAGCGACACCGCCGCCATCCTGGCCCGGAGCTCCCGGAACCGCTGTGGACGCCCCAACGGGGCCCGACCGCGCCGGGAGGCGGGCAGCCCGCGGCCCCTACCTGCCGAGGGCTCGCCGAGGCCGGGAGCGGCCGCCCCTCAGCCCGCGGCGCGGGGAAGGGCAGAACGGGGCAGCGCCGGCACTGCGCGCCCGCTCCCGACCGCCGGGCGGCGTCGCAGCCCTCCCGCAGCGGCGAAACGGCCCCCGCCGTGCTCCCCGCGCTTCCGGCTCCGGCGTTGCGGCCCCGCCCCGGCTGCTGGCGGCCCCGGCTGGGCCGGGTGAGGTGTTGCAGGTCCGCGGGCTCCCGGCTGTAGCGAGAGGCGCTGTTTGCAGGACGGGGAGCGGCGTTCTCTCTAATGAATGCCATCTGCGAGCGTAAACTCAACTCAGCACGGAGTTGGTGCTTGGGCTGGGCCTGACCTTGTGTCCCGGTCACGCTGCAGTTTGCACCTGGCCAACGTGGCCTTACGGATGTGCAGTGCCGGCACAACGTGGCCAAAATAGCTCCTTGAGAGCTCTCGCACGATGTCTTTCACCTTTCCATTATCCTTATTTATAAAGCATGAACCATTTGTGTAATAAGTTGGCTTTCTCGTCTGTGTTTCTGTAGCACCTCTCATGATCTGACTGCAGGTGCCATAATCATATGACTGATGGATCACCAAAGAATATTACTTGTGTAAAAGAGCCTTAGAAAGAGGATACTGTTTTCAGTATTTAATATGAGCTGGGACAAACCACAGAGATGGTGGTGGAAAAAAAAAAAAAAATGCTGTAAGGAAGACTGAAAATTAAGAAATTTTCTTCAACACGTCTCTGAAAAATTGTTCCAGGAGATGTCAGGTAAATTAACTGCAAACTATAAATGAAGGACTGTATTAATCCAAAATTAGACCATTTTGCAAAAGGATGTCTATAACAGCCTTTACAGGTACTTTTTCCCTCCACTAGAGTGAGAGAAACACTGATGAGGTGATACGGGTCATTTCTGTTTTTACAGTAATGGTGATAACTATAGAAAGGAACAGGTCTGAGAAACACACCAAGACAGGAAGATGAGGTTGAGAGTGCTGGTGCTGGCAACCACATCACAGAACCAGCCTGCATTTTAGCAGCTGGAGGGGATTTCCCTTCTCCTTGTACCTTAAACATAGTCAATGAATCTTGTACCACGTTTACTTATAAAATTGCCTAAAATATTTTGTCACTTTATATCCATCCATTTTTGCACCACATGACTCTTATCGCACTCTTTTGTTTACATCTGTAGTGTGTTTCTAGGGGGGAACATTTCATATCCTTTTGGATGTCATATTGCTAGGTTTTCAAGTTGCTCTTAAAAAACAGGATTTCAGTTCTCTGTGGCCTTCTTCTCGTCTTCAGATCCATGCTTCCTGATACCTGAAAGCCAGGCTTCTGCCTAATATTCCAGAGGAAGTCTCACTAGTACAATGTGTTAAGTCACAGAATCATAGAATCATCAAGATTGGGTCATCCAGAACAACCACCTACCTATCACCAGTATTTCCCCCACTAAACCACATCCCTTAGTACAACATCTAAACATTTCTTGAATACCTTCAGGGACAGTGACTCCACCACCTCCCTGGGCAGTCCATTCCAGCACCTAAACATGCTTTTGGAGAGTAACACAAGAGAAGAGACCAACCCCCATCATGCCCAACCTCCCTTCAGGTAGTTGTAGAGAGTTATAAGGCCTTCCCTGAGCCTCCTCTTCTCCAGACTAGAAATAATATCTATCCATAACAAAAAAATGCCTCTTGATGTTTCCAGGAATCCCATTTCTCTTGGTCAAAAACACATTGTATTCCAGAATCCTTTTGCCTTATGCCTTCACTTTTTCTTTCACTGTTGTTACCAAAGAGAGACTCATCTTCATTTTTCATTTTCAATTTTTGATAGCCACTAGATGCAAGATATTGCACTTTAACCACTGAATTATTGTAAGACTAAATTCTTACAGTAGATTGGGTACATTCTTCTCTGTGACACCTGGATCCTCTTCTCTGTTGACAGTACTTCCCCGTTAACCCTTCCTGGGTTAGTTAATACTTTCTCCCCAGAATATAACACCTTCATAACAGCATCAGAACAGTACAGCTGTTGAATTCACTAAATAATACCCACAGTACTGTAGCAGTTCTGGCCACTAAGGGTCAGTAAAGATTGGATTTTCCTACCTCTTGTGATTTCTATTTAACAGCATGAGTAAAAATGTCCTCTAGATGGCTGCATTACAAACTGTATGTGTGCAACAGTAGCTTTGCAGCTTTAAAATAGGAAGAGGTATGACAAGTTACATCTTTTACATCAGGTTACACTGGCAATAACAGCTTTTTAATTGATGTGGTGACATCCAGGAATTGATGCATATTCTGTGACTGCATAAGTAAATTTTCTTTCATAAATTTCACTGCCAAGCTAATTGAGCAAGAAAACCGACAAATACCGATAATGGTCCCATCTGGAAGATTTTCCTGTCTGGACATCTAATTTGGATGAGACTTTTTTCTTTCCACATTTATTCAGGAGGTTTTATGTAGTAAAATGTGAGAAGAATCTCAATGAATGAAGCGGTTGAACACAGCTGTCATGAATTACATATCTACACAGCTCTCAGTTTAAGATGGCATGAATGAGGGCAGAATCCTGCTGTTGAGATATGACAGGCAGTTGATGAACTGGAAAGCGAGAGCCTTAGAAATGGAACCAGAAGGCCCTGCTTTTATCAACTTAATACAATATTGCCCCTTACTATTGACTTTGTATGCATGTTCTTCAGAGTTGAGCTCTTTACAGAGCTGCTAATCACTAGGGTCTCTTCATGTTCATGGTGAAGCGACAGAGTAGGGATCTATAAAACAGTGAGGTGGGAAATCAGGCATTCTGCAGTTGAAAAAGCTACTGGTTTATCAGATCTCCCTGGAGCCTTCTCTTCTCTGTTCTGAATAGCCCCAGCTCTCTCAGCCCATCCTTGTAGGGGAGGTATTACATCCTTTGGATCATTTTTGTGGTCCTCCTCCGGATGCACTCCAACAGGTCCATGTCTCTCCTGAGGGACTCTACATGTGGACACAGTACTCCAGGTGAGGTCTCACCAGCCAGAGCAGAGGGGCAGGATCACCTCCCTCACACTGTGCTTCTTTTGGTGCAGCCCAGGATCCAGTTGGCTATCTGGGCTGTGAGGGCACCCTGCTGGCTCTTGTCCAGCTTGCCATCTGCCCCAGGTCCTTTTTGGCAGGGCTGTGCTCAATCCTTTCATCCCCCAGCTTGTACTGGTAGTAGGGGTTAGTTACAAGCTATGCCCTAGAACTTACTCTTGTAGGTTCCTTTATCACAGCCTAGAGCTGAGCTTCTTGCTTTCATTTATCCCCTGTAAATCACATGGTAGTGCCCCATAGGTACAACATCTGAATGATGAGACGCAAGCAGCATCTACTAAGAACCTGCATATTAAAATCTCAGCAGCATACAGAAGGATTAGCCATCTATGTTTAGAAGAATAACAACTATGACAAGAAATATCCATGTAGCATAACAGCAATATTAAAAATTAGGGAAGTTAGATATATAAAAGCTGTGGTATTTGCAGAGAGAGTAAGTGAGTTTTCCAATAGCCAAGCTAAATATGATACCACTGGGGTTTATGTGAACCTCCCCCCCCCCCCCTTCAGAGATCTCAGGCATAGAGTTATGAATTCAAAGGTGAAAACTTTCAAGATTATCATTTTTTGTCTTGTTTTGCGTGGCTGAATGAAAAGCCGGTATTTCACTTTGTTGGTCAGTCTTGCAGATGCTCCCATCTTTACAGGTTTCTCTATTCTCTGACTCTGCTCCCAAACAGGCAATCTGTGAAATGCAAAGACTTTTTTTTTTTCCATCACTTTTAGCCATATATATATATATATAGACAGTGTATATAAAGAGATCTTTGCAATTGCCAAGTCAGTATTTCCATGCACACAGAAGAATCGTTTTCTTGGTTTCTTTTTAATGAATCCCTTGCATCTTCAAGAACTTATTTCATGCTCTACGGTTGGAAAATTACCATTGTGCTTCTAACTGGGGATTCATAAAATTACTTATGTAAAACTATAGTAAATTAATACAGTATTTAACTAAGCAGTTCACCACTGGATTCATGCTGAACATCTCAGAGACGTCCTCCTAAATATGTTAAATGTGCTGCTTAAGTAATGCCCAGAAAACCATAGCTCTTGGTCAGAGCCTTTTAAGGGATTTCTTTACTCATTACCCAGTCTTGCCTCCAATGAAAGCAGAGCAGGAAGTTGAGTCCTACTAACCATGTATGTAGGGACCACTTCAGTACAGTTATTGTAGCTGGAATGAGGTTCAGCTGTGCTACCTTGATCATGTTTGAGTCTAAGTTAGCAGTGCCTGCACAGCTTGCCCTCTTTTATAAATAGTCAGATTAAACACAAAGCTGTGTTTTGCTTTGCTTTGGTTTGGTTTGGTTTTCAGCATAATATTCTTTAAATGCTGTCTGGCTTTATGTGTCAGATTATGGGATTTAAGGGGGATAGTCAGTCAACTCCCACCTACCCCAGCCATCAGATTGAAATCTCCCATGATTGCTGGTGAGGAGGTGGATAATCCATTGGTAGAAAGGACTGTTCAAAAAATCCCAACTTCAGATTCTTACTGTTTTTAAAACACAGTAGAACAAAATTCAGGAAAAAAAAGCTGTATAACAGACATTTTACTCAACTGTAATTTAAGTTGCTACAAATGATGACCAGATTCCCACTTGACCTCAGACAGAGCAAGACAGAGCTAACAAAATGTAAAGTTATCCTTACAGTGTTGCATATTTAGATTTACCAAGACCGTAAATCAGATGCAAATCTAATTCTAATATACTGCGTTATACACAGATTTTTCAGAGACATAGGAAGTTACTCATATCTGTACACTTCTATATTTAATCCATAGTGCTATTCCTGAAAATACTGCCTTTTAAATTAGTTTAGGAGAATAAATGCAGCAAAATAAAGAAATAAATAAAAACACATCTCAGACTACTAAATATCCATCCAAAAATATCCAGACAGAAAACTCTCCCTCCCTGCCTATTGAGTAAATTTTCTAAACTCTACTCCTGACATCTCTGCTCCATGTGAATAGCCAGGAAAGGATCATTTCATTTGCCACAATCATCCGTATTTTACTGACTTATCCCTTACTTCCTGTTGTTTGCCATAGCCTTGCAGAAGAGTGGGCATAAGTATCATTCCAGGTTGGCTATTTTTGTTTCTATTTGGCAGAGTATTTTTCCTTTGTCTCTTTAAGGTCTATGAAACTGAGAAGGCTTGGTGGAGCTGACTTTCACATCACCACAAATGAAGCCAATGCAGCCCTGTCCAGCAGCCAGCTATCCAGACAGAACCAGTAAGGCGCTGGAAACTCCACGCACACTTCTTGGCTACCTGCTATACTCCTTTGGCTGTGGGGTCCTGTTCCCTCTATGCATATGCACTGTCTGCATCTGCCTCCAAATTGCATTGTAAATAAAAAACGAACAGTTACTTTCCTATCTGAGTATATGGATGACATTTTAAGCATTAAGTAAACATATTGCTCGACAGGAGGAGCCTTCCTCTAACAGAAGTTTTTTTATGTTTTATCTGAGCAGCTTTCTTGTTGTGTGTATTCATTGCCTGTTAATTTATCTCCACTTTACCTTTTACCCTTCCTTGAAGAGAGGGTAGTAATACAGAAAAAGCTTCCAACTCATACAAAATTGACTTTGGGAAGAAGATAGATAGACATCTTCTATTTTGCTTATGTGTTTATCTAACGGGCTATAAATGTATATAAATGATAAGAAGTACTCTGTCATACTTGAAGCATTTTTTAGATTGTTGTGGAGATGATGCCTTTCAATAGGAAAAAATTCAAAAGCTCTCTTGGTGCTTGTGCAAAATGCCAGCAACATCTCACCCTTTGCAGATAATCTCTTCATATAACGGTGCTAAAATATTAAGCAAAATTGCATTGAACTCATAAATATTTACAGCTACTTGAAATGCCAAAATTTTGCTCTGCAACTAGCACAAATCGACTGAGTAACATTGTGTACAATAAAAAAAATGGGTCACTGCCAACTGTGGCTTATAACTGCAACATGATTTGCAGATACATTGAACTGCTGCCTGAGGACCAAGTACAGCTTTCAGTGCAGTGTTTTCATTGACTACTGTAGGTTTGTAACAGGTCACAAGCCTCATGCCTCCCATGGACTACCATAAGCTTCCAAACTTCTTCCATCTGAATTGTGATGCTTGTAGTGCCAAATGGGGAGGATATTTCCCTCCTTTGACATGGAAAATTAGGACCAGCCCACTCAGAGGATTGTAAGCCCTACAAGATTGAGCATCATGAGTCTAGCCTGCCCACAGAGTCACCATTTCTAGACAGTGGCTTAAACAGTTGAGTCAATTTAATGCAAAATGCAGATATTGTTTTATAGGAGACAGAGACCCAGAACATTCCTTTCTCCCATGTCCCAGATGCTCAGTACAGCATCATGCAGTCCTTTTTGGCCCTAATATAATGCATCTTTGCCACACAAATGGCACATGAATTCCACAACTGTCCCTGGCCTATGCTATGAGCCACCACGTGCCCCTGTCACTCCCCACTGACTTGATTGTTTTCAGCTGAAGTACTCCAAGACCATTTTGAGTAAAATATTCTGAATAATATCTCTCTTTCCTCTTTCAGTTGCAACATCCTTACCACAAGGAAACAGTGGGGAGCATTTCTGGTTTCCACTTTCTATAGCTTTTTCTAAGGATGAGTAGCTCCCAAAACACAGCTGTAGGTCCTGTGGTATGACTTAAGCACTTAAGCTGTCCCGATTACTTTATAACAAAATGCAGAACACCATTTTTGTGAGCTGTTTGAATTAAAACTCCCCCTTGAAATGCTTTGACTATTTATTGTCAAAGGGTTTTCCAAGCAAGCCTTCATCATCCCATCAAATTACGCAGCAAAACGAAGTAATGTTATCACTATTTTACAGATTTATAAGAAGATGATGTGAAGAGATCAACTGATTGACCCAAAGGTTTGAAGAGAGTCATAGTCAGAGCTGGGACTTAGAGTTTCAGGATTATTCCTGTGCTCAGAACAATTCTTCACGCTTCCCCTCTGAAGACAGACTACTGCCAGTACCAGTCCAGCTTTGTCACCCTTCAAGGCATTTTCTTTCCTGAACTGAGAGGAGCTATGAGAATGACTTTCTCACCACAGCCAACAATCCTTCATCTGCTGGGTTATTAATGCCTGGGCAATGACTGCTCTTGGAGCAGTCTATTTTGATAATTGGTTTTTAAAAATGTGCTTTGAGAAAAGTGTTGTTTTTTGACTAATGAATGTTTACAGGAATAAATATGTTAAAATAATGCATCAGTATTCTTCACATTAATAGCTGCTCTCATTTATGGCCATTTTCTGAAACCAGGGAATCAACAGGAGAGGCAGATGAAACAACTGTAAGTTAGGTATCTACCTTCTTTAAGGGCATAAATGAAGAAATTGCTGTTATTATAGCTTGAAAGCACATAATTTTGGGGGGTATTTTCTGAAGAGGGGAGAAAATAGGTAGAGAACTATGATATTATGGTAAAGACTGCTTCAGGAGGGCACTTATGTTCCCCTTTTGAGATGCCTGCTATCTGTGATTCCTCAAAACATTATTGTTAAGATGAAAAACATTCAGTACAGCCCCAGAAGAATTTAAAAATTTGCACAATGTTTCAAGAGAATAAATGTGACCTATTAGCGAAGAATACTTTTCAACAGTAATTTCCAACAAATTGGTTTGTTTTCCACTACTGTGTAACATCACTGTCTTTTCTTTTTCATTAGAACTAGTCACTTTTGAGGCTTCGAGTGGAAGAAAGGAATGAAGAAAATAATTGTTAAGAGCAGCTTAAGTGCACACAGTACAAATCTTGATCATTTTCTGCTCTGTTTTTCTTGGTATTGCTCTTCCTAAGGAAGAAACCAGCAAATCTTGTTTACTAATACCTTCTTCCAGCATCCTCTGTGAATCCCAGATATTTAGTCACAAACTGTGCAGGAGCAAAAGTTGTCCATCTCCAAATGACCTTTTTTGATCTCCATTCAAAAATCTGCAGTCACTTAAACCTTACTCGCTTGACAGTACACACACCCACACAAACAGGACACTGTTCTCTATTCACCATGCTTGAAAACCACGTCTGAACTTGTGTGTTAGAAAACTAAAATAAAACATGTGGACTTAGCTGTGCGATAGATATTTCACTAGTATGGCCCACAGCATTTTATTTTATTTTATTTTTGTTAATAGCACACAGAATAGGTGCAGCATAACTTTAAAACTTAGGACAGGTAAAGCCACTTTCCCAGGGCAACACAGCTCTTTTCTAACATTGTTCCAAGTTGGCTGACAGTATGTATTGTCTATGTAGCTGTTCCACTGTCTGAACCAGAGAAATAAAGCAGCATAGTCTCTTTCAGCTTCCAGACAGTAGTTGGATTGGAAACTTAGACTGAGAGTAAGTCAGCTTGACAAGCAATGGATAAAAACTCTACTTGTACACAGAACAGCCCACAAATGAGAATGACGAGCCCACAGCGCACAGATCCAGAACTAGTGCTCACAGAGAAAATCTCTGAGGCCAAGAGTGGAAGGTGCTGCTGGGAAGCCTTGCATCCAAGACAGTGCAGGAGCCAGTGGCAGCTGCCCCACCGTATTGGTATAGGCCTATGAGCACAGCAGCACCAATCCTGCCCTTCAGACACACTTTGGCAGGCAAGTAGGCCAGATGGACTACTTTGCCATTTCCTACTTCTGACTGCACTTCTTCAAATGAATTACTTCCCAACTAAGACGAGCCCTTCTTAGGTATATAAGAGAAGCTTTTTCTCATGTGTTCAAGTAGAAACATCATACAGGTCCAGATTATGCTGTCTCATAGATATAAACAGATCTGCTAAACATAGAGCTGCTTTTCTTCATTTGGACAGATACCTTGTCACCTTCACCTGGCAGCAAAGAGGTGATTTTCATTGGGCACACTTATGTGATAGGCTTTTGGGAACAATGAAAATATTCTGTGAGAGGAAAAGTTAAGGTTCATACCAGCCCACATGGACTTCATTTGATCACATCTACCTTCTCAGAGGAATTCACTTCGGAGCTGGTGTGTTACCAGAACTTCATCAAGAGGTGACTCCTGTTCACCAAGAACTTAATTTCATTGCATGCTGCTATCACAGGGAGATAGGAGCTGTGTTTAAATAACTTCTGAGGTCAGCATCCCCCTCCAATTACACCCTGATACATAAACTGTACCCCAAGCCTCTGGTCCTAGTGCAAAGAAAGAACACAAAAGCTTTCGTGGCTGGTTAGGGACCCTCCAGGTCAGAAAATCATTCAACATTACTGGAGCTCAAGTGCATGCTCAAGTGGTTCACTGAATAGGACTGATTTGCTCAAATGAGACTTCTATCTTTGAGGAGAGTCATGCTACCAGCCCAGCTCTCATAGGTGCTTTATAATAATAAAACACAGAGTGTGTTCATTAAGTAAGAGCATGAAAATACCACCAGGTGAGTAAGCAGATTGCAGTTTCAATAGTGTTTTCATCACAAATACTGTGATTTTTTTTTTTTTTTTAATTATAATGAAAAGCTCTTGACAGTGTCAGTTTAAGGAAATCATTCTTTACAAAGCCTTTTTATTTGTTCTTTACAATTTCTATCATCAGGTATTAGCCTCTTCAAAGAAAGAGCAACTTGTCAGAATAAAAATGTTTATTTCAGAATTTAATGAGAATATTTATTCTTTCTTTTCTCCGAAGAGCATTGCAATGTGATAGGTGTTATATAGAGAATAACTAGTCCCATTGGAAGGTAAACTCCAAATAACTTTGCTTTTCACAGTTCAGACTAGATGAGCAGGATTTCACTTTAGTTAACCAACTGAAGAATTATTAATGACCTCTAACTGCAAAATCTTTGCCCTTGCTAATGTGCAAACCTTAAAACACCTAGAGCTGTTTTCAAGAAATTGTTAGAAAAATCCTCCTTTTACTTTTTTATCTGGATATCATTGTTGTTTTTCAGCCATGATACTGAGAGCTCAAGCCAGTTGTGTGGCAGGATAGGCAGGTTACTCCTCCACATATGAAATGCCAATTGATAGGTCTGCAGAAGGGTTTCTGGCATATACAAGCCCAGATCCTCAACTGCTATAAACCTGCACAGCACTAGCTAAGAGTTTTGCCCTTTAATCTCGGAATCCCTAAGTTAGACATAACAGCACAAGGACTGAATCTGAGGCAGCTGAGCATCACTGCTACCACCAGCATGAGAGGAATAAGTTGTCAAAGTAAAAAAAAGAATTGTTCAGAGTTGGAAAACCAGCTGGGCAGCTCTACAGGGGAACTGATCTCCACGACAGGGTCTTCACATTATCTCAGCTTACACTACATTTGGCCAAATTTCATGCCGGTCATAGAGGCCTCTGGTAATTCATCAAGTGTAAGCAAGTGGGATTTCAGATGTGCTCTCACACCGTTCATCATGCTGATGGGGCTAACATGACATGGGCAGCACACAGACAGGGATACCTGTTACACTATCCAGAACCCTTCATGCAGGCCTTTGGGAAACAGCTGGGGAAACTACATAGAAATTTCTGAGTCTCATCCTGATTCACTGTCCAAGGACTCCGTGCCAGACTTCCAGGCTTGTCTGGCTCCCAAAGAAGCCTCTGTCATCCTTGTTGTACATTGAAGTAATCTGTAATGAAATGTGGTAATAGACTTTCTTTTTTTTCAGAGTGAGTATTAATGTGGAAATATGTCTGGGTAGGGCATTAGTCCCCTAGGAAATTATCTTCCTGACATCAATTCCCAAGATGATCCCACTTTGATATTAGACTGTGGGCCCTTTGCCTTAAGCCAAGACTGGTCACAGTGTGAGAAAAGATTACTTTTGTCTCACAGTCTCCCTGAAAACAAGAAATCAGCTTTCTTCTCCAAGTTCCAAAGGACATAGCTGGGAAGATGAGCTGCTCATTTGCCTCTGTGACTGGAAACTAATTGCTGCAAAACCACAGAATACAAAATGAAAGGGAAGCAAGACATAAAAAAGCAGGCAGAACCAGTCTTGGATGCTGCATTAACAGAATTCTATTATCTGTCTGAAAGACCATGCTGAAAACTTGCTGTATTCCAAATCATTCTCTTCTTTATGATGGGTTAAGGCAGAATCTTGCTTTAGTTTTTTCACCGTAAATGCCAAAAATAAATGATTTAAACCAGATGTATGGTATTTGTGCACATTTTAGGGCAGCTCCGATTTAGCAGATGCCTTGTATTAATAATATACAGTTGTGACAGGAAATGTGGTTTAGGTTCCTGGAAAAACATAAAAGCTAATTCCATTACTTCATTTCAGGGTGCCTTTCCTCAAATGCTAAACTGGTTTTGATTACATGGAAACCTTATAGTGAGAAAACTTTGTCAAGACTATTAACTTATCAGTGCTTATCCTCCTTCATACACATCTCCTCCTGCTGACCTACGTGCTGAACTACCTGTGAACAAGCCTAAAACACACAAAATGATCCTGGAATGCTGCAGACTCCCTTTTCTAAGACTACTTCAATTATTATTTTTCCTTAGATATACTGTGTTTTGCTTCCTGTTCTCTCTTTATTCTGCCTGAATAAGAGCCCTCAGTTCGAGGAAACATTTCAACAACAGCAGCCCCCCAGAACCTCTTACCCATGGCAATGAGACAAATCACAGTAATTGATCTCTAGAGGGAGTTTTCTGAAGGCTGAAGCATAAACACTTTCCAGAACACTGCTGCAATGAGCATGAACTCAAACACCCAGTTTGCTATCTGCGTTTTGTCACTTGATCCATTCTGAGCAGCTGGCTTGGAAAAGGCTTTTTCCAGGAAAAAAGAAGCACGTTCTGGTGGATTCAGAAATAATACTGAAATGAATTCATTTCAGCTAGCTTTTCCTTCAGTGCCATACAATTTATTCAGTTTATGTGTCACTGCATGTAAACAAAAGTTACAGGAGCAGGTTACTTTCAACATATCTAAATGCATATGTTTTTCACCAGTAAACCTCAGTGAGGTCCTGGATTCAGGAATGTAACTCTGATGATTAGCAGCTGTTTTATAGGCAAAGAAGGATCAGATATTTAATTCCTACCTGACAACAGAGAAGGATTCAGAGACAACAGAGAAGTTCAGACAAGAAGCAATGGAACGACCCACACACAAACACAGACAAACATCTACAGCTAATATTGTGTTTGGAGCAAAAGCAAATGTCTGGAGGTGAATTACAAAATTAGAAAAAGCTGAGTTTAATAAGAGCTTAACTCAGCTGCCCACAGTGGAAAAAAAAGTACTTTGAGGTTTTGCAGGGCTCAAACCACCCCCCCTCCAAAAATCTCTGTCAGGGTATCGAATGGCAGCCCACTTAACCAATGAAAAAACAAATCAGAGGCATTACACTATTTCATTGTGGTGTGCGGACACAGCACTGAGGTATGCTGAAAACCAGTGTGTGATTACCACCCCCAGCTAGGTATCACATGCATATGTGGGTTTGTCATTGCTCATTCTGAACTGTATTCTTTGCCATGGCACGGTGAATTCCTGTCAGCCTGTGAAGTCTTACAAGGTTTCAGTATTGCAGCCTTGGTTTTGACCTGCACCTTAGCCGAGGTGTTTTGTGAATAAGTGCACAATCTTCCAGGATCTAAGGGGGGCTATGAGGCAGGAGGGGACAGACTCTTTAGCAGAGTCTGTTGTGGCAGGACAAGGGAAAATCATTTCAAACTAGAAGAGAGAAGATTGAGACTGCATATAAGGAAAACGGTTTTTACAGGGTGGTGAGGCACTGGAACAAATGCCTAGAGAAGTGGTGGATGCCTTATTTCCGTAGACATTAGTGGTCAGGCTGAATGGATCTCTGAGCAACCTGATCGCTGTAGGTGTCCCTGTTCATTGCAGTGGAGTTGGACTGGATGGCCCTTAAAGGTTCCTTCCGACACAAATGATTCTACAATGCCCTCAACAAACCTAAGGTTAGCCTTAGAAATCTGGGGCTGTATGTATTGTGTGGCTGACTAGTTCTCACATGTGGCTGTGGTAGTCCTCGTAAGAGTAATATTTGGGAATATCAAGAATTGTGTTTGCCAAATGTTTTGGTTCAGCCAGATTAAGAAAAGCCACAAAAGATCTCCCCTTGAAGCTGGTTTAGCAGATGGGGAATGAAAAACTGTTTACCATTCTGAAATCTTTTCTTTACCCTTACCATTACTGCGTTTTACCAATTTATAATAATCAATAATTTTTTTTCTGAATTGTTCTGAAGATTGTCCTCCGCAAGCCATACTTATTGTATCTCGTAGCACCTGACAGTGCAGCAACTGATTTCCTAAGTAAACAAGAGTCACACTTTCTGCTGTGAAGAGTTTTCAGTGTAAAAAGGAATGGCTATAGTTGATGAGCACCTTGATTAATTTAAGTAGTGGAAAATGATAACTTTATCAGCAGAATTTATAATTTGTTCTGAAGGACGTACCCTGAAATTCCTTCTGAGGCCACAGCTGGTTAGAACACACACAGGCAACACACACAGTCCTTCTGCAGGCAACCATCAATCCAGATCACAAAAGAGCCCTGAATCCTGTATCCACTTTAAAATCATATGGTGAAAAAAAAGAAGATTCTTACGAAGGAAATTAAAAGAATAAAATCTACTCAAGAGTTTCTTAATTGTGATTGTAAAAGTGGGAAGATTATATCAGATAGTGAAATGAGTGCATGAAAATTGAAACAAAGAAAATGTGAGTTGGAAGAAACCTCCAGCGGTCAGCAGTTAGCCTGTCCTCCTGCTCAAGGCAGTGCTTCAGAAGAGCTGTAGCTTTGCCTAGTCAGGTTTCTCAAGGGAGGTTTCAGGGAAGAAGATGGAGTTTTTCCCAAATGTCCCATTTGAAAAATGATATTCCAACAGATTTAATTAATTTACCAATGAAAGCCTCCAAGAAAGAAGCTAGAAAAATCTAAGAGAGTGTGAAGAGCATTTAGGGAGGCTGAATGGCTCACAAGGATCTGCACCATATGCACACATTCATATGGTTGACTTGTAGCACATTGTGGTGAGAAATCTCTGAGGATTTTCAGACTTAAATCGCTGCACTTATCAGAATATGGTCTTCTGGAGAAATAGATGTCAAATGGACTTCTCCATTCTGAGCTCTATATACACTAGTGTATTTTTCTATACATACATGCATGCACATGAAGATTTTCTGTAGCAAGAAACAATTAAAGCACTCTCTGTAGTTCTGCATTGACAATAGAAGAAATTTCACAGAAATATTTTGAGTACATTGGCAATTTTGGTAGCCCTTATTACACTATATGTTTATACAACTAGAATTAAATAAAGCTTTGTGGAAAGATTGATTTGTGTGTCGTTGAGCATACAGGCATAGGGCTATATGCCACTTTAAAGTGTGGAGAGTTAATCTCATAACTTCAGACAGTATTAAGGTGAAAAAATATTCTAAAAAGATACCATAAGCAATTTGATAGGTAAGCATTCATATCAACCATACTGATGCAACTAAGGATTTGAGTACCTGTTTTTGATGTCACATTACACTTTTCCTACTGATTGCCACTTTCCTACTGATTCCATATTGTGTCGAAAGATAAGACTGAATACATAAGACTGAAACTGGACAAAGATACTCTAAGTGTTTTAATCACAGTGCTCCCATAGCTGCCTTGCTTTAGCAATAGTAATTAGTTGGAAAAGACAGATCCCCTGTGGGACTGACTTCAGCTGCTTTTTTTTTTTTTTTTTTTAACACTGAAAGCACAATGAAATAAAGAAGAGGCTTGTCATGACAACCCTGTTAATATTTCCATCGATACAAGATGCTCCCTCAGCAAGCCTACAAGTGACCAAATGAGGAAAAGATCAAGCACTTGTGAGGTGCGTGTCTGTACTGCAGCTGTAATATACTGCAGAAGTGGCTAAGCTGGCATTAAATGAGTTTGATCCAATGCTAGACACAGTCAAACTGGAGATGAGCCTGCCAAGAAGTGGGGTAAGCTCTCTGCTCATCTCTAGGCCACCGCAATTACATTCATCTCAGTACCTGAGCCAGCTCAGGCATTTCCACAACACACTGGAGAGTGAACATGTCCTTGGGAGCGAAGTGAAGAATGTATCAAGTTGAAAGAAAATGAGAACCTCCTCAGTACAATTATCAAAAAGTTCTAACTTGACTACTCCATGTGCGGTTGTACTAGAGTCTGCTTAAATCTAACTCTTTGAAAAGGTCAATAAGTACTGTTGCAGTTGGTGGATTTCCATCCATGGCTACTGAGATTTATTAAGAAGCTTAATTTTTCCAAGAAAGAATTACCAAAGAAAAGACGCTGCCAATTTTCTGTTTTCTACAAAAACACCGGGTCTAGATCATTAGAATAGCATTACATCTCTTCTGAAATTTCTGCTGTCCTGTAGAGGATCAAATTATATTTCCAGCCTGAACAGTATTTATGCTATGTATTAGCATAGAGGCAGAGAATTTTAAATGGAATCTGATCACACAGTTGGATTTGAGAGGACATCTCTGGGACTTCGGCAAGTATACAAGCACAGTGAGTTCTTGCACTATGATAATGACAGTGGTCAGGATGTGTCCTCAGAGTCATCAGAAGAAAGACCCATATCAGAGTGTGAAGGGCTTTTGGATGTATATAAGATTATCTTTTTTATTTTTTTTTCTGGACACGTGAAGAATTATGTATACGATAGGGCCAAAACTTGCAAACTTTAAGTTTGCATGATTAAGGAATATAAAATGTTGCATCTCACTATATTTAGCTTAATGGAATTATTTGGTTATTCTACCAAAATTGAGTCCATCTCTTTGGAAAGGGCAAGTAGACTAAGCAGATGTACTTCTAGTAGGTTTTTGCCATATGTATAGGCATTGCTTTTTTTAAAGCTATACAATGTATTAGAAAGACCCAATTTTCTACTTGCATCTTTTGGAGTAATGAGTAACTCGGAAGAAGTGAGAGCTGTGTGTAACACCGATGAAGTGAAACTCATTTCCACAACACACAGTCGGAAAACACCAGCTTCTGAGGGACTTGCCTTTTGTATTTCTGCAGCCTTTTCAAATCTCATCCTCACAAACACAGACAGCTCTGTAAATGAAGTAACTCTGAGCCCTGCACAAGTCCATCAAGACTATCCAGCATGGAGATACATTTGATACGGATCAGCTGTACGCACAGAAATGTGGATACAGTCACTGGCTGAAGAAAACCTCAGCTATAGATTTTCCAGAAACTAAAGGAACACAGTAACTAAAATGAAACTGTATGCTCGTCAGATATTTAAACTCAGGGCTCTGCTGTTAGCCCACATAATGCACAAAATACTGGAATGGGCAAATCTCTAGTCTGACCTACTATGGCTACTCTTAGTTAAAAAGGGAGAGAAAGTGGACTGTCTTTTAGCCAATGGGATTTACAGCAATCGTGAGAAAATATGCAATTGCCTTTCATTCTGGTTTCATTCACCATTGCAGTCCTTCACTTTTCTGCCTGTGTGAAGCTTAATTGATTCTCTGTAGAGGGCAAATGAATGCAACACCAAAGCTACTGACCTCTAGCTGCTCATTCCGCTGGACATATACTCGCTATTTAGCGTCCTGAAGTCTAAAGTTTTAAACAAAAGAGGAGTCACAGTCTGCCTCAGCATACAGCCCTGGAATTAAAGTCACAACTTAGTACTCATGCCATTTTGTATTTTAATTTTGCGTTATTCATTTAGTTTAACTTTACAGAGTTAAGCAATGGGATATAAAAGACTACTTTGACCTAGGCAACAGAGAACAAAAAAGTGCAGTTAGCTCCAAGTACAAGTTGTTGGTGGAGAACTCAAGGAAGAGCCATGGCAGACTGGGTGAAACCACATCTCCCATCTAGATGATGGTAGATGAGTACCCCAGAGCACTATGCTACAGGAATATGTACAGTCTGTGCTTTAGCATGAGGTTTCATGATGTAAGTACATCCACAAATAGCAGTAGAGGAGCAGGGCCCTGCATACACAGTCTGTGTCTCCTAGATCTCTGCTCTCCTCACAGAACCTTTCTCTGCTCCCTGCTACAAGAGGGTACATACATTCCCCTTCATTTAGCTTTATGAGATTTGTCAGGCAATGTCCTATATCGACTTCCAATCTTTCATCTGAAATGGAGAAGGCAAGCATCACTCAACCAGCTGACAATAGGGGGGAAAAGCTTTGATATGCTAACTTAGTAAAACCCAAAGTCCTAGTTGCAAATCCTCTGTAATCCCATGTTATCAGAAGGAATCCCCAGTTGTTTGAGAATCAGGAAGCTTTCTGCTATGCTATTATTCTCTCTAACATCCACGCTTCCCCTGCTGCTTTGCTTTTCTTGTGCAGCACGGCAGCATGTGGAAAACCCTGAAACTGAACTGTCGATAACATCACGCCTTTAACAAACTTGCAGACTGATGGATTCCTACCAGAAACTGTGTTCACTGAGCAAGATGTAAATTTAGAAAGGTAGGCATGTAGCTTGACTGAAGGAAATGTAATTCAAGAACTGATTATATAGTTAGATAAATGCCTGACAGGACCAGCTGTAGTAAAGAATAAGCTTTCAACATCTCTCCTAATGGAGTGTGGGTCTCCCTAAAAAGAAAAAAAATGTTTTTATTATTCCAATCTTTTACCAGAATGTGTTATCATAGCATTTCATCAGGATATGCATGAAGAAATAGGAAAAACAGCATACACATAAGTATGACAATGTCAATTCAAGATAATTGGGAAAAAAAATACTTCTAGGATTTCAAACAGGTCCATTAAGTTACAGTATCACCCATCAGATATTTGAAGAAAACTCTGCTGGAGTGAAACTACCATTGCTGTAGATCACAAACCCTAAATGCAGTGTGTGACGATGGAAACTGTAATCCCCTTGGGAAAAACAAACGCTCCAGCTAACACTGCTATAAATGTTTTTAGACGTCTCTCTCCCTGCAAGTGTTGTACAGTCTCCTGAACTCTGGAAAAATGGAAATGGTTCTTTCTTTACACAAGATCCTGCACACTCAGGTCTGCAGAGAAAAAAGCAGATCTGTGAGGAGGATCAAGGCTCGCCAGCCAGACCTGCTGTGGGTTTATTCTCTTTCATCACAACTTTGTCTCGGCTGCTTGTTCAGTGAAAGTGACTACCTCCTCTGTCATTACACTGCCCACTTTCACAGCAGACACTTTCTTAACCCAGATTTTCTGCGGTTTTTTTTATCTCTTTTTTGCTTCCTCTCCTGTTTAAGTCCTTGCCTTCAAAGTAAATGCTCCAGCATGGCATGGACCCTTTGGACAGCCTCCTGATGCCATGGGGACTCATCTGGGTGCTACCAAATGCAGCCCTTCAGTGAGAGAAGCAGCAAGGCAAGAGGAAACAGTGCCCAAGAGATTGCCAGCTTCCCTCCCTGCCAGCGACCATCTTGGTCATCGTGGAGTGCAGTATGACATGCCCCTGCTGCCTCAGCCAAAGTCTGCAAGTGACAGCTGTGCAGGATAGTCATAGCATCACTTCCATAGGCCCCCCGCTGAGCTGCAGTGACCAAAACACTGTCTCAAAGCCTCATCTCACGTCTCTGGGGATGACAAGGCTGGGAGGTGCCAGGCCCCACTGAACCCCCAGAGAAGGCTGCTATGCTGACCCTCATCACCACTCACTGCTCTCTGTCTAGCAGCAATCTGGATTTCTCAGGGAGATATCTGGGAGCATGTTTGCACTCAAGGAAATTACTGCTTTGCTGAGTGGCCCCACAGTTTTATCTATGCTCCTTCTGAGAGGAACTAACACAAAATCCTCTAACCCACTGTATTTCCCTTTGCCTGTAGAGAGAATCCCCAAACGAGCTGATTTGAAGCACTTGTCTTGCCTACTGCTTGTTTAGCTGCTGGTGACAGAGAGAAGTCTCCAGGGAAAATAGCATTTTGAGGGAACTTCAGTTTTACTTTAGCCAGTTGTGACAAAATGGCTGAATAAATTTTAGCCCACTGAGAGTTTTGCACCCCCCTTCTACATATTTAAAAAAAAAAAAAAAAAAGCCTATTAAAAGACTCTCCTAAGAAAATAGCTTTAAAGTACAGTCACATAACAATCCATGTATAAAGACCATATAAAAAAAATTCCAGACATCCCTCAGTTGTGGTGGCTTAATTTCTGGAAAAGGGTGGCGGGGTTTTTTTGAGTCTCCAGTTACAAGCCCCAAACCCACATTTCCACACTCAGGATATAACAAAGGCCCCTGAAATTGGAACAAAGGGACAAGAGTGACTTTCTTTTTAAGGATCTGCTAGTTGACAGGGAACTACTATGGGAAACAGATGAGAAACACAGACTCCAGCTGAGTTGTGTGAAACAGCCAGTCCCTGTTTGTTACCAGGCAAAAAGGCAGGCACGTAGAGCTCCTCTTTATTGCTGCTTTTTCTCTTATGCTCTGCTTTATGTTCTCGTTATGAATTGCAAGGCGTTATTATTGAGGGGGAAACCATCCTGTCCATCCCTCCCAAGGTCTGCACACCCCCAGAGGCAGGGCAGAGTTAGTGCCCTGCCATAATACATGGGAAGGACAGAACACAGAGCTCGATCCTGCTGTGTGCAGGAGGGCACACGCATGCACAGGGGAGGACACCTGCAATGGCATGAAAAGCAAACTGGTCCCTGGGGAACTTAAGAGTCTGGGACAATCAGCTGGTTACCACGAGATGGGTGGGACCAGCTCCCACAGAGTTCCTGAGTTTTTTTATAACAGGAAAGCAAAGTTATTATCTATTTTTGCCGAACAGCTTAACTGAAAAAGGAAGAAACATCAGTCTTACAGATTGTTCATCCAAATATGTTATTCCCTGAAAAGCACGTATTATCTGCATGCTTTAAGATGAGTCACCAGTGTCCTGCTATGTCTGGGGAGTGAACAAATTGAAGAGCCAAATGCATCTCACAGCAGTAAGAAGCAGGATTACTAAAGGGCTGATTTAGTTCTGGCACAGGTTACCAAGGGAGTCTGCACATTGCCATCCTTGTAGATTTTTAGGAATGAATTAGATAAACAGCTGCCAAAAATGGTGTAAATTAGGAGGGAAGGAGTGCATTTTGCAATGTCATATGGCTCTACATAGGTCTGAAGAGATCCTTCAAGATGACACAAGACACTTTCATTATCAGTCACACGAAAAAGGAAAAAAAAACCACTTTCTATATGTTTTCTACCAGTTAGAGCACATGGCAATAACTTTGAGTAATTATTTTAATGTTACTCAGAAATTGTTTTCACTGGACAAATTTGCATCATGAATTTCCCTATATTAGTAGCAACAAATATGCCACTACCTGCCCATGTAATTACTCACTCTGATGGAGAAACACAACATACATTAGCAGACCTGGTATAAGGATTTACCTTCCACACAGAAAAAGGTACTTGGTTTTTATAATTGGTTAATGATGCAGAAAAACCCATTCTTGACCATTGGCCTATTTTTATAGTAGCTGGAGTGTTACAACATTAAGACTGTTGGTGAAATATTTGCAGGATAACTTGGCCACACAGATGTTGTTAATGTCCAAGTGCTGTAAATATAAACTAAATGACATTTAAGCAATAGAATAAATTGTCCCCAGTGCATGTGGGATGTACAAAACAACTAAGCAGGTAGCTTCAGAAATTGCTTTTTGGAACTTAATCCCAAATGATTTTTTTCTTCTCATTTTTTGTTCACCTGCTTCTGCCAGTACAAGAAAACCAAGTGGAAAAAGGAAAAACAAAAACAAAAACCACCAACAAGATGTTACTTTGCATGAGGATTTTAGAAACGGAAGATTATTGATGTTGCACTCCGGCTGCAGCAAAAATAAAACAGTGGAGTTTTTCTTCATAACTTAAATGCAAGTTGTAAGAGATGAAGCCAGGAAAAAGTCACAAATATTATCTGGGTTTTATCTAGTCTCAGTCTAATTCGATAGTCCACATGCTGGGTCCACAGCCTCTAGTGGAGACCAACACTGCATTTTTTATAAAGGATTTTAAAAGCTGGTGATTTTCTGTTGTAGTTTAGAATTGGGTGGCAGATATGCCTGAAGAGCACAATTAAGAAGCCCTCATACAGACTTGTGTTGCCCTGTTGACTTCCATAGTGTGGACATACCAAGATCTGCTTCAAAATTTCTACCACACTTACTTGATAAATTTGCACTTATAATATGGGAAAAGCTGATACAGTGGGAACAATAAGTAAATAATGAAATTAATAGGAATTCTACAAGAAGAACTGCAAACCGGATGGGAAGGAACACAGACATCCAAGAATACAGCCAGGTTGCTTAGTGGCAGTAAACAGTAAACTTAGTTCATATTTTCCTTTGTCTCTGAGAGTTTTCATGCCCACTGGCCTTTGAGAAATCCTCATTCTACATCTTTGAATCTGCTCACAGTATGTGGCATATGATTTTTAAGCAGAGCTATATGATCTCTGTCTTGGAATGCTCTTCAGTTCCTGGTCAAAGGAGGACCAGCAAGTCAGAAATGCAAAGGACCATACTCCCAGTGAGTAAAGAAAAAAGTCAAAATACTTCAACGATCATATGGATCCTATCCTAGAAAATATCCTCTCCTTAGTGATGAGAAGCTAGGAGATGATTCAGCTGAACCAAGAATGGTACGGTGAGTAAAAGGGCTGAAAGAGCGGGTGTGTTTGCCAGCCATTGCACTAAAGATAGAAGGCTCTGTTTATGCATTGACACAGAATATCTAAATACATGAAAAGGAGGCATTTTCCACTGTCTACAAAAGGAGAAATTCTGGAAGAGGGATTGATGCCAAGTATTTTTCTAAACTTGATGTGTTAGAAGGGCCCTGGCAACTGCCTTTAGAAAAACAGCTCATGTTTGCACATATTCACCAACCTTTTTGAGAGACAGTTTCTTCAGACCACCATTTGGGCTGTGCTTGGCACCTGAGACATTTTGCTGGAAAATACAACATGTTTTTGTTACTGTAGAAGGTAGTAAGGTTTACAGAAATTATGTTTTGGTCTGGGGAAAAAACACAGAAGTGCATGACTGGAGACTTCAAATAGGAAGAGCAAAAGTTTCTGGCTAAAGCTAAACAAGCGAAAGTAAAATCTCTAATGGAAATAACATACTTGGGAGAAAAATTAACACAGCAAGGAATACAAGAAAGTCTCAGTACAGGTGAGGGCACTGTAAACTCACTTGGCTCAACAGACAAGGCAATGGAATGAAGATTTAATAGAATTATGAGATATGAAACAGTATTTGTATCTAACTTAGATAAAACAATTCATTAGGATTTCAGCTAGCTAAACAAGGCAGGCCCACCTGCCATCACACAGACAGCAATTTTTGAAAAGTTTGGAGTGTTTGCCTATGACTGGATGAACGTATGATGAGCAAGCTGCCACTTTGCACTAGAAAAGATGTTTTTAAAAATAAGAAGCTGTAGAGCACTATAAACAACAACCTGCTTTGACTGTTAAGCAATGACCTCAGATATATCTTCCAATAATACGATGGCTCAAAGGTGATCACACAATGCCCTTCTTAGTTCCTGCAACATGCCCAGTTAACACGTACTCCCAGGTTGTCTGTGCCTTTCAGCCGTGACCTTGTGTCAACTGTGCCACCAGACAAGTTTGTAGGGTTTACTTGTTGCGGTGATCTTTCTGGTGAGCTACTTAGATTTAAGGATTCTATTATCTTACAATGCGTGCTATGAAATATGATGCCTTGCTATGAAACCTGCTTGGATTTGGACAATAAGAAGGCTCAGGACTATTGCAGTGCAAAGAACAGGAGATGCAGGAAAAGTCAGTAGAGGGGAAAGCTCACCTCTTTTAAGGTCATTCTGAGACCAATTGTCTTGTGAAACTCAGTTTAACCAAGCTGTAGAATGTTATACATAATGTGTCATCTGTCTTCACTGATCTTCTCAATTCCAGTTTCACTTAAAAACACATGCCAGATCAGTTTGAACTCTCAGTTGCACAATCCCAGTGATCTGTCTGACAGACTGCTCCCAAGAAAGCCAAGAGCCCCAGTATCGCTCGTATGGCGCCTGCATGTTCTTCACATGCCCAAGGAGAGTACAACAGGCAACGCCAAAGCAAATAGTCTGACATTCTTTGTATAGATCAGCAACATGTCTTTCATTAAAATTTGCTGTGGCCACAGTGGTGATATTTTTTTTTTAGCAATTGTAACACAGCTGATCTCTTGAATTACAGATTGGTGAGGAGGGATCCCTGCACAAGCAAAACCAAGGGAACTGTGCAAACACTGACTCATAGAGGAATAAGTTGGTGATTTTTGTAGCAAAGTAAGTAATAGTGAAAACTGGAAGCAGACATCTGATACCTCTGGTTTCTAAAATAAATTCCTTTCTTCTAAAGGAGGAAAAAAAACCTAAACAGGGAGACCAAATCTTTCATACTCATGCATTAAGTGCAGGAACCTAATTTACACACACCAGTACATGCAACCTGTATGCATTCCCAAGATTAGATTGGAAAGTTACACCTCTAAGATATTTACATGTTCCACAAACAACACATACTTACCACAAAAACAAGACCATATATAGGAGTAAGGCTATGAAACAGGATGGAAGCAAGTGCAGGAATGATCAAGATCCAGCAGCAGAAGGATGCAGCTGTCAACTTAAGACTGAGCTGCCAGTTGTATTTATGGGTCTGTAAGGACCAGGAAGATTCACAGAGTCTCTTCAGTAGAGGATTTTCCTACATCACAGTCAGAATCTGGTCATCGTGGACACTGCATTAACATCAGGTTCTTAATGAGGGAATTGTGTAGTTTAGCCAAACAAATTCTTGGGATTTCACTCATTCCCAACCCTTTGGTCACACAAATTCTTTAATTTCCATTTAACTGCCATTTGAAGTGCATGCGAGCAGTTTGTACAACAGATACACAAGCATATTGTCATCATCCAACTGACTTTGAAGACTATTCAGAATATATACCTGTCACTAAAACCCTGCCACCGAAAGTAGGATTTCTACCGCCAGCTCATAGCTGAGAATAAGGCTGGACTAGCAGGATTCTCTTTGAGTTTTCCTTGTCAATGCTGAGGTCAGCCTGCAAGACCTGTACCAATACCCATTCCAACAAGTGCACCCATGAGACTAGCAAGCACCACCACAACTGGCTGTTCAGTGTGAAGCCACTTGTTAACCTGCTACACAGCAAATACAGAACGCCCCCCCAGTCTCCAAAACATAACACACTGCTGATACTAAAGCACCACATTTCCTATTTCCTTATATTTATAGATCCCTCCTGTGCTGTAGGTTTTTGTTTTGTTTGTTTTGTTTTTTTTTCCCCAAACACGGCCTTTGTACTGCCATACTTCAATATGAAAAATTTTGAACATCCCCTAAATCTGTTCACAGATATTTCCTCTGCCCTAAAATCTCTTAACTGTTACTATAATTTTTTGCCTATACAAGGATCTTTAGACTTTAATAGCACATGCTGTGCCCTTCAGTGATTTTGTAAGACAATTTGAAAATCTTAAGCAAATTTCTTTATGTTAGTAGATGCTACAGTGACACTATGACAGATACATTTTCAGTGTCATGTCTTTCATCTTAGCAGGTTATCCAATTCTGTTTTAAGTAATTAATCTGAAAAAAAATGTTCATTTGGCTCAATCCTGCAGCTTTCTGCTCCAAGTGGTGGTGAAACATACCAACACAGACAGTGAATGGATAGTTAACTTATTCCACAATATTTTCTTTTACAACGTAAGAGCAAAATCTTCACACCATTCACGTCAGCATTTCCCATAGGGCCAAAACATAATCCTGAAAATTCTGCGAATTGCTAAGGATATTATATGCTGAGGATAAGATTACAGAGAAACAATGCAGCCATTTTGAGCTGAGCTTTCCCACAGTGAAAGGTTCAGTGGGGCCCAGCTGGTTGTTTTGACTTCAGACACTGACTCAGGGATTGGAAAGTTGGACACCAAGGGTGGAGTAGAGAAACAATTTGGCAGGCAAAAGGAAAAAGTTAACCTTTTTCAGTCCACTTGCTGTGTACTGCACCTACCAGCCACAGCAGGGTCTAAAAGCAGATTAGCCTCTGTATATACTGGGCTTAGTGGCATGCAAGTGGTTATGATGCCTTGTTCTGCTCCTCTTTCGTTTATGCTCTGCCTTAAGCTAGAGGCCTGGAAGCAGCTTTTTTAAAATGTATATTTCAGAGGGGCTTGATCCCATTTTAAAGTTCAGTAGTGCCATAGCAAATAACTGATAGTTATAACTACTGAATAAAATTGCAGGGAACCATCTACATTTTTTTTTTTAATATTCTTTTTTTTTTCTTCTTCTTTTCTTCTTTCTGTGCATTTAAAGTTTATTCTGAATGTTTCATGTTTTAGAATAAAAGCAAACATTCTTTCGGCTGGTACCTCAACAGTAGAACAGCTATTTTAGTTGATGTGGTGTTCTTTTTCCCCCTACACAGTATAGCATTTGCTTACTGCTGCACCTTCCCCAGCCAACATATGTTCAGTAACACACAGAGCACTGCTTCTGACTCGCTCCAGAGCACGAGACGTGGGCTCAGGGGAAGCATCCCCATGCAGGGGCTACCACGGAGGACTGCAAGGGCAGGTCAGTGAGCAGCAGGACCCCAGGCAGCTGCCCCAGCATGAGCTCTTGCCGTGCCCTCCCGCTGGCGAGGCAGCAGCTGGGCTTTCCAGCTGCGCACAGGGCTGCTGTTATGGCCCCGGCGCACAGCAGCGGGCAGGGGGCCAGCAGACACCTACTCACTGATTTATAGGCATCGCTTTGTTGTGCATTCCTGCTGCCTGCAGGATCCTGCTGACTTTACACATGCTTAGCTCCCAGTAAGATCAGTGGCAACTTCGCCTTCATTGAGATCGTAATCCCAGAGCCTCCAAGAGGGAATATCGACAGACAGTGCCAAACCACTTGGTATTCTGTGTTTAGAAGGCTGTGCAGGCAGCAGCCGGGAGTAATTCAGGGTGTATTTGCTGCTGCAGTGCGGTGCTGGCAGGAGTGCCTAACCTCCTGGTGCATCAGCTTGCCCAGCTGGGAACACAGGCTGCAATGGGTGTGAATTCCCGTCTGGAAAGCGCGCTGAGATGCTTCAGAGAGGAGAACAATTGTTTCTACAGAGTTATTGTTCTCTGAAGAGAATTATTGCTTTTACAACTGAGAGCAATCTGCTTGAAACAGTTTTCTGTCTTAGCCTCTCTCTTTTTTTTTTTTCCTCTGAAGTATTTTTATTTTATTTTTTTTTTATACTGAGGAAATACGCCTCAAAGGCATTATTAGTAACATGTTTTCTTTCCTCTTTCTGAAATCCCACTTTTCAATGTTCTTTCACTCTCCAGTCCCAGGTTAGTGAGTACTGACAAATACTATCAACACATCTCGACAAAGAATAAAGTTCTGTCTGGAGACATTTTGCTCCCTCAAAAATGTTGAGCTAAGAGAGCTAAAGAAGAAGCGGGGGTGGGGGAAGAAAGAGAGAAATGAGAAACATTTCCAAACATAACATAAAAGGTCTTGCCTTAAGACCATGGATTTCCTTTTTGGTACTTTCAAAGAATGCGTCTTTAGTTCTCTTTGGCTGTGTGACCAACAGTTGTGGGGTGTGTCTGTGGTTTGCTTCTCTTCACAGTAACGCTATTGTTCAGAAACTGCAGCCAATTTATGGAAAGAGGTGGAATGTTTATGTAACTTACTTTGCTTTAGACAAGAAATAAAAAAAAAAAAGACTGGTGGAGGAAGGCCAGTCAAAACAGGATTTTTCTTCCTTTCTGGACACAGATGTTGGGGGAAAAAAGCCAGCTCTGTCTTCGCGTTAAGCGAAACAGCATTTCCATTTTTAGACACTTTTTTTAATTAAGTAGGTCAGAAAAACAAAACCAGCCATTAGATTAGTGCTATAATTTACTTGCTTCAAAATGTGCCATGTTTGAGAGCTGCTCTGTTGACATGCTTACAACACTATAAACTGAGAAATAGATATATTAGGGTCAGATGATAGCACTTTTGCCTAGACTGCTGTGTCCCAAACATATCGTTGGCAAGTACTGCTAGACTGCAGATGGTGAGTGTCTCTTTGTCACTAGAATGGTGTTCCCTGCCATTTCCAAATTAGCTGAGCTACAAATATGATTTGCAATTGCAAACTGAAGCAAGGTAGCCAAAAGAATGAGTCGTCTTATTTATGTGTCCCCAGTGTCCATGTTGGAAAAGCAGAGAAATTAGGAGAAATTAGACTTCCACCTTATCTTCTTAGTACCCTAACATTTCGCTTGACTTCTTCTCTAACCAGAATACCGATTCAAAATCTTTAGGTCAAATTCAGCTTTTCTAATTGGAAGAAAAAATAAATCGACTTACTTCAAAGATCTCGATTCAGTAAGAATGGGGATCTTTAAATCTTACGGCATCCTCAAGTGGCTTCTCAGAGTTTACAGCAATGCAGGCTAAGCCCAACCTGAGCTAGGCAGGTGCAACTCACCTGAGGCCAGCAAGTTCCATCAAAAGTGCCTCAAAATGTGGTTTTTAGTGTAAGAAACAATTTCCATCTACCACTCAACGCCATCACAAAACATATCCTGCTCATGCTGCAGTGCCACCAGCACGAAACCAAGTGGGCATCCAGCCAGGCTTTACAGACACCAGCACTGGCAAGACTGAAATAGTGTCTAAATTTGCTCTTTGTCTGTCTCAGACTTACACACAGAAGTCTCACAAAAACAACACGGAAAATATTATAAATAGAAAACAGAATAAAATTTGGTGGATCAAAACCCCAAATGAATGTAGTGTTTTGTTAAGCCACAAAAAATACAGAGATCAAGAGAGACTGAGGAAACTGCCCTTGCCAAAATGTTTCAGCTTCAACAGGGAGAACAATTTTTGGAGGAAGATTCTGCTTCTATAATTATCTGATCCTTTGCCTCACTAAGACCACCAGTTTATTGCACTGGACCAATAAAGGCTTTTCAGGTGCCAATAATGTTCAAGAGATTCCATCTTAGCCCAGCACTCAGGTGCCAGAGCACTCTCAACCTACTACCAAATCCCTAAGCTTTTCAAGTTCTCTGAAAGGCAGGGCTGCATCAGCATCAGTGAGGAAATTGTTCCAGCAACATTATTCAACTTGAAACCCCTACTCGAGTGTGCAGAGTTTATTTGACCCAATGGGCCAGATTGAGCTGTGATTGCCTTACCTCCTCGCCAACTGCAACAGAATTGCACAAGCGTGAGTGGAGTCTGGTCCAACAACAAGTAATCTGCCATATGGAAGCTACTGAGCAGACATCTGCAGGACATTGAAAGTGCTTTTCTATATACAGCACAGAGTGCTACAGTTGTGCATTCCACAGAGACCCAGTTTGCAAAGGGATAGAAATGAAACATTACTTCGGGTTTTGGTTTCTTGGCCTTGAAAACTGAAATCTGAAAAGAATTATAGCCCAGTGCCATACCAAATCAGTTATGTAGTCATTCCTGGATTTTCCCATGGAATTTTTACATAAGAATTAGGCTGTATTTGATGCAAACTAATACACACAAAGAACTGTGCTGGTCAGAAGCAAGCCAACTTATAGATGAATTTCAGAAGTTTTTGAAAATGCACGTAAAAATCAATTATAGTGAAACACACTGCTAAGGATTACTAGAAATTTGATGATAGTTGACTCATTAAAAGCCATCATGCCTAACATCTTGTCCCTGAGAAGGTTTGCAGTACCCTCCCATTCAGACCTTATCTTCTCTATCAGTGCCTCCCCACCTTGCACACTCTGTCCCAAAAACTGGAAAACTGGAAATACCCTTTTCATCTCCATTTGGACACCTCTGGCTTGAGGCATTGCTGGGGGATGGAGCAAGCTCTGTGCTTTCTCAAGAAATGGGCAACGTTTGATGGGAGGTTGGCTGCTGTCCAGGAACACACAACGAAGAGGCTCCCTGCAGCTTTCTCAGCTCTTTGTGTACCCATGCAGCAGCTGGGCACAATCTGCCCTCACAATGGTGTGTCTGTAACAACACAACCAAATCCAGTCCTAGCATGGAAGAGAAGCACCATCCAACCGGAGGTCAAGTTTTGAATTATAATGGTGTCCCTCCGGACTCCAGATATCTGAATCAGCTGCTTCCCCCTCCACTCAGAGCACTGTAGCTAATGTTCCTTTATCCCACTAAAAGTCCAATTGCTGTGAAAGAAGGCAATTCTTTTAGAAAAGCAAAACTTTTGCCCATGAAAAAGAAAGAAGATGACAGCATATTAATCAGGAAGAAGAGTCAGGCAATCATTCTTTGTTGCTTTGCCTTCATTGCAGGGGACCTGGTGCAAACTTTTAGTGAGCATGACCATGCAAGACTAGGTCTCTAATTATTTTCTTGTACCATATTAAAGCATCAAATTCAGTTCTCTAGTCCAGTCACAAGTACCAAAACAACTGTGAGACTCAGAGTTAGTGATTAGTGTTATCACTGACCTGCAGAGGAATCCTGGAGGGAGCCTCATCCAATTCTGAGATGTGGACACAAAGGCTTTCAGCACAGATTGACTGCGATGGCCTGGCTGAAAAAAGAAAGATGCTTTCCTTGAGTTTGTACCCATTTTGAGTCTTTTATGGTTAACTCAGAGCTTTTCTTTCATTGAGCCTAGTGTTGTCATAATTTTCACTGCATTAATCTCTAGAGTTCAAATCCCCCCTTTTAACATGACACTTTGGATGTTAGATGACAAGTGTTAATATTCATTATTCTACTGAGCTATAAATATCCTGAGGTATAGCAACTTACTGGAAAGGACACAACCGAAATCATTTCCTCAGCCTTGTGCTTATGTTCAGATCTTAATTACAGATAAGATCTTTCACATACTGAAATGTGCTTGTTGCACTTTTTTGACATTTAGTTCACTTAGGCACTTTTATTTTAGTAAATACTTGTAAAGTTAAAATAGTCAGACGTTCCTGTTCACAGTAGGTGACTTGCACATGTATATTTGTGTTCAGTCTACACACCATTCTCCTGTTGCAGTACATGAAGAAAAGCAATCATTTCAGAAGCTATTGGAGTTTCCCTACTGAATTTTTCTTACAGATTATTCTTCTAGCAAGATCTTACTTGCAATGTGTTTTCCCATCAGAGGTGTGCCAGATTTTTGGGGCAATGCTGAACAAAGGTCTCACCACCTTTGTAACACTAAACAGCATTTAGTCTCTTTCATAAACTTGTTAGCCTGTAAATCTGAGATGTTCCACACCCTCTGCATTCCTATGTCGCATACTAAGAGCCTCTTCTTTAATTACAAGGTGTGGCATATCTGGACAAGAGACAGCTAATCCTCCAGATGTGTGTGTGTGTGTTATTTACATTCACCCTAGAATTTCTCCTGTATGCAAAGCTTTGGCTCTGAGTTGCAAATGTTAAAGCTCACCAACAAAATCTCTAGCTTATGGCCATGTTTTGTATCATTTAATATTCTGGTTCGCTAACATTAAGTGGAAGTGCTCTGAGCACATCAGATTGAGATCTAAATGTTGGGAGGTATGGGGATCTAGGAGTTTGGTTCATGCTGGTAACTAGTAACAAAACTTCGGCTGTCTGCAAACCTAAAACTTCAACCCAAGTTGCATGAGCATCACAGGACCAGCCCTGCACAGCAGCAGAGCTAAACATGAGTGTGACTGTCATCAGTGGCTGAAGCACACCACATCCATCACCACCGCCCAGTGCAGGGGAGGACAGACACTCCCCTGGACCCATGCCTGTCATGCTCGCCAGGCCATTTCCTCACCCCTGTCCAAGTCTGTCACCCTCCGTGCTTCCCACATCCCACAGCTTCAGGAAATCCAAAAAGCCTCAGCCGCACATGCCTCCTCCCCTCCTTTCCCTTGAAATATTCCTCTTGTTCAAGGGCTTCACTCCTGAGAAACGCCCTTTCAGCACCACCCTTTCATGGGCTACCACTGTGTGGACAGTGCTTGGCTGCTATGGGTGGTGGGCAGCGGCTACTAAAGGAAGCCACCATGGGACAGGCTCTCCACCACAGACCTATCCTTACACAGAGGACTCCCCTCTGTAACTGACCAATTGTTCACCATCTAGCAAAGAGAATTTTCAGAGAAAGAAAATCCAGATAATTCTGGACTCCACATAAAAAGGAGCACCTCTGCCTGTTTTCACACATGGCCTTAGGCAGACAGCTAGGATCTATACAACTCGGTTCTTCCTTCTGGCTCAGCCCCTCCGAAAGGGCCTTCTGGCTGGAATTCACTGCACAGAGTGTCCGTGGTGAGGTGGTAGCAGTGGGGCTGGCTGCAGTGACCTCTAAGGAGAGGCCAGAGGAGCTCCATGCCAGGCACAGCCACCTCCAATGGCCCCACCACAGGGCACAGTGTCAAGATGGCAGCACCTTGGGGAATAAGTATTCAATAAATGGTAAAGCTCTATACAGGCAGAGAAGAAAAGTGTGAGAACCAGCCCTGCGAACCTCACAGTTAGGAAAGAATGATGGGAGGAGATGCTCCAGGTACTAGAAGAGGCATTCCCTTGCAGCCCGTGGAGAGGACCATGCTGGAGCAATCTGTGACAGACTGCAGCCCATGCAAAGGACCCCCGCAGGGTAACAGTGGGAGGAAGAAGGAGCGGCAGGGACAAATTGCTATGGACTGATCACAACCCCCATTCCCACCCTCCTTGAGCTGCTTGGAGAGGGGGCAGAGAGAGAGCTGAGAATGAAGTTGAGCCTAGGAGCTGAGCTGAAGAGAAAGGAAGGGAACATGCTGTTTTAATTGTTCTCTTTTTTCACTATCCAAATATATTTTGATAGGCAATACATTAAACTAATTTTCCTCAAGTCAAGATTGCTTGCCAGTTACTGGCACTGGCAAAGCTATCTCCCTCTCTTTATCTTGATGCACGAGTTTTTTTTCCATCTTATGTTTCCCTCTGGCTCTGGGTGGGCACCTGGCAGCCAGCTGAGGTCAGCTCACCACAGTCACATGCTGGAGAAGCCATAGAAAGGAGAGAGGGCAAAAAGAAGAGTTATCCTGGCACTGAGGTCCATGCCTGGAGCTCATGATGCTTCCCTTATGAACTGAGCCATTATCTGAGGATTGCTCTGTACACAGAGCCCCATTTCAACACAAGCTCATCATGAGGTTGAATTGTGGGTTGGGAAACTAGTTATTTGCAAGGACAAGGCTACCCGTGCCTACCGCCCAGAGATAGCATTCTTAAGTAGGACAGAATCTTTCCTGAAGCAGTCCAAGGAAAGTTCACTGAAAGGAGGGATCCTGCATGAAAGAAATGAGAAGAGGCACAGATCAGAAATTAGCAGCTTAACTGAAAGACTATGAAAAGCCCCTCTTCAGGGTTGCTAGGAACACTAGTACAAAACGCTGGCATGGGTTTTAGCTCATATCCTTAGCTAACCAGTGCACATGGTGTTGGCAGATGCAGCATTACCATGCTGATATGCTGCCCTTTCTGTCTCAGGCTGCCTTACCTCAACTTCCCATTACACTGCCCAAGAGTGCCAGGCAAACACATAATCAGCCCCCACTTCAACATCTGAATGCAGCAGAAAATTAATGCAAAAAGAAGAAATGCAAAAAAGAGATCATCTCTGGACATAGCCCAGACAAAACGTAACTTGCCATAACATAGCCATGAAAGGCACTGCTAGCAAAACACCCTGGCATGTTACAGCATCCTCCCAACTTGTACAAAAGCTGCTTTCTTGCTGATCTCAGTTTACTCTATTTCCAAGCATAACTGAAGTGTGTTTTGTTTTTCTTTATGGGTCACCTGGCCTCCCAGTAGGTGTTCTGGGCCACCATTAACGTTGGGTAAGACAAAGCTCTTAAACTTCTCCTTTTTGCAGAGCTTTTTCTCTCACCTTTTATTAGCTAATCTGCAGAAGCTGCAGATGTACAGGTCCTTTCCTGAAGCAGTCCCCAAATAACCAACTCCCAGAACTACCCACAACAAGTCAGGGGCTGCAGAAGGCAGACAGTATCACCAGCATTGTCCCAGCTCCTCCAAGCCTCCCCTTGGTATCCCAACAGCAATACTGGGTGGGAAATGAACTCGTACACAAAATTCACTTGTAAAACTCAATTGTGAAGTTTCTGAGTGGAAAAAAAAAGTAGACTCAGAATGACAGTCTTTGTAGACAAAACTGCTTCCTTCCAGTTTCTCCAGCTTCACCTGCTTCCCATGCTTGACGCAGCAAAAAATCCCATAAGCAGCTCATCTATTCATACTCAGGAACTGCTTTTGTTACTAATGTGCATAATCTGGATGAAAAAGTCATCAAAACCTTAGTGCATTCCTGAATCTGTATCCTGTCATATTCATTGTAGAAAGCGTAGGAAAAAAGAATCAAGTTTGATGCAAAAACTTGACTTATCTTATCCATGCATGTAGGGAGTATGGAATAATAAGTCTGCAAGGGAAGTCAGTCACCCAATTCATCAGGACCATCTGGCTCATGAAGCAAGAAAAAGGGAACTGTTATTAAAGATGCTCAGAAAGATGCGCTTAAAGTAAGGACTCTGCTTCTGTGGAACAAGGACTAATTCTTAGGTATGGAAAAGCACCACTGGGGAGAAGGCTGGCTCAAGGGGAACCAAAGGAAGCGTGATGTGAAATTGGAGGTGAAATGAATGGAAAAATCTAATGAGAAACTACCTGTCCATGGATGGAGTCAGAGGGGAGAGAGGCAGCAAATTTCATGAAAATGTTAATTTGTGTCCCAGTTACACCACATTTTTCCCCCTCCTGCCATCACCACATTCTCTAGTTTGCATACAACATCCAGCAATGAGCTCTTGATGGGAGAAAGCACCTGTGCTATTTGCTCAACTTTGCACCTGCTCCACAAGTGAAGATGATCAACAGGCCACAGCTCATCACTTGGGAGCCCATCAGCCCCAAATCTTGATGTTATTCTGCAACTGTTCAAGTTTACAACCAGCAGGGTGATGTAGAAGTAACTGCTGAAGTAATTGCTTTGTGAACCTACAATAGTGCCGGAGGGTTGCTAACATATCTGTAATCATCATTTACAGTGTCAAAAGCAAATTTCTGGATCACAGCTGCCTGTGCTGTCTCAATGCTTTGCAGCTGACAAACTAGAGGAAGCACTTGTGTAGCTCCTAGAAGGTGGTTGTATCATGCAGATGGTCTGGGCTCGCTTCTGGCCACCTCTGTCCTCATCATACCTGAATCCAATCCTTGCTGCTTGTACAGAAACCAGGGAAAATAGGGGAGGATATATGGGGAGAAACAGCATAGGGAAAAATAGCCACCATTCATACTCTTTCATTCAAGATACCCAGTGCTTTTTCTAATTGCTGATCACTGCCCTAGAGAAAAAGCAAAACAAAAAAGCTCTGATGCACTATCTCTATCTCTTGGCAGATGCTTCTACAGCAGCACAAGTCAGAAACAAATGAGCTGTATTTCAGCCTGCCCACTGCAGAGATACAAAAATTGGACCTGGATTCAAATCTCTGCCTGCAAAATCATGGCTTCAAGCCTACTGCTGGCTTAACTTTGGATTAAAACTCCTAGACTTGTCCTTTCCTAAATTAAAAAAATCCACTAGTTAGAGACTTAACAAATGGTTTGAACCAGGATTTCACAATGAATATGTGATGATTAACTGCAGGATCATAGAGATTAAAGGTGGGAAAGAGCTATGAGATCATTGCAGCCCAGTGGCAGCTGTGGGATTGTTCTCCACAGCGTTTCTCCCTGCACCTTGTCCAGGCTAGTTGGAAGTGGCTCAAGCAAAGGCTCTCCCAGCTTCTTCCTGGAGGCTGTTCCACACTCAAACAGATCTCGCTGATATTTATTTGATATTTAATTTCATCTGGCTCCACTCTATAGCCAAGAGTCTTCTTAAATAGTCCTTTTTATCCCCACGGCTGTCTTCATGTTACTCACATCTATTTTTCTGTTTGCTTTCATTTCCTGCAAGCAAGATCAGCAGAGAATAAATAGCACACTTCCCATGTATGCCATACCCTTTCCAACCTCCACAAAACCAGCCAAGCCTTTCACTGGACATGCAACATTGACAGTTGTTGCTTTGACACACCACGTCATCTCCTGCTCCCCCTTTTGGCTCTTCATGAGGCATCAGAGCGACAGAGAGCAGGACCCGCCAATTAATGAGATGTAAAGATGCAGGAAAGGTTTGCTAGAGGTAATTGTCTGTGACAGCTTAGCATGATGGAGATAGATGCACAGCCGACACGAGGCCCCAGGATGGCTCCAGGACAGCTCCTGCTCTAAGCTGGGTCTGTAGGTTTTCCTCCTCTTAACAGCACTGCAGGATGGTTTTTGGCATCACGTGCTGCCCTGGTGTCGGTAAGAGGCAGCCTGATCCAACCATACTGCACAGAACAGCACGCTGCAACCAAATCCACAGGCTGAGGCCAGGAAAAATAAGTTCCTCTCTTCAAGTCACGTTAATGGAATATTTTATGCTGGACTAGGATCAGACATTGTAAGGTAGACATTGTCTAATACACAGAAAGATGCGGGATGAACACACGCCAAAGTGAGCAGCCCTAATGACCCTTGCTTTAGAGAGCCCAGAGACAAGACAGAACACAGCCCGGACTCCAGGAAGCAACCCAACAAATGCATGCACATGTGCATGTCCTCCAACGAGCTCTCACAGCCTCCCCAGCACACCAGGCACAGCCTACACAACCACAGGCAGCTGCCTTTTGAGGCAGTTCAAGTTCCCGTTCAGAGAAAACAGTGGCGTAGCAGTGATGCGGCTGCACACACAGTTTTCACTCTGAGAGCTATCACAAATGTGAGTGCCTGGCGTTGATCACAGCACTTTTGAATTTTCTAAATTCCCTGCTTACTGAAGAGTGAAATTAGACTCACGCTCACAACTTGCGGAAAGCAGCTCAGAGCAGGTAGCAGAGGGGATGGTGCACAGAGAATGAAAAAAAAAGACAACTGTGGTTGCAGAAAAATGTATTCCAGCAACACACATAGCTTTAGTAAAGTTCAGACTGGGAATCTGCATATGGAAATTATTTTTGAAGGTACTCGTATTAACATCTTGAATGGCACTCTTAAGAAATTACAGCAGTTTGGGAGAGATAAATGAGCTCTGTGAAAACAGAAGCTGCTCTAAGTGATTCCCCAAAGCAGGATCAGGGCATGCACCATGGCAGACCTCTTCTATACTCTGGTATAGGCTAGGGAAATTTTGGAGGAGTTTCTCTTCTGCTTCAAAGCAGAAGGTCTGGCAGCAGCTCTTGCCCACTGATGTATAATTTGAAAGAGATAAGTCAAAGCAATGTTGATGCAAAATTAAGAATACTAGTTGAGGCTGTAACTCAGTCACTACCGTTCCACCTCCAGTTTCCCCGTTTTCCAAGGCACTTCTTATACAAGAGTGAAATGAGGATGATGGGATGAGTCCAGAGGAGAGCCACAAAGATGCTCAGAGGGCTGAAAAACCTCTCCTGTGAAGAAAAATTGATGCAATTGGGCTTACTTAGCTTGGAGAAGAGAAGGCTGCAGGCAGACCTCTTTATGGCCTCCCAGTTACTTGAGGAGAGCTTATAAGCAGGAGGGGGAACCAAGTTTTTACAAGGCCTGAGAATGATCGGACAAGGAGGAATGGTTTTAAACTAAAAGAAAGGGAAATTTGGATTAGACATTTGGAAGAAATTCTTTACTCAGAGGGTAGTGAGGCCTTGGCACAGCTGCCCAGAAAAGCTGTGGTGTCCCATCCCTGCAGGTGCTCAAGGCCAGGCTGGACAGGGCCCTGGGCAGCCTGACCTGGGGGGAACAGCCTGCCTATGGCTGGGGCTCCATAGGCTTTAAGATTCCTTCCAACTCAACCATTCCAGGATTCTGTGAAGTAGCAGAGCCTGTTTGCTCATGCAAGTAGCGCAATTTGATGGACACTGGCCATTATATATGGTGGATTCATTATATGGTACATAAAGAGAGGGGCAAGCCATCTTCTGAAGCCATGGTTGAAACAGGCTCTGGCAATAGACCCGATGGTGCCTTTGCAAAGCCCACAGTAAGCACCACTACAGATGCCAGGAAAGATTTTTCACGTGTATGGTGAATTTCATTTGCTACTGACAGAAGAGACTGCCTCAAAACCCCTGTGCTGTGCACTGTGAGGACAGGATTGAAGTGCTGGGGGCTGACAAAACCCAGCACTTCTAAACCTGTGGGGAGCTCACCTAAGAGTCTTGCTTTTACAGCTCTTGCTTTTTAAATTTTCATCAGTGCCCTTGCGTGGTGTTTTATGTTGTCAGACTACAAAGAGGCATTTTCTGCTGCTAAGAAGAAACAATCTTCTTAAATCAGTTTTTTTTTGTTTTGTTTTTTAATGAAATGAATGAATGTAAAGCATTACCTCCGCAACACTCCCTGCCACCAAATCCATCAGCAGCCTTTGTGCTTCCACGGCCGTATTCTGCTTATAAAAACAGTTCCACCTTCTCTGCTGCTATGCTAAAGGCTCAAACAAATGTCAGAAACTGACTGGCAGACAGCAGTGTGCAGAATCTGGCTGTTAAGGGCTGTCAGGCACACAAAGTAAACAAAAGAACAGACCTATGCCATTTTTCCTCTCAAAATCTCCTTCAACAGCAACTCTTATTTTAGACACCACTTATGCAGGGAGGTGTAACACAACAGCAATGGGTTTTAAATGTAAAGAGTCTCATTAGTTTTGATAAATGTTTCTCTGATAACCTTATTATTACTATCAAAGGCATAAAACCTAAACAACATTGTTTTTTGTAACAGTATGAGTTATGGCTCTGTAAAACAACCACGGCCATTTCAGAAGCACAGAATGTTACTGCAATGATGCTTCTGCCCATTCCCTCTCCCGTTCCCTCTAGCAGAGGTCCTGCAGCCTTTCTACCCATGCACAACCATGACCGAGCAGCAGAATCTTCTGTGCTCTTTGCTCATTTTCCTACACCTCTCTCCTTGCTGAGGCTGTGCTGAATACAAACATCTGGGAGAAGCATATCCAGGTTTTGCAGAAGTAAACAGTGGATGAGAGCATACACAGCTCCCTGCCACAGCGCAGAGTGCCTGCAGGGCTGGCAGAGTTGGGATTTGCTCTCCCATCCTGCCAGGGACTCTTGATCTGAGGGAGGCAGGAGAGCTGCATTTGCAGGTTAGGTTTTAAATCCCTCTTTCTGACAGCGAGATGCTGTGCATCTGACAGACATCTGACCCAGGGGATGATCAGCTTTGAAAAACCTTCCCCGGGATATTTTCGCTTCCTTTTTTCTCTGCATTTCTCCAGCTCCCAGGGAGGGTAACTTTCATCAGCCAAAAACCAGGCAGAAGGGGGGAGGAGGAAAGAGAGGTGCGTGGGCAGCCGGGCCGCAGGTGGGCACAGCACAGGCAGGCAGCAGAGAGCAGCTCATGAACCCACAGGTTTTGCAAATGCCGCAGGCAGAGCAGACAAGCAAGGAGGGAGAGCAGGGCTGCATGCCCAGGAGCATCCAGGCAGAGCTTGTATCAACACCTCACACCATTAAAGTGGGACAAGTCACCAATGTGCCCACAGGCACGTCAGGAAGACTTGGCCCTGAATTTCCCAGGGCTGTTCCATTAGCGAGGGAGAACTGCACTCCCCTTGCCACGATGCAATGACCCAGTCCAGAGGAACGTACCTGCAGCATGGCTGCACCCAAACATTGAGGCATTTGGAATTATTCATATTCTTTGCACTTTAAAGCTGTGGATGGTCTATTTCTTTCATTGTTTGTCTGGTTCTACCTGGAAATCAGAGGTATGCAACACGCAACTGAATATGTCAAGGTATCTGAAGGCTCGAAATGCACAATGCAATACTATAATATAGCCCTTTGTTATGCTAATTATTCCTTCCCAGCTGCTCCTGCAATGAGTGCCAGGGCGACCTATCAAATGAGAACAAAACCTCCAGGCAAGCTTGCTGCTGCGTGGTCCCTTACCTCTGAGCCAGAGGGGCTGTGGCTGCCACTGCTCCAGCACCTACAAACAAAGCAGAGGTGGAACAAAACAATTCCATATCTCAGCTTCACTGCCACTGGGAGCGCAAACCAGGAATTAAAAAATGATACCCTCCTGACAGTCAGGTTGCCAGGATTTATGCTTTCCCTCAGGTCCCTTTCCCCTCCATATACGTCTTCTCAGCACTTGAGTAAAGGGGAAGGAGGAGGCAAAGTGAGAAAGCACCCAGGCAAACCCTGTGGGCTCGGTCAAGATCATTAATTTTGGTACCCACTGGGATTTTCTGAGTGTGGGTGTCATATTGATGACAGCCTGAAAATGTCATAGTTGTATTATCTAAATTAAGTTTACAAATAGTATTAGAAAAGTAAGGTTCATATATCTAAATTCAAAAGAACAATCTGATTGCCTATTTGATTGCCTATTACTTATGTTAATATTCAGTTAAAAGAGATCTGTCTTGTCCTGTGTTACTAGAGTCTCAGAAGATATTTTATTGGTAGCACATAGAAATATTCAGAGGAAAGGAGTTTTAGCAGCCAGAGGGGGACTGCCAGCAGCTCCAAAAACCACTGGGAACACAGGGCAAGTTCATTAGCTGGATGTCTGTTTCACAACAGTCACTAGTGAAGTACCTCAGAAGCCTCAGAATTAGCAAAAGAGGTGCTTTGAGTGGGTAAATTCATATGATAAAAAATGCTCACCTCATCCTGCATGTGGAACAAGTAAAATGATCTGACAGGAGCTTATGCCCTACTCACAGTTGAAGATTTTCCTCATGACTGATGACTGTAGGGGCTATTTTGAAGTTTATCTGCTGGAGCAATTCTACAATGAAGGTACACTTCCCAGTTGCAGTGACATTACACATCTTACTTCTCACAGCAAACACAAAATGAAGTTTGCCACCATTACACTAATTGCTCTCCTGGTAAACCAAAATCCAAGCTGTCAAGCAGAGAAAGGGGTCGAAGAAGGAACAAAGCACATTCAGCCTCCAAAGACTGAAAAATTATTCAAAACATATTTTCAGGATAATTATTACAGATTCAGAAATGTAGGTCATCTCGGTCATACTTGTTGAGACACGCAGAAGAGAGATTCGGGGAAAACACACTGAAAGTATATCACACTTAAATGGCAGAAACAAAATATAGGCACACTATCTAATGATTCCTAATAGAAAGGCCAACTGTGTTTCAAGCCAAAACCACGCAGCCTCACTCAGCCATACGGCTGAGAGGATGTGGCTGGTACATGGGGCCTGGCCACACAGTGAGTATAGGAGATTTTGTCCCAAAAGAGCAATAGATGGAAGCAAAGAAATTTGCTAGGATTTTCAGTGTTGACAGAAAAGTGAAAACCCTGCATTAGGAATACGAGGGGATGAGCAGAGGGTGGAAACACCATTGAGAAGTGCTGTCACGCCTTCTGGGTAAGCAGAGTCCTGGTGGCTGCAGGCCAGGCTCCTAGGGAGCCCTGCTATCCTGTCACCTCCTCCACAACTGCCAGAGCCTTCAGTTCTTTCAGGAGGCAGACAGCCCACAGTATGGAACGATGAGCCTAGCAGACCGTGCCAGAGGGAAAACACCACTGCAAGAGTCAGGAGCGAGAGGATTGACCTTGATGAGACAGGCCATTTATCTTACTTCTGCAGTCCTGGCATGACAGATTGGATGCTCCCTGCAGTAAATTGGACAATGATGCTGTACTAATTGAGAGGAATTGCTAGCCTTAGAAAATAAGTTGTTTTTCAAATTCAACATCTCACTGCTTTGTGATTTAGTCGGGGTTTTCTATTTTTCTTTGTTTCTGCTGAATATGCCCGCTTCTGAGCACACGCAGACCACAGCCATGACTTCTCCTTGTGCCCCTGTGTTCCTCAGAAGGGGAACTCAAGCACAGACATTAAAAGAAGTTAAAGTACTTGCTTACCTGCCCTTCCAGCTGTATTTGGTGAGAAAATTTCACATACTTTGCAGCCTGCACCATTTTTGCAAAGCAGAGGAGCTCAAACTCCACCTTCCCCAAGGCTAGGCCTATTTCCTCCACCTGACTTAAAGGGTAGGGAGGGCAGCCATAGGCCAGCTACAGCCCCAGGTGCAGCCATTTTTGCATGATTACAGCCCTGGCGTTTAATCCAGCCTTCTACACCTGACCACAGCTCCCTGTTGCAAAGCTTAGTGTGGAGTTCAATCTGGTCTCCCAGTCAGAGCTGCTCTGCGCTTTCTGTGGAGGAGCAAAGGCCTCATATTAAGGCTCTCGGCCCCAGGGCTGATTGGTGTTGGTTTCACCACACAGACCTGGCCCTCCACTGTAGCTCACGTGGTCGGCCCTCAGCTGAGCAGGATTAGCTGTGTGAAAGCACCAGGCACCCTGCCACAGCCGTGTTTACACTACAGCAAATGGACCTCACAGAGACAGTTTGCAAACACCACAAGACGAACTTTTGTAAACTCCCTCGGTTTAGTCATCTTTCCCCATCTGTTAGAGAAGTTAAAGTGAGATTGAAAAAACACAGGAAATTACTATGTATTCCAGGCGGCTGCGGCGGAGCGGCTTGGCTGTGACATGGGATGCCTCTCTCCCATCTCCACCGGGATCCTCTCTGGCATGTCCTGGCCGAGCTCTGCAGCCAAGATGATCCCTAGGGGTGCCTCACACAGCTGGGAAAAAGCTGGACCATTGCTGAGAGCCCTGAGCATCTCCCTGAGGTGAGGGCAGCCCTCGCCTCCCAGGCTGCAGAGCAAGGGACACGCAGGGACAAAGGCCAGGTGTCTCTGAGTCACGTTCGCTGAATAAAACTCCACGTGAAATCCTTTTCCCTGGCAATACAGTGCAATCCTTGCACAATTTTTTTGTTTTGTTTTCCGCATATTATGGAAGTACCGATGGAAGCAGGAATCAGCCTGCTGAACAGCAGGAGCAAAGTGTCTTAGGCAGGGAGTGAAATGATCGCCCTGGAGATAAGTTCTTCTCAAAGAGTTCTTCAGGCAGATAGACCGGTACCAAGCTCAGGATGATTCATTAATAGTAGTTATGTACAGAATATATGGATGAAAGGCTTCACATCACTCTGGAAAAGAACGATTTCTTGTAAATGTGTGATAGTAACTGTTCCCAGTATTGGAGCACGCAATGGGAAAAAGGCCTATCTAATCTGGTTTGCACTCTCCATGTGCCATAAATCAAAACAAAACTGAGCTACAAAATCCCTACTAGCCCAAGAAAGCCTGTCAAGAGCTGTTGCATTTCTGGCACTTGAACAGGGGTGTTTCCAACTCCTTTACTAACACAAGATACCTCTGACTCTTCTGAAGCAAACAGGGTAACTTAATGTGCTGAGCACAATGCAGTACATTCAGTATTTTTGTGAGGCAGACTCTGGAAAAGGCAGAAAGATCACCTAACTTTAGGGTGACCTTCTGAAATGAGATATTTCACTCCTTACAGAGCTTGATGACACTCAGTAGGACTGCCCAGAGATACGATGGATTCATTTGTAGGTGAGCCTGGAACTGAAGGAGCTATTAGAGTGGTCAGTTCATGTCACTTCCACTGGTGCAAATTTAACCCAAAAACTGCCATACCTTGTATGTGCAGGCTTGCTCTTGATCAAGCTGCTCTTATGGTCAAAAAGCTTTCAGCGCTCCACAAACTGTTAGCCAATTTCTGCCTTGGGCAGTGTTTGGCTGAACAAAGAGCAGCCTATTGCTTTCTGGTGCATCTTCAGCCTGTCCTAAAGGTCTCTGAGACCTGGTGATGCTGAGCTCCATCCTGGCCTCCACTACAGGACTGGGTGTCAACCACAGCGTAACCTCTTCAGCACTGGGGCAGTGGATTAATGGGATTTCCTTGGGCAAGGGAGGGGAGCACAGGAAAAGGATCCAGTAGCCATTGGAGATGTAAAATTAAAATGAATTTTGGTCATTTTAATAAATATATATCAAGGAAATCTCACTTTACTACAACAACACATTAGTATACAAGCATCTAATATTTAAGCTTAAAACATCAAGTGTTTATCAAATATTGGAAAAGAGCAGACGTTACTGGACTATCCGGGTATAACACAAGAAAAATCAGTTTTTTTTTAAAAATTGGTCCATGTGGACAAATGTCTAAATGATGATCCTACTCATACACTGTATGAATGAGATCTATATTTAATATTATTATTATTAATAAAAAAGCTTTTGTCTTGGAGAAATCAGGTGAGATTTAGACTCTCATTCTTCCCAACAGTGACCCTTACAAACTTGTCAGTTTCCACTCACGCAGCCAACACAAAGGTGGTAACAGTGCTAAGACAAAGGCTAGCACTGAGCTACGTCTTCAACATTTCCCTATGGTCACCTTACACAGAAGCATGGACCATTTTCCCCGTCACCACTGCACTCACTCATGAAAGCTGCCCAGACTGTAAATGTGACAGTGAGGTGTGCATGCTGTCCTAAAAAATCACAGCCCAGAGGTCTCTGCACTGTGGTGGATCTTGCCCTCTGGACATGAACCAAGAAGGGAAGACGCCACTTGGACGCACGATGCTGTGGGAACAGGCAGCTATTATGAGCCCGCCGTGTCTTGGATGTGGCTATTTTGCTGAGCACATCCTGCCAGTTGTTAAGGGGACTGTGGGAACTAATTAATTTGGTAGATCTAGGACTCGCAATGCTCACTCCAATCCTGGTAATGTCTTCTGGGCATTTTCAACAGCACAGTTCTGCAAACAGTCTGCCTAGGGATGACTAAATGTTGTCCTTAGCCACAGAAACCTCAGCTCATTTCTCCAAAATGTTCTTTTTTAAAATTAAAAGCCTTACATTCATTCAGATAAAATCATGTTTATCGCCACATTACTGACTAATTAACATTGTGCTTTCTGTTTTCTTTTGTTGACTTTTTTCAAATCAACAGCAAAAGTAATATAAAACTCCCGCATGCTTTTGCAATCTAAAAGAGAGAAATTATGCGAAACAGAATAAAGTATAAAACATGCCACTGGTTCATGAACTTCATTATACGAAGAGGGAAAAAAAAGAGCCCCAGCAACAGACAGTTGCCATAGAAACACTCAAGCATCGAATGCTTGTTTACAAGAGACATCTCTCTATTGTTTCTTAAATCCCTTCCTAAGGATGGCAAATCAAAAAGCAATTGAGCATCAAAAAGGAAGAACAGAGATGTTTGAATAGGAAGTTGAACTCAGTACTTCAAAGGTTAAAGGTTTCTAATAATGCTGATCCACCCTGTGCTTTTTTTTCTTCTGCTTAGGTTAAATCCCTGCTGTATCACTGATTTATACTTAATTTTCACGCTGGCAAAAATTAAGACAAAAAGTAAGGCACCAAAAAAAAACCTGCCCTGGAGAACAACAAGCCCCATTAGTTACTACAGCCAAGGTGACAACGCTCAAGTGCTGGAGTTGCATGTTGTGTTTCTGGTTAAGATCCCACAAACAGGTTATTTCCTTATGCTATGTCCCATTTTGTCAGTTGAACAAGATGCTGAATCCAGGAGTTCAGAAGTATCAGTACAACGCGTAAGGACGGTTTATAACCCAGTCCCCGTAGCCAGTCCTTTGTCAGAGCAAACACTGAGTCGGAGGGAGCACATCGCCCTTGCTGGTAGCATCAATTTGTTTACCAGACTTCTAATTCCTTCGTAAACATAATGGAGGTTCTTCTTAATTAATGGCAGACTTCTTGGGGGCGGCGATGTATACAACAATACGTTTTCCGCATCTGGCTGATTGGTATTTTCAGCAACAAAAGCTACACCATAGCTGCACAGACTACAGCGCTAAGTGGCAATGCAACTGTGTTCTTTATGAAGTCTCCACACTTATAAATAGCCCACTGATGCAGATGAGAGCACCGTGCTACGCAATCTGCTCCCCAGTCATTTAAAACTACGCGTAATGTTTGTGGCGTGATTGTATCGTTTGTAGAAAACTATAAAAAATCCATTCAAAATAAAAATTTGATAGACAAGCGCACATGCTTCGACAGAGCAAGAAAGATGCCTCATATTTTACTTCCTTTGCTGCAGCACATTTTATTACTTGGTAAAGATTCTTTTTTCCGTAAGGATTTTTTCCAAGATTCGCTTACATCACTCTTGTCATTACACCCAGTCTCAAAATAGTCATAAAATTTGCCTTTACATTCAAAAGCATGAGTGCCTCTTACAGGTTCACAGTTTAGGGGCACATTGTCTCGTTCAGGTTCGTCGCCGCCCTTCTCGTCAGTGAATTTGGCCTTGTCCTGATTAGCATGAGGCCTGGCATTAGTGACAAATATTTCACTTGCAGGTATCTGCTCGTCACTCCTGTAAGAAGGGGCACTGCCAATGTCATAATCCACCTGCTGAGAACAGCTCGGCAATGAAATGGGGGACGAGGAGGAGGAGGGAGAGGAGGAAGAATTATTTTCTGTGCTGGCATTGACTGAGTAGGGAAGGTTCAAGTACTGACTGCCGCATTCTTGATAGAAGCAGCATGTGTGGAGCTTCTCATACTCCTCCTTGGCCATACGAAGACGCTTTCGGTAGGGGCAGTCCTGGGGCACGAACCACTCCTGTGGCGAGGCAGCCCCAAAGGAGCATGCGGAGAAGCACCAGTTGTTCTGCATGATGATTTCTCCATGGATTCGCTTCATTAAATTGTTGATGAGGACGGATCTCCGCAGGTAGACTTCAGGATCGTCAATGAACTTCAGCTTTTCCAGAGACATGTAAAGAATATGGGCTCGTTCCTCAAACACCGAGATTGTCTGAAAATACAAAGGACAGAAGACACAGAACTGAAGTCAACCGGCTTTGCTCCAGGCAAGAGAAAGAAAACGAAGCAGGGTATTCATTCTGTACCACTGCCTTTCCACTTCTCCTCCTCAGGCAACTAAAACCAGCTTCCCAAGCTGCACACCCATGTGGAACATGTTTTTTCTCAGCATTTGGGGTTAAAACAAAATCGTCATACTGTTTTGCTTTGGTGATGGGAGCTCTCTGATGTGAATGGACCCAGTCCCATCCACTGTGGGGCTCCCACTGAGCTCTGAAGCCAGGCACAGGTTCTTCCCGCAGCCTCTTTGCAGCAAGGATAGGCAAAGCTTTGCAGGATGCAGCCAGCAATGAGTGCCAGAACATTTCACCCACTGCCGGTGGAAGGGGCCCTCGGCGAGGAGGTCTCCATTTGCCAAGCCCTCGCTCACCGCTCTCACATATAGGAACACACACAGGGAGCAGGGAGAAACCATCTCAAAGCATCGCAGCATCTGGAGAGCAGCTGTTGGCCCGTGCACGACACCGCGCACTCCATGGGACCGGTGGGAATGCGGGGAGGCAGGGACAAGGTCAGGAAACAAAGAGAGGACGGGGATTTGCAGGGATCCTGGCCAGGAGCCCACAGATCAGTTCCCCCTGCTGCAGTCCCACGAGGGCTCGCTTTCCTAGCACTGGCAGCAGGAGCAGGTTACTGCCCTGGGGGGCCCCTGCTCCACACTGAAGTTGCTGCCCCGGGAATCAAAACAGAGAGGGGGTAACACATGCTACTGTATGCAGCATTAACTAATTTTCATTTTTAGTAATAATTTGGTTTGTGTAGGAGGAGAGAAGCACAGCACAAAGACAGGCTGCTCTAACCCCCCCCCCCCCCATCTGTGGCTTGCTCATTCTTCCCTTTCCCACATGGATACAGCATTTTTGCAGAGTGGAAGTCGTAGCTATGAGGACTGAAAGCGCTCAGAGCACAGCTGCTTTTCACATCCATTCAGCTCTCCCAGCCCTGCAGCTCTTTCCACAGCCTGGTCTTGTCTGCAGGGCTCAGAAGCAGCAAAGTACCTCGTAAAAGCAAAAACTGGCCCTGCTTCCAAGCAAGTCTGCAGCTGAAACTCTTCTTTGTTAGACAGTAATTTTCTAAATATTAAGCCTAGAGGTTAACGTAGTAGAATCACAGAATGGTAGAATCACTGAAGTTGTAAGGGATCCTTAAAGGCCATCGAAGTCAACTCCCCTGCACTGAACAGGCGCACCTACAGCTCAGTCAGATGCTCAGAGCCCCCCAGCCTGACCTTGAGTGTCTCCAGGAATGAGACAATCCACTGCCTCTCTGGGCAACATGTGCCAATGCCTCACCGGCCTGACTGTAAAAAATTCTTCCTTATATCTGATCTAAATTTGCCCGCTTTTAGTTTGAAACCATTTCCCCTTGTCCTGTCACAGCAAGCCCTGCTGAAGAGTCTGTCCCCTTCTTTCTTACAACCCCTCTTTAGATACTGAAAGGCTGCTATCAGGTCTTCCCGGAGCCTTCTCTTCTCCAGGCTGAACAGTTCCAACTCTCAGCCTGTCCTCATAGGGGTGCTTCCATCCCTTGGATCAGTTTTGTGGCTTTCCTCCAGACACACTCCAACAGGTCCATGTCCAAGTACTATTTCTTTATACTACCAGAAGGAGACAGGTAACCAGCCATTCCTCCTCTTTGCCATACAGAACCCAACAACCTACTCAAGAACAATGCTGGCGGAACACAGAGATTGGTGCAACACGTGGGAGAGGGCATCTTTCAACACCCTCCATGCTAGGTGCACATCACCCCGGAAGCAGACCAAGTGTTCTGCTCCACCTCCCGGCTGAAGGCTCATTCCCAGCCAGTGCTATCTGTAGCTGGAAATTCCTTCGGCTGCCCTGAAGCATGTGGGAAGCACCACCCATACCTCTGCAGCGTGGGGCCCAAGCAGGCCCTGCATGCTGTCCTGGCAGGCACTGGGCACTGGCAGGACCTGCTCCGCTCAGGCTGTCTCTGGGATGCAGCAGAGGTGCTGGAAAAGCTTTAGGCGCCCCTGGGTGCAGGGCCTCAGGGTGCCGCAAGGCCTGCACTGTCCCCAAGCATCCCACTCCTGTGCTCAGCTCCTTACCAATACCAGCACAAAACCTCCCACCAAAAAATCTGATTTCAGTTTAGGTATTCACTGCCTGGGAAGTGTTTGCTGTAATCCCTCCCTTGATGGCTTTTGTTAAAAAATAAATACAATACTCTTTTCCTTACTATTCTGTTCTTTCGGAGTTATTGGCTTTTTTAAAACAGGATCAACTGTGGAAGGCGCGGCGCTGCCTGCCGAGCCTTCTGCTCTTCTGCAGCCTGCAGGGAACCTGCTGTGTGTCCTCCCCAGGGGAAGGTGTGGGATGCACAGGGAAGGAGGGCCCTATTTGCTCCGTTTCTCACGTCTGGCGTTCCAGCCCTACTTCTGTACGCGTGGGATGAACTACCCAGGAACAAAAGAATCTGGGGAAAAAAGTTAGCTGAGCGTTTAGGCTCAGACGGCTGCCTTCGCTCCCTGGGCAGCAGCACGATGCCCACAGCACGGGGCACGCAGCGAGTGCCGGCCACCTGCCTGTGTGCAGGCTGCAGGCTGCAGGAGCGTCCCAGCCCGGTGCGCGGGGTAAAAATAGCGGCTCTTGGGAAACGTACTTTGTGCGCGCAGCTGCTGAGCGGCGGGTGAAAATCCTCTTCTTCCACATATTTCCTTTTAAAGTATGCGATCTTGGATGCCGCTGCAGGATTTGAAATTCCCCTGTAATGCGATCCTGCGGGCAATAAATCAGACACGACAAATGACATGCGGTTTGACGGAGGTTCTCCAAACAAAACACTTTCCGTTTCCCCTCTCGCCGCGGCCCCGCCACGTCTCCCCGCAGCAGCGCCCACCGGACGCGGCGCTCCGCCCGCCCGCTCCGCGGACCCCGCGCATCCCGCGGCCTCTCTCCGCCCTCGGGGCGACTCGCAGCCCCGCTCCGGCCCGGCCGCACCTGCGCGGGGCCGCCCCGCTCCCCGCCGCCCGCTGCCCGCCCGGCGGCGCCTACCTGCGGCGGGGGGACCGGCGGCGACCGGAGCGGGGCCGGGGGCGGCGGGGCCGGGGCGGCCGCAGGCGGGCGGCTCCCAGAGGGCGCGGTAGGCGGCGAGGTCGGCGGTTCCCTCGGCGGCGCTGGGGCGGCCCAGCCGCTGCATGGGCAGCACCAGGGTCATGGCGGGCGCCGGCTCCTGCAAGGAAGCAGCGCGGTGAGCGCCCCGGCACCCCTCCTCCTGGCCGCCTCGACCCCGCGGCAGGCACCTACCGGCGGATGTCAGACAGACGCACGCCCCGAGCCCCCTCCCGCCGCCCCCAGCCCCGCTCCGCCGCCCCCGCCCGGCCCCGGCGGCGCTCACCCGGCGGCGCGGACCCGCTCAGTCGCTGCCCATCCTCCGCCGCTGCAGCTGGCACGGCGCGCCGGCACCGACGGGCGCGGGTCTGGTGCGTGTGTTGTGGCGTGCGGGAGGGCGCGGAGCGGCGGGGATCGCGTTTCTTTCTTCCTCTATCCCTCCCTCCCGCTCTTCCTCCCTCCCTTCTTCCCTCCCTCCCAACCTCCCTCCCTCCCAGTGGAGAGGAGCACAGACTCCAGCAGTTGTTTCCACTCGCCCCGCTCGGGCCGCGCTGGCTCTGCCTCCAAGGCAAAACACAGGCACCAAATTGGCCGCGGCTCCGCGCCGCCGCTGGCGGCCCCGGGGGGGCGGCCCGGGCGGGGCGGGGCGGGGGGCGGCTGCGGAGCGAACTTCGCGCGGGGCCGAGGGCTGAGCGCGGCCGCGGAACAATGAGCCGGGCGCGGCCCTTCCCCTCCTCCTCCTCCTCCTCCTCTTCCTCTTCTTCCTTCTCCTCTCGGCCCCCCGCGGCGGGACGGGGCCGCGCAGGTGGCAGTGCCCCGCGGGCGGCTCCGGGAAACGCACCGCGGCGGAAGAGGGGAACGCAGCGTCGGCATCTGCCGCCATCGGACCGTGCCGTGGGCAAAGAACCGCGGACGCGGGGATGGGGAGCCCATGAGCAGCTCCGGTGCACACCGTGGGTCTCGCACCCCTCGCACCTTCTGTTCCCAGCGGAATGCTGGCACGAGAAGCGCTGGCTGACTACGCTGGCTGAAAACAGGGCCAAGAGAGCTGCTGAGAGCTGCCGAGCGGTCGTGTATTTCTTGTTCCAAAGGGTTCTGCTGCCGTTAGAAGCACCCGTGGGCTCCTCTCCTCAGTCTGCGCAAGGAGCTGCCCACAGGGAGACGTTGAAATCCAGCACTCGCCTTCTAGGAATAAGGGCTGGGGGCAGCTGATTGCTGCGCCAGGGAGAGGTCAGGATCCCTCCTCTTGATGGGTTCAGCATCCCTTTGTGGGATTGTTTCATGAGAACGAAATCGGAGTCAAGAATTTTGGCTGTGCCTTCTCTTACATGTCTCATCGCCAGTGGGTGCTTCTTTGCTTCAACAGACACACGGGAGGGGAGGAAGGGAGGAAGGAAGTGCTGGGATGCCTTCTGCACAGCTCTGCTGATTTGTCTTGAAGAGGCTGCTCCGGACAGCCTGGAGAGCAGCCGGGCTGCTTCTCCTGTGCGCAGCAGGCACCGAGGTGGGGCAGCCACCTCCCGCTGACAGCTGCCTGCCGTGTGAATTTGCCGTGCGCTCAGATGGAACAGAAACAAGGCATAAAGAACAGAGCTTCCTGAGGAGGAAAAAATATAAAGCCCAAATCCCAAAGCGAGCTGGTAAGTCTCTGCATGATCTGCAGAGCCACTCGGCTACAAAATGAGCCCCATTTTGTAGCCAAGGAATTGCAGGCGGGCAGAGCAGCAGCCTTCCCAAGGGCTCCATGTGCCCACTGGGCTTCCAGAAGTGCCAGTCTCCAGCTGCTGTGGCCATGTGGGAAGGTCAGAGAGGCACAAGGGTGATGCTTGGCCAGGGGCTGAACTCTCAGTCCCCTTCTGAATGCTTCAGCCAAAGCACATGGGGATCAGGGCTGCAAGCAGAGCCAGAGCCCATCGTGCCCCCATCAACCCATCCCCTTTGGGTTACGTCATTGTAGGCAATAGAGGGACTCCATCCCAAATCCTATTCAATTCAGTGAGACTCTGCAGAACAGCACATGCATTGTTTCATTGCCATTAACACCACTGGAAATAAAGGGTGAAAGATTCACATTGGTGCATACAATGCATTCGCCACACAAAATCACAGTGAAAGGCCAACACTTGGGCCTTTGTCCCATTCTGGAAAGCCATTTGGGAGCCCCACATGGCTGCAGCAGCACGGTGAGCACCCGCTGCCACCACCGCTGCTGCCATTCTGACACGCCAAGGCATTACAGCAGCCCCAAGGTTGAAGTGTCCAACTTAACAGTGCACAGCTTCACAAGCACACAACTGCACAGTGGGACTACTCCCAGTCACTGCTCTACTCCATTCGCTGGGGTGTTCCTTTGCAGCCATTGTGATGTTAATGAGAGAGCTGTAATGATGCCATTCACATGTAACAAGCCCGATGGGATGGCAGTGAAAAGGGCTTTTTATGCACATCCAGAATGCCTCTAGAAAAAAAAGAAACCAACAAATATGAAATGCCTGTTAGGATGATGCTGCTGGTCTAATGACATCAAGGATGGAGAATGGACTTGGGATGACTGCTCTTGTCCTGAGGAGAGGAGAGACTCTGATTGCAGCAGCAGATGGGAGGAGGATGTTGGGAGTGCATGGCCCAGCCGGTCAGCGTGCCTTGATGTGCCAGGAGTTTGAGGAGGAGGAAGTCACAGAGCTGGGAGATTAAAGGGCCTGGATTAAAATGCTTGTTGTTCATGTGGGTACGTGTGGAGTCACAGCAGTGCTGTGAAAGAAGCTGTGGGATTGGGGACTCACAGTGTACCACACTGGCCTAACCACAGTGAGCAGAAGCAGAGAGCCAGAGGCAATCCCTGCATCAGGGCTCTGACAGCAAGGACCAGCACCGTGGTGAGTGGGAAAGCACCTGGAACATCCAGCTCATGGGGTCATGCTGGATTTGAACTGGCAGAACACCATCTGGGCACCAGCAGGGGTAGTGCTGCTCCTCAGCCCCCTGAGGTACAGATGAGCTATGGACCGGTGCCAGCCCCAGCATTCTTCCCTGTGCTTTCTGGCCCTCACTCCAGGGCAACTCAAGGAAACCACTGGGTTTTATTTTTTTCCTTAGGGGCAGGACTTACTGCTCAGTTGAAAGGGAATTCACTTGACATCAGGAACAGTGTCAAGATATGGCCCACCCATGAAAGTGTTTCAAAAGTGTCTTCAATTTTTTCCATCCCAATTTCAAGGATACAAGCCCAAATACTTTGATGTCTCTTTCTCAATATGGAATTCCAAGCAAATACTTTTCTAACATTCCTAACTCGCACATTTTTTTCTTTTGATTCTTACAGGTTGAATTCTAGGCAACCTGATCTGGCTATGGTTTCCCTGTTCATTGCAGGGCAGCTGGACTAGATGGCCTTCAGAGGTCCCTTCCAACTCTATGGATTCTATGATTCTTCCCATAAGAATGTTTCAGAGTCTCTTGATCCCAATTTGTCAAGGTTCCCCAATTTTCTTAGCAAGCACATCTTCAGAGAAAAACTGAAAACAAATCATTTGACTTCTTAACAGTTGTGTTTTCTTTGTTTCTGGTTTCCACAGGTGTACTGATAGAAAGAGCTTTCCTTTCGTATGAGGGCTGCTCCAGAAGTAATGCCTTCTGTCTTATAACGTTGGCCCACAGTGTCAGAGGCAGATATTGGTGGTGTGGCAGTAGAGGTTGAACTTTCCCCCAAATATTCCATTTGGTTTGCAGAGCACTTCAGCATCCTGGTGGTGAGTGTTGCTCCTGCTGCTGCAGTGACAGCCCTTCTGCTGGGTTACCTTTGGGACAACTTGGCTCTGCACAGGGGCTGGGTGCAGTTATGGTGCCTGATGGTGGAGAGAAGAGCTGACAGCTTCAGGCTTGGCCGAGGCAGCAGAGCCCAGTGTCACAGTGTCACACATGGGGGCTTCTCCAGCCACAGAGCAGCTTTCCTTCTTTCAGAGGTGTCAAGTTAGGCTGCCTCCTGGCTGCATTGCCTTCTGGCATCACAAATTGGGTGTCTATGGAGTTTAATTGTATAGCTTTCTTCACTTTCTGTCCACTGAAGAAGGTAAACTGCACAAACAAGAAGTGTTTGGGAACAAAGAGCAAGCTGTCTGCCGCTCAGCCCGCACTGCTTTCCATGAAGAATGAGTGCTATTATTATTCTTTTACAAGTTTCCTTCTAAGGGAAATAAACACCAAAGGTAGAATTCCAAGGAAATGACTCACAAATATTGGCAACAGGCTCTGAAAATTGGATCCAGTCTTTGCAGAAGCCCTTAGCAGAATGCTAACCCCTCTCATTGCAAAATAAACTTCTCCCATCCGTGCCACACAGCAGCTCTGACGTGTGTGTGAAGGACGGATAGTGGTGGTAGAGCCCTTTTATTTTATTTTTTTTTACATTTTTCCCAATCCCCTGACATTGCATTGGATGCAGCCTCTGGTATCTGTGCTCAGCCACCAAGCTGCCCTCCCAGGTGTGCAAAGGTATCCACACTCTGCGCCTCACCTTGTAGTTCTTAATCAGGGACCCCAGGAACCAGGAAAGCAGGCACTGAAGGATCAGACAGCTGAGCAGAGGCAGCCTGGCAGCATTACCATCTGCAAACAGATTCGTCTACTTAGCATATTTATTTCTCAGCTGTTTAAGATTTTGAATCATAAATGCATTCTCTGCATCCCTTGTAATGCACACGTTCAAAGGCTCCAGCGCTCTCTCATGTTACTTTTGGGGTTTTGTTTGTTTTGTTTTTGGCAATGTAAATCTGGGTAGACAAGAGCAACGAAATTTGCGTCTCTCACACTTGTGTCTCTCACACAGAATTCCTTTGCAGCTCAGTTCTGCTTAGACAATGCCTTCAGATTAAAGAAGATTAAAGATCATTACCTTTGCAAACTTCTATTTAATCACTCCAAACTGAGATGAAGCAAACGAGACTCTGGCATGGAGTCAGACTGTTTCAGACAATACAGCAGCACAGTGGGATCGTGCAGATTCCATATTTTTCCGTGCATTCCCACAATTTCCATCACTTTTCCTGCTTTGTGATATACACATAGAAATATCATCCCTGTAGTCTATGGGCTATCCATGGTGCCCACTAAGTCCATGACTTTGGCCTCCATCTGTCATAACAGTCTTTCAGGACAAGCGTGGTGTTGGATTGTTGCATGCTGAATCCAATTCTGGTTCTATCAGAATTCATTCTTCTTTAACCAAGGTAATTCTTACTGTAAAACCATTGATAAGGTATACAGCAATCATAGAAGTGATAACATGCAGTATTATATAGCAGCTAATACCATACAACTCAAATTATTGACTGTTTTCACGCAGTATCAAAATATTGGCAAATTGAGGACTGGTCAGCCCAAAGGGAAACAAAGCCAGAGGGATACAACGCAGCACTGAGAGGCATCAGCCCAACCTGGGCACAGCCAGGAGTGGAACCAAGCTCCTATTGCAGGCCTGGGAGAGCTCTGGACAAGGCCACTGGGGATCATCCCGAGCTGGAAGGGTCATTGGCTGTTGATAACTGGCTCGCGCAGTTCATTATTATGAGCTGGGGAAACACACCCCACATGTATTTAATAAATCAGCCTCTGCAGGGTACATCATCTTAAAAAAGAAATCCCAACAGCTAAAAATCTGGATGCTGAGGAATATACCATTCAATTACAAAGTAAATTATATGATCCTCCTGTGCATGGTTGTGCTCTCGAAAAGCATTAGTGGCTTCTTACAGCTCTGTGGCAATGGGAGAGCAATTTCCTTGCTTAGGGTAGCATAGTAAATCAGAAGTAAGAGGTTCTTAAGAAAAATATGTAGGTTGCAATTCATAATCCAAGGGGAAGAAAATGGGTTAAAAAAAAAAGGTAGAGCACAGCCAACAATTGAGAAATAAATCGGTAGGAGAAATGGTTCTAGGAGCCAGAGCGGGTCAAACTGTAGGCTGCATTTGTTGTCTGAAATTATTCTGAAAGCAGAATTATTCCAAGAGTGAAGGATAAGTATCCTTGAATAATCCAACCAAAAATAAAATATAAAGCAGTATGACTTTGCTGGATTCCAGGTCTGTGTCATTTTGAAAGAATCAACCACTTGCCCAGGTTCTGCTCTCTGTTTGTACACAGGAAAGGCATTGGGGAATTTCAGGAGTCAGGCTGGGCACTAAAGCACGTTTCTTACTCAATTTATATAGTGTATATGTTTTTAAATAGTTATGTTTTTTTCTCTCCAGATCTGATGCAGGCAATACAGAACACCTGTTATGTTTCAAAGCATACCTGTATGAAGGAAGTAATCAGTAAAGCCCAAGATGACATATCTAAATATGAGTGCAGATTGTAGACCTGGGTTCTGTTCTGTGGGTAGCAGGCAGCAGAAGCAGGTTTACCTGTGCCACCTGGGCAGCTCTGCACACGGGTGTGAGCAGCACGGCCATGATCATCCCACAGCACTGCAGCCCCATCCGCATGCCAGGAGGTGCGCATCCCCTGTCTTTCAAAATAAAATTCTGCAAAAGATTTGTGAGATTAAAAAAAAAAAGGATGAAAAACCCAACAGATTTGAATTCAGTGTAGTTCAGCTCAGTTCATTAAGGATTTCTTTACTTGCTCAGCAGCTGTTTCTTGGTCTCCACATGAGGGTTAATAAATGAGGCAGCTACTCCTCCTACAGGTCAGCCACATTGAGGTCGTGGTTGAAAACGTGGCAGAAAATGCTCCTGGTGTTTCAGGTGTGTTTTTCAGTGCCCAGCCAGGTTGTAGGCAGCCTGGTAAATTCCTGGAGAGAATCAAGCATTTGCTGCTTCCCCACTGCAGAAGAGATGAAACCGCAATCACAATTGTTTGCATTCAGTAAAGATCCTATAAAACATTTTATAAGAGATATAAGAGACGGCTCTTTAACCTCAAGGCTTTGGCCAAATTCCAGCTCAGAAACTATCTTCCTAGAAGTTCTCCCATTAAACTAGGAGCGATGTATTTGTCTTCTCCTTTGAACTGCTCTCAGCAGTGGCCTGAGTTGCTTAGAGCTCTGTAGGCTTCAGCATCACACCAGCTCCGCTCAGGGCTGGCGTAAGGCCATCAGTGCAGGGTTACCTACCCAGGTAGTTCTTGTGAAGTGCCTCAATACACAATTGCAAAAGAAACCATTGAAGTGAGAAACGTAACTCCACCTTGTGTCTGAAGAAGGAACCAGTTATACACAGTGACCTGCTGAGAAATCCATTGACAAAGAGCATCACCAGGGACAAACAAAGGCTGAAGGTCTGAGTAGAAAACACCGCGCTGGGTTCACAGTTTCAGAATGCACGCTCACATAAAGACAACATTTCCATCCTTAGTGCAAGGCAGAAACATTTGTCTCACAGTGGTTATATGGACTGTGAACTTGTTGAATCATTTTACAGCTTTTGTTCTTCTGAGTGCAGCATTTTCCAGGGATGTTTAATTTGGATTGCCCAGAATGACAATGAACAGTTTAAGTGTATTCTGGTCTTCAGGCTCTCAACGTAATAGATGTTATGCTGCACGTCTACCTTTTGAGAAAGCTTTCAGCGAGACGTTATGCATAATTAGAGAGGGTGGGATAGGCACTAAGGAAGAACAATTCTTTGAAATATTTCTGGCAGTGAAGCACTTGCTTAAGGGTGGATCGATCCACTCTACAGAAAAACCAGAAAGGAAGCGGAGGAGCAGATCAGCGTGCAAGATGTGCGATGGGTGAGTTACCAGCACATTTGCCCAGAAGTGCCTGCTTCAGATTTGCCTTCGGCAATCACCACCTCTCAGCTTGCTGGTGCTCCCATGTGGGTCATGCACCAGCACCCTCCCTCTCACAGGGCTCTCCTGGGGCCCAGGCACAAGGAGCAGCCCCCCCCCCCCCCCGACCCATGCACAAAGCCCTCAGGGCAACCCAGGCCTCCACACAAGTCTTGCTGTGGGACCACTATTCTGGGGGCAGAAGGAGAAAAACAAGAGGGACTGTTACTGGAGATTTGAGAGAACCTCCAACTCAACATTGATTTTAAATGATGGCATCCCCATGTGTTTTCTAATTGATTTTTCTGAAAGGGTGAGTTATACCTCAACTAATAGCAATTTCAAGACAACACTGTGATGTTCCAAACTTACTTGGAATCAGTTCTGTCTGCCCCTATGGATTTCATTTTCAACAAGTTTGGCAAGATTTTTTTGAAATAAGATGAGAAAAGGTTGGATACATTCCTTTCAGGCAATAGTCATCAATGTAAAATGCCTCCATATCCCTAAGTTTTTTCAGGTGGTAGTTTCAGAGCCATACTTAGTCAAGTGCTGACCCTTCCCTGTGCTCTGCCTCTCATCCCTGTGCTGGCACCAGCACTCTTCCACACTCAATCCAGCCACACAGGTGGACTACCCCACTAAAAACTGCACTTTAAGATCTTGATAGGTTCATCCCAATCGTTCAGCAGCTCTCGCTGGTAGCAAGAATCCCAAAGAGACCACACAACCAAGGTATTCAACATTATCTTTGGTATCGTCAAACAGAAAAGCATTCTTCCACATATAATACCATGTGCTACAATTTCTTTAGAACAACCCTTTAGAGACACTGTCTTTTAGCAGAAGCTGCACATCAGCCCTACAGATTAATTTCATATGATAGCAGGTCATTCAGTGCCTGGATTTATCAGTGACATGGAAGAAAACTGGAATTTTGGGAATAAAAATGAGGGACAAGAAGCATTTTGGCCTAAGAAGGGCCAAAATAAGGGTCTCAGCTGAGGCTGCAAAGCCAGTCTGTATCAAATGGGAAATTAATTGCAATTCCCACTTTCTTGCCCTATGCTTAGGCCAACACATAGCACCTTGCCCTCATGCTGTTTTATTTAAAAGTGTGTTCAAGAGGCTGGAAACATCCTGATTGCTATTTCCCAACAAGTGCTGCTACTTCACAATGTAAAACCAGTTTTGTCAATGGCAATAGTCTGTGTCTGCTGGCATGCCTTCTGTGTAGTTCAGCAGAGAAACCATGTGCTTGGAAATAAGGAAACATATAGAACTACCTCATCATGTTTGTCAGCTTGGCTGTACACAGAGCAGATGGTGAAGGCTGAATGGTTAGTGCTGTTCCCTAGCCTGTTGGCCTGACACGTATTCTCCTAAGTGTTTTAGAGTCTCAGAAAGCTGCAACAAGCTGGTGTGATGATTTGACCCTGGGGCTTAGATCTGGGTACGTTTTCATGACCTTAACTTGGCTGACTGCTTTGGAGCTCTGTTGAATGGTTGGTTGCTTTTTCTCTTTTAATAAATATGAGTGGTCTCTATGCTCTGCATCTCCTGTATTCCTAAGAATACCAGATGTTTTCTGGTAAGGCATTAATTAGCAAAGGCTTGTGACCAATGTTTTAGCCTACTGGTATTTTAAGTCTCAGCACAAGCAGGTGCAAATGCTGCGACATGATGGAAAATGTGTTCCTAGCTCCGATAATCAAATGGGATACAAACCTCATCTCCTTTGGCAGATTGGCGCCTGTTCCCTTTCTTAACTATTACACTGCTGCAACAGAACTGATACAACAGGATCAGTTTTAAATACTAATTATAATCCTTTATATTTTTATTTATTGAGATGAATTGGCCTGGTGTTCTGGATTCCTGCTTACAATTAACCTTTAACTGTAAACAGTGGCTAGCGCGATTGAACCATCCTCATTACAGCTCTGGACTTCCTCAAGCATGAATGAAAGATTGAGCTTCCTTATTTTAAACTAGCAAAATTAAAAGCAGAATGTCTTTTTTTTTTTTTTTTTTTTTTTCCCCTTTGCATAATGCAATGAAATAATATGAAATGCAATGGGGGGGATTTATTCTGCCTCTAAAATATACATATTAGTTCAACATGATTTTACACTATTTGACAAGAGGATTTTCATTATTAATAAGATGAAATGTAAGGCTTCTAATTAAGTGGAAAACAAACCACTGTAAACTGCACTCAGAACACACAAACCTATTAGGTTTTGAATTTAATAATAAATCATTTATCTAAACCCCAAGTGATTTGTTGCATGATCGTACTCGATGATAATTTATTTCATTTGTACGTTTTTAGGCTTCCTTGCTTCCTTTTATCCTTACTATTCCCAACAGCAAATCTGCCTTTTTAGAACCCCTACTCAAAATGATAAGCAGGTAACAAAATGCCTTACTATTGCTCTCACTGATTTTAGAAAAGTAGGGTAATTTACAAGTAAATCACACGTCTAATGTGAATTGAACACTAAATTAGAATCGCACTGCTGGACTCTAAAAACAACAACACCAGAGAGAAAATGCAGGTTACAGATTTCAGCAGGAAAATGAGAGACGGCCCTTACCCACAGGAGCTTTGGGAAATGAGTAACTAGTGACTTCAAAGAGATTCTAAAATAATACCTAATGTGGAATTTGCTGTATGAAGACAACTATTCAGAGAGAGCCTTTGACAAGTGAAGGTACATCTGCATAGAAATGATGCAATTTGGCTCTGAAACATGTGCCCCTGCACAACAAGCTATTTAGGAACTATGAGCATTAACCTAATTCTGTTCAGCTACCTGTGTGGAACATAGGTGACCGAAAGGTGCCGCCCATGGAGCTCAAGTTGGATTTGATACATAATGTGTATTAACTCTTTTAGGTTATGATTTTTGGATAGAACATTGCTGTTCAGAAATGGTGAACAACTATTACCACATTGACTACATATTTCTTTCATTTCTTCTACGTTTTCACAGCTTCATAAATCATCAGTTTTTAAAGAAATATCTGATAGCTCACATGAATCATGTTTTAGTAGGTCTTGTACCATTTTTTTCCCATACTGACAAGAGTTATCAAATACTTATGACACTGACCAAAGAATACAGACACACATTAAGTGCTCTTCTTGAAGTCTCTTAACTATCAAATATGTACCAGTTGCCATATGGAATGGCAAATTATTTTAAAGTATATTGCCTTTTGAAAATGCCAGCCTTAAAACTAGCAAGTGCCACATTATCCAGTTGTAGAAGTCATAGGATGTGCACAGATGACAAGGGTCCAGATGATTCACTGGGCTATGCTCCTTTCATCTGCGGAAATGGGAAGAAACAATAGAAACTCTTTTTCCCAAGTCTTCCTAGTTTTAGAATAGGATGTCTGCTAACACACATTAATAAATACATATATCCAAGCATCCAGGCACACTGTAAAGCAGAACTGCCATAAGAGCCCAGAAAACTTTTTTCTAACAGATAACACAACCATTAGAGTAGTATAGAAGCAGTAGAAGTAGAATAGAAGATCTCAGCTGGTTCACAATGACATTATAACTCATACTTATGGAAAGTGTTTCTTTACGTTTAACTTCCAGTATTTCAGCCTACTTCTTCTACAGAATGTGGAAAGTAAGTATTTTAGTTGTGACTGTTCCTGAGAAATACATGCAGGACAAAGTAGTACAAAGAATCATATATAACCCCAGAAAAGAACTGTGTAAAACCAATTTCCAAGGTCAGTCAGAATTGTCACCTGAGCGTGTCTTTATTTGCCAGTATACAGATCATATTTGTCAGAACATTTTCACACTGGTTAATCTAAAATTTTCCAAGTAGAAGATTCAAGACACCCATAAAGACTGAGAAATGGAATTGTGGGAACTTGGGAAATTGGGAAACAGAGCCAAAATTTAAGTTTTTCTTCTAATGCAGACAGCAGTTCAAATACTTAACAAAGTGTTACTATCTCCTAAAAAATGAAGCCTATTATGTGTGTTTAAGATCTAATGAATTCCAAAGGAAAGTGACAACACCAAGTTTTAAAAGTATTTTTTCCTTTTCTCAAATACTTTCCAGGAATTAAGTCGACATGCAAAAAGCTGATTCCACGCACAGAAAATATTTTGAATTAACCAAAGGATATCATTCCTGTCCCAAAACTGACAGAAATACATTTCACAGAGTAATCAATGCAAATAGAGAGAGCAAACAAAATAGAAAATGGCAGCTGCAAAGCTTCAGGTATGCAAAATGACTATTTTAATGTGACAGATCCACAGTCTGAAAGTATACCAGAGCATGTTTTCGTCAAACCAACACGGAATTAAAGTTACCTGTGCTGTACAGGTAAATACAGTGACAAATGGCTGGTGACATTTTGCCTCTTGCCAAAATCATAATAGTACTGGAATGCATACATTGAAAGACCAGCTTTGTTGTTATTATTATTATTATTATTTTTTTACAGAAAGAATGCTGAAAACACTAACTAATCTTGCACATTGAAAACCCTCAAGTTTAATATACACTAGCACAAAATGATAAAAGTCGGTTTTTTGCTAGTTAATAATAAAGAAAACAAGAAGTATCTGACATCACACGACTGGAGATGCTGTAGATACAGTGTGACACATAATTATAAATCCTTCCAGGGATTCGCTATTTGACACCCAATATGCAGATCCACACACTCATTGCCAGAATTCCATTTTCACCTGCTGTGGACTGAGACACCATGAAAGGAATGTCTTCATCTGTGTTATAATGACAGATTTAAACAAAGTCTTAAGAATTTAATAAGCTACGTAAACAGTTGAAAACAGTCATTCACTCCATGTTACTATCAAAATAAATTAAAAAAAAAATAAAGAAAGAATTGTAATTACTGCTTATTCAACTTAAAAGCACAGAATAGGAAAAGAAGCTTGAGAATTCTGAAAGCAGAGAGAAAACACAGACTCCGAGATTCTGTACAGAAATGAAAGCACAACAACAAAATCAGCAAATTCAAGAAGGAAAATGAGCACTGATGTTTCATGTCTAAAAAGTTCAGCCAAAATGCTTTTTATAAAAGCATATAATTAGGAGCATGGTTGGTAACACGACTGCATAATACCCATTTTCTATGATCTTTGATTGACATATAAAAATAATTCTTCCATTTCTGTGCTAAACAGGACTTGCAAATATAACCTCTTCCCTTGAAAACTGTGCTTGGTGTCTTAAATGTTTAAGGCTATACATGCTCTGAATTTCAAGGAAATTCAAGTTGAAACATTAGTTGAAAACTGTGTTATATTACATAAATTCTCCAATGACGAGGATGCCGGTAGGAAATGTACATATAGTGCAGCATGAGTCTGCTTCCGTACGACCAGTATATGCTAGACAGTTACTGTACAACACAGGACTTCAGACAAAAGCTGAATCTGTTCTCAAAATTGCACACTTCAGATCTATGTATAAAATGAGTAAAATAAGCTAATTTGACAGCGCTGACTTATATTTTTGTGATGTGGCTTTGATTAAAAAACACAAAGAAATAGAAATCAAGCACATTGCTACTGATACAACCAGTCAGAAAAGAGGTATCTCAAATTCTCAGCTGTGAGTCACATTTACAGAAGCTCATTTTATATTTCTTCAAAAAGATCTATTATGTCATTTCTGTCTTTAAATAACGGCGAGTCAAAACATTGTTTGTCTGAAGAATTAGAAACAGCCTTGGTTCTTTGGTTAACATCATGTGACTTACATCAGACACGGGAATCAGCTGGGGATGAACAGTCGTGTGAGGAGGTTTCTGGAAAGGCGGGATGAGGGAGGAAAGGGGAAAGCCTAAATTTCAAGGAAATGCATTGCATCAAACTGTACCGCTATTGGAAACCTCCCGTTCTAGGGATAATCAGGTGAAGAGAGCTCTTGTGTTGCAGTAACATTGCTTACATGTGATACATTAGTTTCTCTACATATTGGTCTCATAAGAAACAAGGCACCGAGTGCATCGGTGGCGTACAGGCAGTATAAAAGTATGCAAGAAAATGCTACATACCATTTATTTCATACACTTATTAAAAATGTGGTGAATGTGTGCTATCTCTATGTAATATAATGCTTCACAAACCCAATTACTTATATCCCAATGAATGAATTAAAATGTGAAGCACATTTTAATAACCTCGCTGACAACAGCACAATTCAATATTTGTATTCACTACAATCAGTTATTAGCTTATAGTCACCAGAAAACACGTTCAAAATTACTGAAGATCAAGGGAACTATAATCTATAACTACACTTTTGGGACAGAGCCAGCAGCCTTTACTCACGACAGATGTCCCGCTAAGAATGGAGAGGAGGCTCAGTTTTACCACTGTTACTCATGTTAATAGTACCTTTCTCTGAGTCACTCCAGAGAAATAGATGGAGCTGCTTATGGGGAAAGGTACTACACAACGTGAAAAAAGTGTGGTTAAACCAAAACCTGAGTGAAAGGCAGTAGGTTCAGGCCCTTAGTCATTATATTAGCACTTTAGATTGTGTAACAGTGATATAGCTTGCTCATAGAGCATTTAATTTCAGATTGTTAAATCATCTTATAGAAAAATAGGTAAGAAAGCTCTGTAAGAAAGTATATATACTATATAAGGAGAAATTTCTCCTTAAAAAAAGCAAAGAAAGGGAAAAATTGAATAAAAGGTTTCACTAATTACACTTTGTCAGGAAAATCACATTAAAAACAGTTATCATCATAAACAAAACAGTACGGAGCACTAATGAACCTTGTGGTTTACTGGAAAGGACAGCAAATTAGCTGTGTAGTAAAAAAAGATCATCGCTCTATTTCCTTTTTTTTTTTCCTTTTTTTTTTTTTTTCTGTAAATATGCCCTAATACATTCAACTGCTTAGAAATTTTCTTAAAATGTCACAATAAGCCATTTGCAAAATTTCCTATCAAAACTTGTTCAAAGCCCTGCCCTTTGCTCGCATTATGGCCAAGAAATTACCTTACATCTTAAAGCTATGATAATGCTTCTGGTTAATCCTGAAAATTCAAAATCATGCTTTGAAAATGAATTAAAAGTTATAAAGCAATTCCATTTTAAACCCCAGGCATGCAGTGACTGCCCATAGAATTTGCAAAACACAGCAAAGGAATTAACTTGATACAATGGGCAAAACTCCTCATATATAAGAGAAAGAGGATGACATCAATTACATCCCTGAATGTCCACGAGGTATTCCATGTAGCACAGCATTACTGCTTCTGCTCTCCTGAGTGTTATCCTCAGAGACGGGCAGCTTTTGGCAGGACTGTACCAGCGCTATCAGCAGATGCTTCCAAGAAGCAAATGATTGCCCACTTTCTGGGCATAGCTGTTTCTTGGTCTTCATCCCTAAAGCGGCAATACTATCCACTTCCCTAAATCCTGGCCTATTCCTCCCTACACAGATTTTATTCTATATTATACAAGCAAAACCCTGCACAGCAAAACCTGGTCTAGTAAGTATCAGACCAACTATTAGTTCAGACACACCATGTCAAATACGCACTAAGCTTGCTAACATTAGAACAGTTGTGCCATATTCAGGTAGGCATAACACAAACAAATACATTAAGTGCTTAAGATTTCTGCATAGTCTGCAGAAAGGAAGAAACCCTGCTTGAACTTAAGGAGGGGCAGTGGTAAGTTCTTAAGGCTAAACTAATCCACATCACTGTAGGCCAGTTTGTACTCACCCTGCACATAAACACTTACCTACTCTTCTTTTCTCTGTAAAATATGCTAGGTTAAAAGCCCTGGGGATCCCACAAAGAGCAGCATGTGCAGATTTGCATGCATACACTCCTATAATGCACATGACACTTTCTATGAGAAGGGCCCTCCAAGGACCACAAGGCTCCACAAGTGGAATTGGAGTCTACCACTGTGTGAAGCCATTTCTTATTTTAATGCTTTCAGTCTCAGATGACATCTCTTCATCAGGTATCATTTCACTGAAACAAATGCTCCAGTGACTTTCCCCTCAAAAATTACTACCAGAACAAAGTCTGAAACACAGCTGTGATAAACTACAAGATCTGGCTACTCACTAAGTAGACCAACAAAACAGAAACTTACTGACAGCTTGTTCTAACAATAAACTTTGCTGAATATTCCAGCACAAGCAATCAAGATGTTTGGTGATTGCATGAACATTTTTACTATTAAGTATTTAAGCTATATCCATAGGAAAAGAAGAAACAAAAATAAGAGATACGTAAAGGACTAAATAATGAATTTGTGGTGGTACCTTGATATTTGTTTTTCTGACATTATTCATCACTGGAATCTCATCTGCCTGTGCTGCAGGTGCCATGCTGTATCACTTCTCTAATCTACTGATCGTATCACACGTAACACTTTCAGGGTCAGGTCTTCTCTCCTGATGATCCCATAGGTTCCTCTCACTGATGTTAATGGCAGGTATACATGCACATCTGTGAGAGAATTAAATTAATGTTGAATTGCTACTGAGTATTCAGCTTAAGGATGAAGTCAATCTGCCTTGCAACTGACAAGCTGTAATATTAAAGCCTGCTTTAGACAAGATAGCTTTTTTTTTTTTCCATACAGAAAAGTGTGATGAATAAGGGCTCAGCACAATTCCTGGATAAGTGTGCTGTTAGTTTCAAGCTGGAACAGCTCAGGCCAAGAGGTTTCCCATCAAACATCATTCTCTTATTTTAGCACAGACTTTTTGTTAGAATTCATACATGTTAAGAGCAATCTGTATTCAATTAATACATTAAAAAGTCTCCATGAAAAAAAAGTTTTTGTCTTGTCTTCTGCTTCATCATATTAGAGCTGATGATTTACATTTCAGAAAACTTAAGAGTTGGACAGATCACAGGATTTTGCACCATTACGTTGTGGTAAGAGTGCAGGGTGCCCTTGACTTCTAAGCTCCACTGACTGCCACGGACAGCTTCTCAAGGTGCTCAAAGCAGGAGCAAATCATTAGGGAGTAAAGAGAATAAATCAGTAACACAACTTTTATACAACAAAAACATTGCTTCAAAACTCTGAAAAAGCACTGCATTTGCATCAGAACAGTTGCAAGAATTTACAGGTGAAAATATTTCCTAGAGCAAATGACAAAAAAAAAAACCAAAACAAAACAGTTTTCAGCTTCAGTATTCTCTACATTGATAAATAACCTTTATCTCCAATAAAAGCAAATACATTAACCCCAAAGGCTCACCTTATTTGTAACCTAATTATTAATTAAATTAGAGGACTGCAAATGTAACTGGATTGAAAAATTACATCACGTTTCTCCAATAGCAGAACATACACCTAGCCTGGCTCCTGCCTCTGCTGTCAGACTCAGTGTGTAGTTACAGCGTGGCTGCCCCTGAAGCAGCACCACAGGTACCAATCTTTGAATCAGTGATTTCACACTTCTGTACAGACTGCAATCTTGCCCATACCACAGATTGTGAAAGGAACTAACTGATCTTCTTCCATATTTATTATCTTCAAGAAAAGTTTACCTTTGAGAAGATCTACATGAAATGTTCTAAACATTAAAATAATTAGGTTATATACAAAAAGGATGGAATATTTTCAAGAATAGAGTCTGTAAAAACTTCACTATTCTACACTTCAACCTTTGCTGGCAGGAAACATTCCATTCAAGAGTTTTCATCTCTATGTAATATATTGACAAACAGAAAAGTAATTAAACAATTTGGTAAACTCTTCCAAGTACCAGTTGTACTTTTGAATAAAGATAAGCAATAAAAAGCTATGAAGAACACAGACAAATCCAAGAAAAACACAAATGCCCATTTCTAATTTGTTTCGAACACTTGGTTCTTTAGAAATTCTCTTCCACACTTGAGACTTAGCTGAATGCACAAAAACACAGTATATGAATAAACCCCTATGACGGGTCTTACATATCCAAGGCAGATTTCAAATGAGAAAGTATTGGTTCACTTAAAACAATCAGATGAACAAAATGATGAACAAAGCATAAGAATGGCATCTGTGAAGAAAGAACGTGACAGCTACTGATTCTATAACTAATTCATAAAAATGCCAGGGTGAACCCAATTATTGCTGTGACTGGTTTTACACGGAAAATCAATATTCTACCACCTGAAAATTATATATTCATTTCCATTCTTTACAGGTTCCAGCCTTTACTGAATAAACCCAAATTAGCCAAACTTTCCTCTGTGAAGCACAAACTGGAACTAGATACCTTGGGAAGAGACACATAATCTGGAAAGAGATTCCTTTTCCCAAATGTGTCCAAGAGAGATTACTATAAATATCTGCTGTGTCTAAATTAAGGTTTCAGTGTCTTAGAAAACTGACTGATTACATGTAAAACTGAAACAGTGCAACCTACAAACAGAAACCGAAGTCATGACATGGCTGGTTTAGTTTGAATTCTGTAAGAGGTTACATGCTACGCCTTCCAAACTGGCTTCTTCATTTGTTCAGTGGCAACATGAAATATATCCTCCATTAGAATTAACTTCTTCCATTTCTGCTTTTGAAATACTGTACATTATTTTACAAAGCAAAACCTGTTCAAAGAGACGACCATTAAGAGACACATTTCAGCTTCAGGAAAAAAAGCATCAGAATATTCACAAACAGAACGAGTGAAAATGGTTCCACGCCCATTGAAAAATTGCTTTTGATCAGCATTTAGGTCAGAATTTCTATTGTAGGAAAGAGAAAAGGATTGGGAAAAATCTGAGCAATTTTCTTATGTATATAAAATTAACGTTTGCTTTTTTTAGTTGAAGGCTACACTTAACACTGCACTTCACAAATTGAGGAACAACAAGGACTAGAAGAAACAAACTGTATTGTAGCACTGCAAGATCTTTCCAAGTTAAAGAGTTTTTGGATTATTTCTATGTAGTAAATAAATCTTCCATAAATGAAGCAGCAGTGCAATATAAGATTTAAAAAAAAAAAAAAAGGCCTGCTAATATTTAAATCTTAGATCTTTAAAACCAGAAAACCTGGCACTGCAAATAAGCCCATCAGAAGGCACCAAATAAACTAAGTGGAACTACAATACACTTAGAAAGGCCCTAGTTAAATTGTTAACTAGTGTGAGAATTTGAGAACTACATGAAATATCTTATACTATAGTTGCTGTCTCCAATCTCACTATACTCGACTGTATATCCTAAAGCCAGGATTGTTCAAAGGTATTCTAAACAAATTCAACTTAGAAAAAAAAAATTGTCTTACTCAGAACGCTCTAGGCTACCACTAATTGTCTCAACAAAATCCTAAACTTCACTCTTCTAGCTACCACGTGTTGAAACAGTCTGTGAGATTTCATACTAGTAAGACATCAACACCATTTATAAGAAGAACAAATATGTTTGCTTTCTGTGTGGTAACAAAAGCAAACCTAACATCACTACAGGCAACTAGAATATTTGAACTGGGAAGCTTTTAAAAACAATAATTACTCAATAATTGACTATTTCACTAAGCTGAATTGGTTTCAGCAGTCAGACAATTAGTGTGATTCCCTCTAAAATATTTGGAACAAACTGGAATCTTGGACACACAGTCATTTTCCTAATTTCAGTGGAAGCCAGAAGTGTTCATCTGATAGAGAAGTTCCTTGTGATACTGTGGCTTCTCAACTGTGTTAGAAAGCTGTGCCTCCCAACCTGAACATAAAGAATGAAAATTTCTATTTTGGGCATGAAAATTCATTCAATAGCTGGCAAATCACTAAAAAGAAAAACAAAAACCCAAAAACTCACTAATGCTGTCTTCTCTAAGAAGAAAGGTAAAAAAAAAAAAACTCCTGGTCTGCTCTGTACTTCCAACAAACAGCACTGAATAGTCCCTAAAACTGCTCAGAAGAGTTTCAAATGGATGCCTGTTTTAACCAAAGTCATAATATTTTTCATTGATTCTGCGTTGTTCAGCTGCTGCCGCTATCTTCAGTCTTTCAAACCTAGCTTCTAACTGCTGACATTTTAAAGAAACCCATATCAATTTGTTTAACACAAAAATATTTTAGTAAAATCATGCTCTGTGAGCTTCCTACATTGGAATACATGAACACGGGAGGTGCTTTCAACAGAAAGTTACATAGTTTTACAGTACAACCTGTCTAAGGAGATTTGGAAGGGACCAAACTACTGATCTGGTCTCTTTGGATTAGGCAGAAGTACAGGCAAAGGGGAAAAACCCAATTTATGCCATTTATAGAGTTTGTTCCTGTCACATATTGAAGAAACATTTATGTCAGAGTTCACCTGATGCCCAAATGCTAGTATTTTTCAAACCAACTGCATATCAAAAATGAAAACTTAATTGTACTCAGCTCCTGGAAAGAAACTCAGTGTAAAACAACACTGTACTCACATATGCCGTATTACTAAATGTTCTTCTCCCCAGTATGGGTTTTTTTTTTTCCCTGTTTGGTATTGGTGTTTGTTTGTTTTTTGCTTTACAGATCATCAACTTTTTCTCATAGTGCAAATTACTGACCCTTAGTCTGATTGCAGGCAGGTCAGAAGCTACATTACAAAAAGTACACAATAAGGAGCTTGCATCAATTTGGAAAAGTTCACATAAAATATTACTGAATTGAAAAACACAAAACAAATCCAAACAAATACAGCATCAGCTGGATGGGGGAGGGACTGCTAACATACTTGCACACAGCAAGGCTCCTCTGACACCAAGGAAGTGTTTGATACTAAGTGAAGATTACACATTCAATCCCACTGTTCTGCAGGTTGTGCACTCTTTAAGATGGAATGTTGATCTCAATTTTCATTTTTCACTTCCGCAACAAATCTGCAGACTGTGCCTTGAAATGATCATCATCTCAAAAGACAAAATTCCCTTAAAACCACGACTGCACTTTGAACAGTTCATTAAGATTCTAGTAAAGTATGCCATCTACATACTTGCTGTCCTTTAGATTCTTTCATTTCAGTCCAGTGGTTGAGTTCATCTTCTCCTGAGCTGTTGAGACCTAAGGATATCCACCCTATCATCTCTTTTCGTTTCATGCTGCGCTTATTATATACAGACAATATGAGCGTTACATCCGAGAGCTGAAACAGCGCCACTTGGAAAACGAAGGTTTCTTTGTATACTGGATTTGGCTGTCCTCGTCGGATTGAAGTTTTGCATTTGGACATCTCTTGCCCCATGGAGTTCAGGAGTGTTAATTTAACATAGGTATCTAAAAAAAAATCATAATTTGGAATATCAGATAGAACAAAAGGTTCTGATGATGAGATATTTGCAAGATTCAAGGATATGGTGTATACCAGGCTGACTGAACACAGCTCAGACTAGACACATGAAAAAGATGGCACGTAAGCAAAATATTACAAACACAGTAACAAATTAACTGGCTTCAATACTACGTAAATGGCTTAAATTAAAGGTATACCTCATTATCCTTCTTCCCATCCAGTCCGCATTTGTACCAAGCAAACTTAAGTTGCATTAACACTTAGCAAGCTCAAACTAGCCACAACACTGTAAAGCATACCACTGAATTTTCAGAGAATAAGAATGAACAAAAATTGAATCAAGATAAGTAGTGAAGAGAAATAAAAATAAAAATAATTAAAAAAAAAACACATGTTGATATGCAGTGATGATATCACAACAGCCAAAATTAAGTGCTTAAGAATAATCTCTGCATGGATGTGGTTCTCACTTTGGGCTTTTTGAGTTTATTCATTTTTAAGACCAAAACCTTGCAAAGTGCATCCAAAGGTGGAATTTTGCACAATACAAGCTTTTAATTCTTAAATTCATGAAATAATACACTTCTGTTTTTTAACATAATTCAGTATGCTAGCATAAAACATAGCTTGTTTAGTGATCTTAGGAAGTAGATACAGGAATCTGATGCAAGTAAACGTGGCTAGCACACACTGAATGCCAGTATATAGGTATAAATGCTTCTTTTTAAAGCTCTGTTTTCACACGACTGGAAACACTAAGTCATGCTCCTTCAGAAGGATATGTATTCATGAAGTTATAACGGATTTTAAGAAACATACAACTATATTAAGTAATCTGATTTTTTTCTCTTTTTTATTCTTCGTAACTGTACTGTTACTGAATAACATTAAAAGATTCAAGTTTTTCTAAAAAGAAACGCATTGCACACTTTCACTGTGCAGGTACATTGAAATTCCACCATCCATAATCAGAGATAGATGCAACTTGTGAACGAGAGAGTGCAAGAAATAATAAGCATACACATTCATAAACCAGTATGGTAGGCAGCCGTGGATAGCTTTACTGCTGGCAAGTTTTCTTTGCATGAAAAAGACAACATCCAATTAGTTTCTACAGGAACTCACCTCGAATTATATAAACCTGTCCACCTATCAAGTGTTTTAGACAACAGAACAGTCCATCTGACAACAGGGGGTGGAAAGCAGTAAAAGAAATAATGACCAGATGTCAATAGCTGGGTGAGAAAGGATCTAAGGTTAAAGTTTAAGAGGAAACACTATTCACAGGACTGAAAGAACACAAAATCTTAGCAGCATAGATCAGAAAAAGGATTGAACAAAAGGATTGTTGGGTAAAATTTCATGAAATGATACTTTTGTGCAGTTTTTGTGTAATCTTGAACAGAAATTACACTGTTTGTATAATGGATTGTCTTAGCAGTTATAGCTACTGGGTTCTAAAGCACACAGAACACAGAAAGAATCATGAAAATGATTAGGTTATAGAGGACTGGGTAAAGAGCACTATCCATTTTATCAACCCTTATGCTTTTTCATGCAAACTCCAGCATATTAGAAAAACTGCACACAGTGGTTATAATTCTTACATGAAAAGCAATAAAGCAAAATATCACTGTACTAAAAAATAAGATTCTACTGCTCTTAGATGTTACAGTTATGGTTACATGATTGTAATTCTTTACTTCTTGAGTTGTGACGGAGTTGGGCATAAGAATGACTGTAACCCAAGCTTTAGAAAAAGCTGAGGGAGGCTTACATCTGAATTTCATATATGGATCTCTCTATAAAAAAAGTACAGATCTCACTTTTATTAAAACTCATGTCTATGGATTTTGTGTGCATATACACACATGCATTTAATGTGCAAAAACTCATACCTTGTTTCAAAAAAAAATTAAGATATACTAGGAAACATTCTTTTCTCAGACAAAATATACACTGTCACAAGAGAAACCAAGACACATTCTAACATGCTTGGACTGCTTACAGGATTTGGCCTATTTGCTTGTACTTAGTTGCTAAATGAAACACTAAATAATATAAGAAATACGCCACAGAAGAATATAGACTACCAAGAACCAGAAATGTAGGACTCAATCCTACTTACTGCAGAAGCATTTCACAGAAAATAAGTTAACGAACTCTAGAATATCAAAACGATTATTTGAGAGAAAGAATAATCGCTACCCTTCCTATTGCAGTTTCTCATGACCTAAACAAAAACTGGCCTGTGCACATGATTTGCAGCACTCCTAAAGATTCCAGACCACTGATGATTCAAGAAAAAATGAGGTCAGAGCATTTCATCATCAACCTTATGTGCCTTCTGTGGAAATTATGAGAGAGGCTGGTGTATAGCCACAACGCACATGGCAAGGAGTTAGGGAATGACAAACGTGCACCTGGTTCCAGGAATTTCCAAGGGATTTTCACTTGGTGCACAAAACAATCCACTGGAGAAATTTGAATTCCACAATATTCTGCACTGTCTTGCCAGACCTAAAGGGTGTACTACCTTTCAGCTGTCTAGAAATAAAACTCCATGTCCACATTTGTGTAAACAACGAGACTCATTATGAATATCAAAACTTCCTCCTACCTTTCAGAGGGGATGAAAAAAGATAACATGCAAGACTAGTTATTTGGAAACTTTTGTCATCACGAAATCTTTCCTCCAAAAAGGGTAAGACAGAACATGCTATTACAGGGCTGCGTGTCATGTTCTGTGCAATCTGAAACCAAAAATTTTGATCCCAGTTGTGTACATAACTGTTAACACAAGCACGCACTCTGCGAATTAACTTACCAGGGAATTAGCCTATCTGTCTTCAAAATAAGTACAGACTCTCCACCCCCAACTAATTTGCATATTCCAAATGGAAAAACTTGACTCTCCCTAGAGATTCCATTGTCCTTGGCTCTTCTTGGCTTTTCCCATCTATTTCTATGCTTTGTCTCCAAATAGGTGATTCTGGGGAAGCTACCTAGTTATAAAAAAGTATTTGAGATTCATCTTTGGCCTTCCTTCTCCGGCAATGTTAATGAAGGCTGGCTAAGTCAGCATGAAAAATATACAGAGAGCAAAACAGAATACAGCTGAGCCAAATGTAATTAATGACTGAAATAAAACATGGGTCAAGAAAGAAAGACGACAGAAACAGTCTCAACTTGTTTGGCTTACTTCCTAAACTCCAAAGGCAAAGTGAGATGTTAAAACCACTTACAAAACGTTGGCAGCCTGCTGGATAATCTGATAGTGCCATACAAATCTGAAGATTCGGAAACAGAAAGGCTAAAACCTGAGCCTCAGGACCAAACCAAGAGGAACAGGTAAGTAAGTCTGGCTACAACTAATGTAAATTAGACTCAACTTCTACAGAACACTTTTAAAAGTTTGTTACTGAGCTTTCTCAAGCTTTATCAAAGAATTAGAGACAGTAAAAATATTCTGCGTGTGACATTCCATCTGGCTCAATTTAAACTATAGAAAGTTCACAGATATTTCAGACAAACATATTTCTGAACAAATGCTGATTATAAATCTTCCTTCTGCACAGTATATATGCCAAAGGTCTCAATTTGCTTCTACATTGTTTTCGCTGACATTCCAAAATCAAATACATTTCTACCACATAAGCAATCAAAGGCTGCAGTATCAAACCCTCTAGGAAGAGCAATAACTTCATAGTGTTTATATTAATATCAACTGGCATGTACTTTCTCTTTAAACATTAACTTTTTATTCTTGGCCTGTGATGTGAGGCATTAGTAATTTAGCAATTAATCAGTATGATAAAGGTAATTTATTAGTCAGTCATCATGAAAAATTAAAGCAGGCTTGTCAACTTACAATTAATATTTTGAATTTTAGATTTTTGCTATTTCCCAACTGACTAGAAATATAAAACATGAAACAGATTAGTTGATGATTGCTCCATTTCATTTTGATTGGGCAAGACTAAATGATAGCATTGAAGTCCTTACTACTAAGAGCCCCACCAGTACAGAAGCATTAGGATGAAAAACGATTTTCACTCACTGGGTGGTCTGTTTGCTGCCAAGTTTTTGAAGTGGCTGCCTTTTATCACTTCTGCTGATAATCTTCCAGTTGTAGCATTGTAAAGGAGGCCAATGAGGATTTCTGGAGCTGAGCCATGCACCAGAGACTGACAAGAGGAGGTACTTTCACTGCAGGATACTTCTGACATGCTCATTTGAGAGTCACAACCCTACAAAACACACAAGAAGTTCTATAAATTCTATTAAACAATGTTACTGGAAGATAATTTTTAGAATAATACATTAGAAACTAGAAGAGCAGCTCATTGACAGTAACACAAGTTCCATTCAATCACCCAAGAAGAAACACACTTAATATACTATCAGTTCACACATGCTAGAGGTAACAAAAACTTGAAGTAGTCTGAGATTAAAATAATTCTTAATTTTGTGTTTCTGTTGCTTCATCATTCAGAAGAAATAACTGTAGAAGGTGTAAAACAGTTTTCATGGTCCCTATTTATTTCAATTGATAAGATAAAACATGTAATACAATTAGTTAGCTTCTTGGAGAATGTTAAATGTTGCAGCCTTCCTTTACTTCGCAAGAATGGAAAACAGTAGTGGAATTTTGAAGTTAACAAAATGCAGGAAATTCTTATTCACTCCTTGTAAATGTTATTCTCTAGCCTGAGAATTTCTGACTAGTAAAATAACAGAATACATGCAAATAGAAAAATGCACTCTCTCTAGAATAAATTAGCTTACAGGAATTTAATTGATCCAGAGTTACAGAATTGTAACAGAACCTTTGTTCTGAGTGGTAAAGAAAGAATGTTATCCCAAGAGTCAGCAATGATGCATTAATTTCTACTATGCAAGCTCCAAGAAAATTCAAATCTCTCACACATACATTCTGCTTATGTCAATCTTTGACTGGAGTTTCTAATATTCACTTTTATCATTTTAATCCCCCCATTCAAAAAAGCAAAACAAAACTCAATCAAACAAAACTTTTTGTAAATTGCCATTGTAATCACGACAGTTATTTCTACTTTCATTTCCTGATTTCTTGCACTGGCACATTGTACCTCTGTTGTACTTCTGTTGACGGCCAAGAATAGAACTTTGTATTATCAGAACATTCATTTATGATTATCAGAGGGGAAAAAAAGACACATAAATTAGATCCACAGGTTTTTCAAATATGGCTTGACTCATTTGGGAATCTGGCAGAACTCTTTCTAGGAGTCATGATGATTTTGTGAAGCTGATAATTCCTGATTCCAAATGTCTCTACCGTTTCCAGCAACAGCTGACATGAGCATAAGATCAGTCCTATAACCTAAATAGCACCCATCCTCATCAAGATAAAAGTTAACTTTAAAAGCAAGTAACTTAATTCAACAAAAAACCCAAATTCATTCAGAAACTCTAATTATAAAAGGACTGATAACAACCAAAATAAGTGATCTACCTACAATACCCTTCACACTGACATTTTAACTAGATCTTCTCTACAGAACATATCCAAGAAATTTGATAGAAACTTCTAGTAGCAATCTAGCCCCTCATCACTAAACATCCAGTGGTTAGCAAATACATTCTTACAACTAAAGAAGGACCTGAAGAAAATTCTCTGACTTCCATCCTCCAAACTGCAAACAGATATTTAGAATCTGTGGTTATTTTTTCTGGGAGTTCTTTATTCAATTCTGAGAATAAATTTAAAATGGGTGATACATTCAAAATTATTGAAAATTAATTATGCATTTATTAATTATGCTTTATTCTCCTGTTCACAGCACCCTCAAAACAGGAAACTTTTGATTCTGAACTTCAGCAGGAGTAACAAAATGGAAAGTTGAAAAGAGCAATGTCTTGATTCAGCAGTCAGTATTTACTGCACACACAATTGAAAATCTCAGCTTGTCACTGCAGTTATTATTTACATCTAGTCTTTGAAAAATTTAACACGTTGTACCTATGGTGCTTAGTCAGATTATTTTGGGGGCCGTGAATTTAAACACAGTCAGCCTCATACTGTTCAAAGCTTTGTTGTCTAATCTGATTGCAAGCAGGCTGTAAGCCCACAAAGACGACATAACACAAGGCAAACAGCTGTGCAAACACTCCCACCCAAACCCTCAACTGGCTGTGATATCTGTACCACGGAGATGATAGCACATTTCCCTGGATGTGACTTATCTGTACAGATAGTGATACGCTACAGCTCCTCAGCCAAAAGGGCTCAGTTTAACCAAGCTTATGCAGAGTTAAACTGATTACAATAGAACAGGTTACAATCAGAATAAAATTCTACTAACAGTAAATACTAAATGAGAGATGATTGAATGGGAACAAGTCCTGAAGTACTTTGAATGGGAAGACAAGTAGCTTCTGTGCAATATAGCAGAGAAAAGAGGAAACAATTGAAAAATTAAGTGTGATATTCCAAAATTACATAAGGATGAGGCATATTATACTTTAAATATTATACTTTACAACAGAATCCTGATTGGCTGAGAGTATGAGAAGGTTGCACTTGCCAAGGCCAGAGAAAAGGATCTCAATGGCTGAACAGAGAGATTATAGAAATTTAGCTGATGTTTTGGATCTGTAACTGGGGGGCTGTACCTTAGAACTGCAGAGCAGAAACAATGTGTAGATGTAGCCTTGATGGAAAAACTAGAGAGAGGGTCTAATTTAAATGCTCTTCTACAATATTTTCTAAAACAAAATATTTTGCCTTTTATTTTGAATCAGGAGGAAGGTTTCAAACATAAAAAGAATACTGTTCTATCCCCGGGATGTAATTAATTTATTAATATCTTTCCTTCCACGTGCTCAAAGACTTTAAAATTAAACATGACTGAAAAAAAATCACTGCAGAAACAACCTAAACAAATTGTTGTTTTTTTTGTTTTTTTTTTTTTTACCATTTCACACACATGCAAAAAAACTCAAAACCTTTTATTTCACAATGAATTAAACATATTTTTTCAGTTTTGAACTAGAAAATTCTAACATAAAAGAAAATGAGAGAAGTAGAAAAATGAAATGGTGAGATGTGAAGCAGAGTGGAAAACGTTACTGCATCAAAACAAGGTTAAACAACATATACCAAATGTCTAGTTTCTGTGTCTGTAATAAGGGAGAAAGCGGAATTGGGGGGCAAATGGCTAAAAGATATGAGGTAACGAGAAGAAGAAGGTGAGATTAAATTTTGTTAGGGTTTCTTTGAAAGCAAATGGAAAGACTCTACGTGGAAGTAAAACTGTGGAAAACTGTGGAAAGCCCTTCATTGTTTTAAGCAAGGTATTCTGTGATATTCAGAGCCAATATCAGGTAACTAACCTGATTTTGTGGAAGTCCACAAGCTACACTGGGACTTAAAAATATAACAGACTTCTCCAAATTCAGTTTGGTTTGATGTTTGTTTTTCCTGTTTACATAGACAAAATACAAGAAGAGCACTAACACATCAAGAAAGGAAGTTGTATTTTCACCTGTTCAAAATATAAGCTTCATGATCAAGTGCCAAATCTTTTCACTCTCTCACAACAAAGAGAAACCTATGCAACAATGATAAGATACGTAAAAAGAATTAATTTGTCTTCTTTCAACACAATTTTATTGAAACAGGGTTCTTGTTACTTACATATTCATATCCTACTGTTACTTTTATGTATTCTGAATTTCTACTTATAAATTCTTTTAAGCCAAATGAAGCTGATCACAAACAACAGGATCATGCTCTGAGGACAGTTAGATATTCATTTCCCTCATTGGATAGGTTAAAATCATGCCTCTCTAGGCTTGCAAAACAAGAACATCTGAGTCTCTTGGCTTTCCAAACCATACACAGGAAAGATGAAACCTTGCTGACAATCCTTCAAGCAACAAAAATCTGATTCACAGCATGTTACTTGTCAAATTTTAAATGTGAATGTTATACCACTAATCTCTTAAATAACTTCTTTGCACATTACTTTCTTCTATTTCTATGGCAATACAACTCAGATGTTAGAGAAATTTCAATCCTAACTAGGCAAAGCAGGAACTGAATTCATGCCTCCAACATTTTAGACAAAAGCATTCATGCCTCAATCACCAGCCGAATGCTGACACTCTTGGTCAACTTCGGTGCAAAAGCTCACTGAGAAGGCAGCGAGTGCCTGAGCACCGCACAGGCTCCAGATCAGCAATCAGCCTGGAGCCCATCATCTATATCTGCTATGAGAGTCAGAGAGAAGAACAGAAAACTGAACCCAGAGGCTCCACATGCTTCATTACCGACTTAAGCACTAGACACTTTATTAAAGCATGTTTCAAACCTAAAATACTTTTCAAAATGTATTGGGATCTTTCCTGGGAAAAATGAAAAAAAAAAGGAGCATTTTAGTTTTGGATTCTGGTATTCAAAACTCACTTGGATGCTTTGATACCTCTTGGCAAAGTGGGCCTCAGTTCCCCAGTCCTTGTATGACAGTGATCCTATTTGCCCTAGCTCATGGATGAATTGTGACGATGGATATACAGAAAAACTGGAAGTCCTTAAAAATACAATAACTGTAACAAAACAGTTCCATAAAATAAATGACTGATACTCTTTCTGTACATTAATACCTATGTATCAAGTTTTTGCTTTTAAAGGTAGAATTTAAGAATCACATAATCGATATAACAATATTAAATATTCTTGAAATAAGATTATTAATAGTAATGCCAATGATAAGGTTTGGCAAAGACATTGCAAAATTATTATTAAAGGAAGAATTAAATAATTAAAGGAAAAAGCAAGGGTTGATGCTTTTTTAGGTTTCTTCCTGTACTGTATTCCATTGTCATTTTGAAGTGTCAACAATTTCTAAGAACACTTGACTTTGAGTGCCTGTCAATCTCTGCATAATCTAGTAAAAACACTTTATTTATTTAAAGAAATCCAGTGCTTTTGGAAACCATACAAAGTTACCTATCCCCACAACACAATAGGGAAGAAACTTCAGTTTGTATTATAGTGGCCAGTCCTATACAGTCCAAATAAGAAAACACGTAATTTATTACTATTTTGCTTTAAACTAATAACAGGAATTTGAAAACAAAGAAACAGTTTTATCCTTCTCACAAAGCCTCAAGCTTAGGAAAGCATCATTATTTATGACAGGTAATTATTTGTTGAGTTGTTTTGGTGTGTTGTTTTTTGTTTGTTTGGTTGGTTTTTTTTTGCTCAGCTGTTACCTTGAAACAGGTTCCAATTAGGTATGATGTGTATTTTTATTCATGTACTTAAACACTTTACAGTATTAATATCTAGTCAACTTAAATCACTAACATGACACTAAATACTCTGATAAGATTCCCAATACATAGGTTTGTTTTAGTAAACAGTTCATACTTATTTCGGGTAAAATGGTATGCTTAAAAATTACCAGGATATCCTATTCCAATTCCAATTGGAAAGACTTCAGCAAGAAATATATTCAACATTAAAATGGTACTCTTCACATCAAATATGAATTTTAAAAAATTATTAAATTATCGTTCATGTAATTAAAAATTGTATCTAAACTGATAAAATTCACATTTCTCATCAAAAGCTTTACACGGATGTATAATTTTATCAAACAAGTTGTTTATCCATAAATGAAGCATTGGAAGATCGAATGGAAAAGATAGCCCTCCAAACACCACAGACAAGTGTGGTTTAACCCAGCAAGCAGCTGGATGCTGCACAGCCCTTCACTCATTCACCCCTCCCAGTGAGATAGAACTGGAAAAAAAAAAAGGAAGTAGAACACACAGGTTGAGATAAAAACTATTTACTAAAACATTGGAGTTTTGACAGCACTGCCTTTCTCCTAAAGCTAAAACACAGCGTCATACCGGACATGCATCATTCCTATGAAGGAAATCAGCTCTGTCCCATCTGAATCCAGGACAGCAAGAAATGGAATTCTTACCTTTCCATATACAGCTTTAATTTACCTCAGAAACTACAATGTTACAGAGCATAGATTCAGGATGATGAAAATGACAAAGTAAAATTCTTAGTAATGGCAAAACAGAATTCCACATTTCTGAAAGACTTTAAACAATTTCACAGTGGCATTTCTGTTGCTTTTTGTATTTCATGAGAATTTGCTAGCAGTGTTTTTTGTCTGAAAGTTTTTTTAAACTCCGCAGAACAAAACATTAACTGTCTGCAGGTATGGAAGCATTTTAAGTTTACTATTGCCTGATTGTTTGCATTTTAAATTACAGCTTTGGTTTCCTTGCCATATTGTGAGAAGGCACCTAGTTGCTCCACACACTTAACGGGCCTGAAATTTGCACAGCAAGACTGAGCAGCGGAAAGAATTCAAAATAAATGTACAATGGGATTTACAGCATTTGCAAAAACGTTGTTTTTGCATTGCAAAGTCTGCTCGCTGTTTATACAGCCATAAGCGAGAGAAAGAAATTGAATTCTGTTTTCTTAACTAAGACACACGACATAAGGAAACACTGAAGTACTAAAAGCTGTTAGCTTGTGTTAGCAGCTTAGTTCAGAATACCTGATACAAAATGCATACATTAAACATACACTCCTGATGAAGGTATGCTAACAACTCCTGCCCAGACCCACTCCCATCTCCTCTCTTTACTCCCTGTCAAACATGTGACAACAGAGATGTTATTGTGGGACAGCTTCTGAGACCACACAGCTCTTAGATGTCTGGACAGATACTGTGTCAGAGGGAGTTACATTTGCAGCTCCAAAACCATTTTCCAAGCACCCAGGCTCGTTACCCAGCTCTGCCACCTTGCTAAATGCTACTTAGAAAGCCTCCTAAGCATGTTCATCTTTTAAGGTATTCCATAGAATACGTTCACTGTGGAGAGAGAGTAGTGGCTAATAGTTTGATTTCTTCCTTCTTTTTCCTCTTGATTACACTCTTCCAAATTGAGAAAAAGATTCAGTGATCAAACAGTAAGTGTAATTTATGAATAGTCAATATATGGACTAGTATTAGATTGCACTTGCAATCAGTCGTGCAACTGGTTTTCACAATGACCAAATCTATAACATAAAACACATGTTTATGATGCATTTGTCAATTAAATTATTTGCTTTTAGTAGCTTACCCAGCTCTAATTATGAGTGCTAGAGGCACCCTTTTGATTTATTCAGGTCATGTTTAATCTCAGGATATGAGGATCACGGGGCGCCTGCAGTTGGAAGGGATCTGCTTCAGTTCTTACAGCTATCATAGCAACTACAAAGAAGGGTGAGAACTGGAGACAAGCTAGGATCCTCCAGGGGCCAGCTGACAGCCGACTGAGCACAAAAGAAAGACAAACTGTATCATGAAAGATGCAGCTCAAGGTCAGGCACTGAGGGCTACACCTCACAAGAAGCTAACACACGATGACAAAAAAGATCCTTGCAAAAGACACCCTATGAACAGAAATCTTTGTCCAACACCAAATACAGGCTGCCCCAATATATCCCTCAATGCAATTATCTGGAGATCAAGTCCAAAATGAAGAATGCTAACTCAGAACACTTACGTTACACTGCAACACTCTGGAAAAGAATAATTTAGTAAATAAACCGAAAACTAACTTTAGAAGTTTCACAAGTATTTCACTTATGAATTTGCAGGCTAGGTAATTATCTGTTTGTGCAGAGTCTCTGATCAACGTTTCCCCTTATGGAAATACATTGGAAGAAAACAGCACACATGCTTTTGCTGAAAGGTGCTCAAAGCTGCAAACAGTAACAGCTTCTGTGTTATCCCTTTTTCCCTTGAAAGATAGTAATAAGAGAATACATTTTTGTATATATGAATACAGACAAGAAAATACAAAGGATGAGAAAATAAAGTAGTTGGGAAGCCCTGTATCTTAAAAGGAAACAAAGTTCTCTTGGACTTCAAAGTTAAAGAATTTACCTCCACTAAAATAACTGACTGAGGAAGATTTAAGCAGCAGCTTGTAGTCTCCAAATTTCATGTTAGTGAAAACCTTGATAGGATATAACTCCTAAAAAACTACATCAAGGAAATTTATAATATGCTTTCCAGTTTTATTTTGCTTACTCTTTAAAACTACAATCAGGGTTCAAAAATCATGCTTATGGCACAGAGAATGAGAGTCTCAGAATTTCACAGACACTTGATTGAATTCCCACTTTTCGTAGCTTCATGTATCGATTTATTCTAGGAGTATTCTAGCTTTATGTAGATTAAAAAAAAAAAAGTAGTGACCAAAACTAAACCTATAGTCTCAAGTAATATGTTTGTCACCAACAGATTGGCTATGAGAGGTAACTGAGCATTGTTCAAGCAGTTTACTTTAAAATAGAATGGTCATTCACAGCCTGGGACATTTTAGAAACTGAGAAGATTATCACCACATTAAAAATAGAAATACTCTGTCTGAAACATAGTTTTGATTATTTGCTGAAGCAAACATCAAAGACTGTGTGAATCCACCTAAGTGAATAGACTGCGTGAATCTATCTAAGCAAATAAATTTTTTCTAGCAACTCACTGATTAAAGGCAAAAGATAAAATTTTTAAATTGTTATTTTATACAGTGTACATATGTTAAGACATAGACACAAGAAACAATCTTTGTTCTGGCAATGTGACTAATTGAGAACTTGGACATATAGATGAAATTCAGAGAATTCCCCAAGTATCCTGCATTCAGAGTCATGGAAACGTACCAAGGTTATTCTGTAAGGTGCTTCTTAGATGAATAGACTAATAACATCCACAAATTGCATTGAACAGTTAGATGTACTAACAAAACAATCAGGAAAAGCAAACAGCATGGATTTGGAAAGCTAATTCATTTTTAAATGTGACCACTGGACTCCTGTAATGGTAGGCCTGTATAAACTGACCAGATTCTATTTAATTTTGGGGTTTCTCACAAGATCCAGAAGACTCAAGCAGAAGGAGACTCAGCTGACAGGAGCAGTGCCGTGGGTACACCATACAGTGGGCACAAACAGTTGAGGCAATAAGGCACTGACAAGAGAACAGCTGCTGATTGGAGAGTCCTCAGGGTTGGAAGGGACTTCGGACACTGCCTTGAAATGCTGCATAACCAACCCTAAACTGGAGAGACTGCTTCATTTGCCAAATATTGTCAAGTTCTCCTCCAGCTGCATTGATATGAGCACCACTTTCCAATCACCTTATAATATCCTTCAAAAAAGTGCAGACTTATCTTATTGTGTAAAAGAAGTAGTTTTAACCTTCCCTGTTTTACACCACTTATTCAAATGAACTCTGACAACTATTCCCCTGATAACAATGTGTTTGATGCTTAATTAAATCTTCCTTCGATGGACATAATGTTTACAAGCTAAATGGAAGCATTTATGCATCATGACATTGGAACCAATCCTTTTTTGTAGAATTCTAATTGAATAATAGAATCATTATCAAAGAACGGTTTGGAAGGGACCTTAGAGATTCCAACCCCGTGCCATGGTCAAAGCATCCCCTCCCCCAGCTCAGGCTGTGCAAGGTCCCATCCAACCTGGCCTTGAGTACTTCCAAGGATGGAGCATCCACAGCTTCTCAGGGCAGCTGTGCCACTGCTTCACTGCAGTCTAAGTGAAAAATTTTCTTCTAATACCTAATCTAAATCTCTCCTCTTTTGGCTTTAAAATGACCCCCCTTGCCCTAATACTATCAGGCCATATAAGAAGCTAGTTTCCCTCTTGTTTATAAGCTTCCTTTCAATATCGAAAGGGAACAAATATAAATAAAATACTACGAAAAGATTCATCTATTTCTTAGACGAGTCTTAATTATCTTTTCACTAAGTGATTTAAAGTATCAAAATGATAGCTACAGTTCAGTAAAATACAACTATTACACACAAACTTTAATATTTAACCTTCCAAATTAAAACTTGAATAGATCATACTACAAGCATATAGCAGCAAAGTCATTAGTAGGACAAAAATACTGGATTTACACAAAACCTGTCAGTTCAACTCTACAGTGGCCAAGAATTCCCCCCAAAAATATGACTTTCTGAAAGTTCTTTTTCATCAGTTTATGAAATGATAAACATCCATTAGAAAGAATAGTAAGATGCACCACACAAGGAGCAACGTAGAAAAAATTCCTTAAGCACAACACATAAGGAAGTTAACACAAACAAGTTATGGTTAACACAACAAGTATATTAAACGATTAACCACCATTCTCAACGCTGAAAGTATTTCTATATGTTGCATGAAGAAATATTTATATTGTTCAAAAATGTAATTAAAATATTTCTGAGACAATCTGGTTATTTATAGAAAAGATACACAAAAATAATCCTTAATGCACAAATGATTGCTCATACCATTCATTCCTCGACATAAGGGTCACATTTAGGAGTTCAGTATATTAAAATTTCCTTTGAAAAGAAAGTTAAATTTAATTCTCCACAGCAAACATACTGTTATTGACAATACAAGATAAAAGATTACTAGATTTGCTTAGCAAAAAGATATACATGTTTTTATCTTCTAAACTGTACTTCCAAAATAAATCAAAAATATAAAACATACCATTGTTGGTTTTCATTCTACATCAGAAAAGAAACCTTTGAGATGAAGAAGAGGACTACATTTGTTTTTTGATCATTTCCAGATGGATTTTCCTCAATAAAATGCAAATAAGATTTTATTATCACATCATACTAGAGGCTGTTCTTCACTCTCAAGAAAATTTCTTTGAGTAAGAAGAACAAAGTGCAACTGAGAACAATTTCACAGGGACTTCTTGAAGAAAAACAAACAGCATTGCAATGGATTCAGAACTCCAAAACAAATGAACAAAAATTTGACTACCATTGTGTTAAATACAGAATTTCTCTGAAAGCATCAGGTCTTCCTAAGCAAACTATACTCAGGCAAAGTAACAGTAACACTGATATGTTAGCTTTTAATATAATGGCCAATTTCTATTAAATCCAAAAGGGTCATGGAGTTTCAGATAACAGCAACATATACACTCTGTCTAGCTCATTTTGGTTCTGTTGCTTCTTGCCTGTATACTGAATGTGGAAGAAAGCCTGAGATATTTCAGTCAGTGTGTGATGAGAGCTGAAAATAGTGTGTGAAGAGGAATTCCCTGGTTACGTGGGAGAACTGTAGCAAACACATACCAAAGTGGTCTTGGGGAACATGATGGAAGAGTTAGAACTATAGAAGCAGAAGAGGAGTAGAATAAATGTGATGGAAACCACACAGAGGAAGAAAGGAGTTTTTCAAGAGGAACTATTAAATGGAAACACACCTTTTTATGGTATAGGAACAACTCAGTGAATGACTATGAAAAGCTGCTAATACAAGATGTTAAATGAAATGTTAGAAGGTGACGAACAGGCTGAAATCTTGGGTAAGAAAGTTTGTAAATATATTTGTAAATTTGAAGTCTTGTAGAGCTTTGAAATCTATTTAAGGAGCACACAAATATTACGCATTCACCATGTCATGTACTTGTCCACATTTTAACAATAAGCAGAGAAAGCAGCACACCCAGCTCATGTGAACATACCACTATTTTCCAAATGCACTAAACTCGCTGCTTCACCTTACTCAGATTCTCCTGTGAATAGTTTTAGGGTAAAACTGAAAAAAGTACTAAACTTCATAGGATATGAGCTGTTCCTATATAATCATAAGGCAGACGATTAGCTAATAAAATACATTAATATATTATGAGGCATAGACAGAGAAATAAAATACATTCCTGCAGAAGTAATTAGCATAGATGTTTCAATGGATTAGGAAATCTCAGTGACAAGATGTATATTTAATATAAAATCCGTATAATGAGAAGCAGTGGAAAAAGAACAGGGTAACTGTCATGTGTCCATTACTAATTTCATAAAAAGCTATCAAATACATTTTTTTAGTACAACACAACACTCTTCAACTGAACAAAATAAATTTAATGCAGAACTTACAATGTTCCTCATCATGGATTTAATAATTACAAACATCCCTGAATCTCTCCAAGGTGAAACAACACTTACCTTCTCCTATTAAGTAACTTCTGCCTGGCTTACAATTAAGGGCACAAAGATCATTGCTCTATTCTAGTAAAAGCACAGTTGAGAAAGAATGCAAACAGTGTATAACTGCACCCAGAGGTAAGCACCTGAGAACTAATTAAGTTGAATGACCATGCTGGATAAGAACAAATAATTATAAGTTGGCCATGAAGAAATTCAGGTTGGAAATGAAACACCCAGATGTTTACTGATGAAAATTCACAAATCTGTGATCAAGCTGACCTGACTGTTGGTAATAACAACAGCTTGAATACAATGACAGAGGATGGTCCCCTGCTTCCAGTAAAACATTCAAAAAAACCCAACCAAACAAACAAAAAAACCCACAAATTTTTAGACTGTTGCAAAATAAAACAGTAGATCTGTTCACTGAATGAGCATTACAGAGCTCATGAATAATAATAGAGAAATTATAAAGCAATAATAGAGAATACAGGAACTAATTTCTAAAGTTTTAAAAACTGATTTGCACAGTTAAAAAAAAAAATCTATGGATCCTTATTCAAGCTATCAAGAATATGAAGGTCTCTTTCAAGGAACAGCCAGGCCTAAGAGAAATTTGCCTGAACACCACTACAGTAACCAATTCTGGAAGAATATTTCACTTCCTACCAATATTCCTTATTTGTGATCATTCCCCCAAAATGGGAAGATTAGAGAAGACATAGAAACCCTTACCATCACAGAAAATAAAATCCAGTCTCATTGTCTTTGATGCTTCCTGGAATTTGTTTATACTCCCATTGCCACAAAAGCTCAAGAAAGTGATAAAGAACAACCAATGCACAAATGGATGTACCCACCAAAAGCCTAGTCTATGCACTTGAAGGATATACCAGTTAAAAGCATTAGCCTCTTTCTTTCTGAGTTTGGTAAGAAAAAAAACATTATTTGGCCTTATTGAGAACACATAGAAAATAAACATAGCAAATAAATTTAGAGTATTCAGTGCATGTGTTTCATGGGGCATTAATTTTCCTAGCTACAAAACTGGCAAACTCAAAATTAGGAAAGTTCACACTAGGTAAGTGAAATACTTCATCCTTGAAACAGAATGATTCATACCTTTCAGCAAATCAGAAAAACACTGTTTTATTGGTAGTTGATACTCTATCAGGTGCGAGTTTTAATCTCAGATTTTGGTTTTAATTAGCTTACTTTTAACCACTAAATAAAACAGCATTCTATTTTGAATGTCTTTTGCAAAACTCATTTTTGACAGAAATGTCATTTCAATGTCTTCAACTTTTTTTGGAAAATGCAGAATTAACTCCATTTTTTCCTAACTGGAAAAATATCTTTTGCTTTCCTTCCTTTCTCCTTCTCTTTTAGTTAAAAAAATAACAAACAGGCAACCATGTAAATAAAGATGCCCTTGCTAAATCATCTATTTTTCCCAAAAGTCTATTATTTAAAACACAGAAATCTCTTAGGCAACCAACATTCATGTACTCTTAGTCTATGAAGCCCTGAACATCACAAACACCCCATTCTAGACAAAAGCATATTTAAAAATTTGCAAGGAAGAAAAAAGAGAGATACTGCCCATAGAGATGGAAAAATGGTTAAAATGAATCTTAAAATCTTATTTCCTGAAAAATAGGAGATGCAATCTGAAGTTCCTTTGGGAAGTAGGGAGATTTATCTGGAATCTATTGTACCATTGGCAGCCACCCTCACACTAAATGCTTGGACACAGTACATACAGCCCAAACTCCTGTTTTTTGACGGTGTCTAAGTTTGCCCTTAATTACAGTTACTTTGCTTTATTAAGATTAGTATAGTTAAATCTTTTTGAGGGGGAAAATTGTTCATCAGATAGGTAGGCTTTTTCCCCCCAGTAAAAATCCTTTCCAGTTTGGTCTACTTTTCACACTATTTTTCACTTCAGATTGAGCCAGAAATCAATTATTTACAAGGTTCTAATCCGAAGTTTTTAAAAACGGTTTTACACTCTCAGAATTGTTCTTTTCTGTATTTCTTCCATGAAAATACAATTTTACATATTGAAACCAAGAATTAACTGCAACAGATGGAGGGCATTGGCTACTTTTTAGGGTTTTTTTTTGTTTTTTTTTTTTGGAGGTCGGTGGATGACAGGGTAAAGATTATACTTCTGCATGTATATATACGTAACATGCGTTTATACATACGTACGCATGCCTATTTATGGACTGGAAAATTCTAAGTAATTAAAAAGAAAAATGCAGGCAGCTTTTGCAGGTGGAAAGTAAATGTACTTACAGAAGCTTTAAGGAAATTATCTTTCTGCCAATATGATGACTGTTGAAAAAAATCCAGTGAATGTGACGGCTATAAATATACATACCATTCTTACAAAATTCAGGACAATGTATATCACCACATTCTTATTCTGCTTCATTTAATACTCACAGACAGACTGTAAGAAGGTTCCAATATCACTGGCACTGACATCTTCCCTTGAAGATTCAATTTTGTTAAGTGAAAAATCTTTTCTCCCACAATCCTCTCCTTTTTCATGCGACGTACACTGTAGAGTCTGAAGCGAACTGCATAATTCCCAATCATCTCAGACTCAACGTGATTAAATTTGAATGTCTCTGTGAAGACAGGGCACGGTCCCCGCTGGATGCTGGTTTTCGCTCTCTGTTTCTTTATGGGGAGAAGAACTAGGTGTACTTGCCACGAGCTTCCACCTGTCCTGCTGTATGTGGGAATGTCTGTGACAGCTGTCACTGTCACCAAAAGCTTCTGTTCCTGTGAGTCATAGTCAAAAGTCACATCCAGTGTGCCATATTTAGCTACTGGCTCAGGATCAAAAGGTTTAGGAAGCTGTGAAGATGATCCTCGAGCTGACATATCCTGAAGAAGGAAAAAAAGCTTTTATTTATTTATTTGTTGTATTCTATTATTAAATCTAGCATGGAAATCTTTGGCTTTCTCTAAGCAATATGAAGTGACTGTGATCTTTTTGTTTATTTCATAAACAAGGTAATTAAACACTAAAAGCCTGAAGAGATGCTGACTAGCATCCAAGAAAAAAATAAAATCAAAAGACTTTACCTGGCCAATACTGCCAAAAGCCAGGAGCCAATCAGACAGAGCTTGGATTAAATTAGGTAGTACTTATGATCTCTTCCTCTCTGCCCCACATGCTATGCATACCCATATGTTACGAGACTTACTTTCGTGCAAATATACACACATTTTATGTTAACATTTTGTGGTACATTAAGACCTGGCTGGTGACTGAGTGCATGGTGTAATGCCAGCAAAGAATATAGGAATTATAATACTTATTTGCACATGCAGCTACAGAAATGTTCCATAGATGTGCCAAAAATTATCATGACATTATTAATGAAATTTTACTAACACTGCATATGATGTGTCTGTTCTGAACAGTTTCTGAACTTCCCATAAACGGCATCAGTCCTAAAACTACACTGTAAAATTAATTTTTAAAACTGTTTCTTGACACTTTAAATTTGGAATAAGACAGATCCGCTATGTTTTTAAGACAGCCAGTCTGATGACAATACTGAAACAATAGGTACAAGAGATCAACATCCTACGTATATAAGAAGTTATCCCAAATATGTAAAATAAACATATCTACTGTGTATTTTTGTATTCTGAGTTATGCTTGGTTTTATAAATAGTTACTACATATAATCACAGAATGGCTTGGGTTGGAAGGGACCCCAAAGATCATCAAGTTTCAACTCCCCTGCCACAGGCAGGGCCACCCACCTCCAGATCTTTTATGGCCTTTTTGATCTAAAAATGTTACATTCTTATTTTAAGCTGAATGCTACTTAGCTATTCTCATAACTCACTCCTCTGAAAACCTCACTATAGGAGTTGCTGAGTGTCTAAAAATTGTTGATGCTATTCTATTACATACACTTACACTATTGATTGGCATGACACATAATGGGAAGAAAAGGAGATTTGCTGTAATTTACTATGGTTTGAGGACCATATATACACACTATGTCTTTTTCAGCAATGAAATTCACAGACTGTGGCCCTAGCTGACCACCAGACACGTGTAGGCAGCTATCTGCTGGAGGACCTTGCTTCCATTTAGAAGATGGGCCTTACATACATTATACCAGCACCTCAGAATGCAACATCAGCTTACCAAAAGGTTTCCTAAGACAGAAAAAGCTGTTGACACATCAGTATTGCTCCCTGACATGCACTTCAAAACTTGAGAAATAAATCAAAAGGGAGATTTGTACCAAAACAAAGCCTTTTCCTACATCAGTAAAACGCATTTACCCATTACACACCAGGACAGTATCTGGTTGTTCAAAACTCATCAAGGACATGTCGATGATAGATTATTTCTTTGTAATAATGATTAATAAATATCACTATAACTTAGAATGGAAAAGGGGGAAATTAAGTGGTCTAAATCTCCACTGTATCACCAACAATTTTTAAAAAAAACCTTTGTAATTTTTTTCCCCTCACCATTTAAGATATTTTACATAATCAATTGCTTCAGCATGGAAAGTGCTCATCCTTTTTTGTTTTTGTTTCTCTGGTTTTTGCTTTAATTCAGAAAAATTTAGGTTTAATTCAGGTTAGAAAAAGAAAGCGGAAGAGAAAGAATTTTTATTTCAATCCTTAAAATGACAGTTTCTGTCTGGTTCCAAAAATAATCTGCACTCTTTAGGAACTTGTTTGTTATTGTTATGACAATAACAATAACAAAAATTAATAATCTGAAATTCTATTATTATATTTTCTCACAAACATTTTTTTTTTTAAGGATAAGCTGTAACACAAGTGTTCAAATTTCTGTACACTATTTTTTAGGAACGCTCCAAAAAGGTTGTACTATATGACACTTCAGACCATTTTCACTTACCTCTGGACTAAGGACAGCTGTACTATCGCTTGGTACATCCTCTTCATATCCTTTGTTATGGAAGCTTTCTATTTCATGTCCTGTGCTTCCCTCACTTGGACACTTATACGAACATCTTGGACTGTTGCTACACTGGGAAAATTCACATTTACTGTCTCCAACTTCAGAAGGTGTACACGACAGATGAGGAGAACCACTATCATCCTGATATGGAGGTGGCTGCAGTTCATCTAGTGGAGGCGTTCTTCTCATTCTCTGAATGCAGTTAGCTGAGAATAAGCGAAAATTCTTTACTTACTTTCTGATTATTTTCTGTTGAAATAGTTCTGTGGAAAATGCTAATTCCAGATATCTGGAAAGAGTATTTAAAATAGTCCTTTTTTTACATTACAAACTAGATAAAAGTACTACTAAAAAACATTCACTGAAAATGAAAGAAATGATCTCTCAGATGAAGAATGTAGGAAAAAGCAAAGTATTAAATATATAGTCAAAATGAACTGTGAAAATCATATAAAAATAAATATAGCACAAACATGATATGGCAAAAAAATTTCAAGTATGAATTCCTTAATGCTTACCTTGCAAAAACCTTTCAGTATCCTGAGTCACATTCTGCACAGGTGGGATATAAATCAATTAAGGAAATAAAACACACATCCTAAAGCCATGATATCTAACTTCTGATTACCTCCCATGCAGTTGCTCAGCCAGGGAGATAGTAAATTAAACTCTGAGGACAAATAAGTTACTAGTAAAGGCTGACACAAGCTTTTTCACACCACTGAACTCTGCTCACTTTGAATTTTACAAAAGAAGCATTGTCTCTGAGACAGATTCTTTACTACTTGTTAAGAATGGCTACACTGTAGAATACTCAGTGTTAAGAAGGTAGACACTGAGTCCAGGCACTAAAAATAGCACCATGAGAAATCTAGTGCTTGGGGTGAATGCTTGATGCTTAGAATCTTTGTTTTACACACTAGCTAGACAGATGGAACTGTGGGAAACGTGTCCTCAGAAAATCAACCCAGGATGCATGGCTATGGATATAGAAAGTTAATTCCAAATACTTTTCAATTTTCAGTCTTGATTTTACTACACAGCATTACACAGAGATGGGAAAAGACAGTGAGACACGCAGTATATGAAATGAAATTAATACCAAGGATAGGTAAAACACGTATCACATTTTGCTTATGTCAGCTATGGAAGTTTTAATGAAGATTTCAATACCACACACATGTAGAAATAACTTATGCAGAAAAACTTCAAAGCAATAATATTTTCTGTTGTCAGACATACCACTTTCATATATAGGAAAATCTACCAGAAAGGAAGCTAACAGAAGTTTGAACTTTAGAATGACATAAGTCTTGATTTCAGATTCTAAGACAGAAAACGCTTTTCTTTCCCACGTGACAAAGGTGGCACGTTTTAGTTTCATCATCAGTTTTTTTGCATACAGAATTGTCGTGTCTGTATTCTAAATTCTTATGAAGTATATAACCCTTCAATCATTTCAGCGTAACTACCAGCAGTTCAATGTATCACCTGGACAAACTATGCAAAACAGAGAGTCAGCCTTCTATGAAACAATGTTGAAAGTATAATAATGTGGTGCTCTCAGGCAATAAAAAGCGAAAAGCTCCCTTTTTTATCTTTTCCACTGGAAGACTGGACTGTATCTATCTGAGTGTGCAGAAACACTTCTGGGGCTTGATGGATGCCCAAACCATCAAGCACATTGGTTCACACTGTTCAAGGGAAGCAAACCCAGCCACGCTGGCTAGAAGGAAGCCGCAACACACTGCAGATCTCCAAAGCTGTGATAGCATAGCTCATTATGGAGCATATCTACTGCACAGATTTTTCTCTGGCTTCAAAGACCAGCTCTTTTGGAGAATGCAGAGTTCTTCCCTATTCCACTGGGCTCCTAGTGAGCTTTTCTGAACTCTAGATAAGACAACCTAGTAATAAAAACACTGCAAAGTGCTCCTACCAGATGATCGCACTGTTAGGAATCCTCTCCCCCCAATGAACCCATCAGAGGCAGCCCTAACAGAGCAATCTCAAGTTACTGTTACAGCATTCATGCAAAAGGTTCTCTGCTGTTAGTTAGCTCTGTGCTCCTGAAACTTAAGGCCCACAAAGCAGGAAATGAAAAATGAGCAGGCAGGGAATCCTACACTCGAACTGCAGTCATCATTCCAGTAGATACACATACACGTACACAGCCTTACACATGAAAAGGTGTTCTCAAATAGGACAATCAGAATCTTGAAATCACATGGGGAAGTAATGGGAAAAATCTAATTGCAAAATATGAAGGGATGTAGGGCAACACTTTTTTGGGGATGTTAAATTGCTTGTGCCTGTAAAACTAGATAAACACTATTTTAGAATATAAATTGATACTTTAGTCATAACAAAACAATAAATATCCTTTGACTTTCTATACCATGAAAACAGGACTTCTCATTACTTACTGAAATATTTAATCAAATCAGAGCAAAAGAATACCTGCTCTGCTCACGGTTCGTACAAGGCAACAAACAGCCTTAAAAAGACATGACGCAATTTAATTCTTTTTTACTTTGAGTCTCATCTGAAAAGACATTTTAACTCCCAGCTTTTCAGCAGCCGAAAGAAATGAAAGTATTTCTGGATAACTATCAACACCACTATTGTCTTACACGAGTAAACAAACGGCTGCATAACTCACTTCTTTTTTTCCACTTTGATGAACTCCATTATATGCCCCTATGGGAAAACTGCACAGGCTGCGTGACAGAAAAGGTACTTTAATGTAGGCAGGGAAGAAGTGAGGAAAAGCAGAAATATTAACCAGCTGTGATTTTAAAATCTCTGAAAAGCAGAAACACTGGGTTTTATCTACATATTTTTAAAAGCTTATTTACTGAACAGAAATAACATATAAGTTCTTGAAAATAAATAAATAAAATCCAGTACCAGCTTTAAAAATCTAAGGACACCTCTGTCTCAACAAGCATGAACTGTTTTTGCAGAAAAGGCTTCTCTAAAATTAGTTTTTAAATGACCTTTTCAGTCTTATTTAATTAATTTCCTCCTCCCAGCAGAAAATGTTTCACTAAAATTATGATACCATGTTATGGCTCTCTGAAATTGCTCAATTACATGATTACATAATTATTGATGATATCAAAGATAAATGATATTATAGACAGAAGAGAATACAGCAAAACTGAATGTCTGATTCAGAAAATGGGCATTTTCCTTTAAAAATTGCATAGAATTAGCAACTATAATAAATATTCAACAACGTTTCGCATACATACCGAAGTTTAAAATAAGAAAGCAGAGTAAATGCTTGCTGATCTATCCCTGATTGCATTGGAGAAAAACATTTGCAGCTGAAAAGAAAGTATGTTCTGAAATGTTTGTATATTTACTTACAGAATAATTGTCTTTAAATATATATGGTATTTTTATTTTAAAGTGCATATTTATACACTGTTATATTTGCCCTAAATTGTACACACAAAGAATGCTTTCCAAAGACCACTGAATGTGGCTAATAGCATTTGCTGAAAAGTTATTCTTCAGCAAATGGTTATAGTGAAAACCCCAAATCAAATGAAGCATCTTTTCTGCACAAGACTAACAAGACACTTCCCGCTGTCACACCAGGTAGAAAATAAATTGTGCCAATTCAGAGAGCATAAGCATATTAAATTAGAATATCAGTTTGAATAATTCACTAAAAAAACAAACAACAACAACAAACAAACAGTCAGCAAACATATATCCTAAACCTGCAACAAAGAAATAATCACAGTGAAATCCTGTCAAGTTTAGCCAGAGGTTCCTCCCAGCCATGAAGTGCTGGAACACAGAAAAAAATGAAAAGAAACTTACAGGTAAAGATCTCAGAAATATTTTTTCACCCTAAATACATAGGTTGCTCCAAAAGTAATGCCTCCCATTTTTTTTTTTCCATGGAAACTACAATAGCTACAAAAAGTGCAATAACACTATTTGATAGCAAATCCTCAGCTACAAAACAGTATTTTTCAACCACCAGTAGCTGTGCATTTTTGCCAGTGATGAACAAGAGCCTCTATGCTGCACTTGTACAAATCTGCAAACATGGAAGTGATCCAGTGTTCTACAGCTGTTATGATAGTGTCACTGCTAGGAAAATGTTGCCTATGCAGTTCATCATTCATTGGCCCAAACAGATGGAAGTAAGAAGGTGCCAAATCTGGACTACACTGTTCAGCCAAAACTGGGAAAAGTGCTCCACAGCCTTCAAACTGGTTGCTGTGAGAGAAAGGCTGTTATGTTCCCCATCCTGACTCTGGAAGTTTGATCCTTCAGCTTAGTCAGCATCTCCCGCGGTGCGAGTTGCTGGTTTGTCTGGGTTCCAGGATATCCAGTCGGATCATCCCTTTCCTATCCCAAAGACAGTGCACACCACTTTACTTGCTGAGGGCTGCATCCCACACTTACCCAACATTGCCACAATGATTTCCTTGTGGATGACACTAGGCTTACAACGTTTCCATGAAGCTGGTGATGTTCCTTTCCATGTTTACAATGTTTAGACTTTGCTATCTTCATTAATTTTCTAAAAGCTGTCATTAGCAGCAGCAGAAAGTAATCTTTCTTCAGCCCATGTTTCCTGAGTAATTCCAAGAATTTCTATCTCAACATAGAGAAAAGAAATTATCCCTATGGTTATAATTCCCTTGTCTCATAAGCAATAATTAACTTCCCTTTTGCAACTTTCTTGTATATATCACTCTCATAAATATTCATGCTATTTTGGAAGGCAGCATTATCAGAAAAATTATTGGGGAATGTGGTTTCTAGTTCCTTTTAAACAAATAATTGTTTAATAATTTTGCAAGCCACGTTTTGAAATTACCTTGAGTATCTTCATATTCAAACACTGTATTTTCTTCCTATATCTCCACATACACCTCAAAATTCTTTTTTTGTCTAAGAAATTCCAACTTTTCAAGCCTTCTAGGGGTTCTATGTAAATGTTAAGACAATTTAAATAAAACATAAAATGAAATACTTGGTTAAAAATTAAAGAAACCTTTCTTATTCTGAATGATTAAATACCCTTAGAGATTTCTGACATGCAGCACAGACAGTCCAAATGGAATTTTCATGTTTGAACTTTTTTACCATCCAAAATATTACGTTGACTGAATTACTCCATGTTACGAGCAGTATAAAATCCAAACATTAAATATTGAATGAAACCTCGGGGCTCTCTTTCCTTTAAAAATGAAGCTTACATGCAACTTTATGAAGAAAAAAAAACAAGTATTTTACAATAAAATAAAATAAAATAAGTCTATATTTCTATTCCGAAAGAGTTATGGCATAAGTCTTGCTTAATGAAATAAAGGGAACACAGAATAAGTACAGAGTGATTATGGGCAATGGACAAAGTCTTATCAGCTAACTTCTTCTATTTGACACATTTTAGACCTCTATTCACAGAAGAGCTATTGCCTTAATCAAGCAATTCATTCAAAAACAAGAAAGGTAATCACACTGTTTTGTCCCATTTTAAAGTTTTATTTGGTTTCCTAACGTTTATAAAATTTACGTGCCCTATGAGGTTGATCCCAGATTTAAACTTAACACTTAAAACAGTGTTTATAGATATATAGTTCTTGAAGCTGCCTTCAAGTTTCTTCTTCAGGAAAGGTCTAAGATCAGTTGAAGCTACTGATAGATACATATATTTATAATTTGTCTGTTTACATTATGAGACTGCAGAACTACAGCTTGGTTTGTTTACTGACTAAAAGAATTTACTCTTATCTGCAAGTACTAGACTACCGATTTATGAGACAGTCCACTACACAAGAAGAAATATTTCTTCTATAGTAAAGATTACAGAAAACTGTGACACTGCTGAAGAACTCCAAGTTCTTCCTAAAATTAGCCTAAATTAGAACATTTAACTACAAACGCATTATTAAAACATTCTAGTGAACTGTCAAAGAAATCCTTTTGTTTCCTTCCCAAATATTTTGGTTGTCTTTGAACGAAAATTATATACTACCATTCCTTGAAGTCATTTTCTTACAATTTAACTATCATTCTCTGATTTCTTTTAAAGTTTAGTAATTTGAATAGAAAATAGTTTAATTCAGTTTTTTTCTGAATAGCTATCCAAAATACACCCCAAAAGACTGTGAACTATTGGTTCAACATGTTACTCGCGTACTGATGTAAATATAAATAAATCTGATCAATCTTATTCAAAGATTGTTTTTTTCATCATTTTAAAAGAGGTTGCAAAAACCCTGCTTTTCTGAGACTATATCCAACTCTGTACAGCTTTTTTGAAGCACTAATCTTAAAGAAATGAAATTGTAACATCGCCTGCCATCCCTTCCATGACTGTATTTCCTTCAGTAAAGTATCTGTAATAACCATGTTAATTCAACATCCTAGACAGAAAAACTTCATTTAATTTAGATTCTGGTTTCACTTTGTTTTTTTTATGAGCAGCCAACTTTTTACACTTCTCTTCCAATTACTATGTTGGCTAAATTCCTATAAAAACAGATATTCTTCTACATCTCTGTTTACTGTTAATTTTTTCCAAATTAGCAAAATTACCACTCTCAAAAAAATGAAATTAAATTCATAATACATCCTCTTTTTTTTTTCTTTTAAAATTCACTTGAAGTCACTTTTGCCAAAGATGACTGACAATCAGCTTTGAAATCTTTAGAATAGACATTCTAGACATGGTGACAAGGAAATGCCTTTCATCATCTCTCTGAAACCTTACCCGAGTTCAGCTTTCCAGCATTTTCAGATGCTAAAGAGAGAATTTTGAGTTCAACAGTTAAAAAGTTCTGAAGAATCTACATACTGTAAATGAGTCTCATTTCTGAGGAATCTGTGTACTGTAGTAGCTGGACAGGGACTATAGAAAATCTTTTCCTGTCATTGCTATACTTCAGGTGAATACATTTTTCCACTTCAAATTACAGTTCAAATTCCAGTCTTGTTTAATAGTAGTAATACTACACATGCAATACATGAGCTGTGCTGCAGAATGAAGGGTGAGGAAGGTACAGATTTATATGAGAGGCAATAAAGATTGTCGTGAATACAGTGCTCATAGCCACATAGAAACCTTTCAAGGAAGTGTAGAATTAAAACTAAATCTTTGAAGTCTAGCACCCACGATATTTCTTCTAGTTGTATATCACTTTTACTTCAAGCCTTCTAAATTATTATTAATCTAAGAACACAAACAAACTGTTTAATGTTAGAATCACATAAACCTCCAAACCACTAGCTAGAGATCTAATCCCATGATTTTTGGGATTAATCCCATGATAGTAGAATTTTCTACTATCATCAGCTTTGCACTGAAAGAAAAGGAAAAAAATAAAGAAAAATAAAATTAGCATGGAAAAAAGGGAAGAGGAAAAAAAGGCAAAAAGAAAAAGTAAGCACAATGACTCAAAGTGGCAGCTTGTTAGTAAATCAGCAAAGGGATGAGGAGAAATAAAGGGAGAGAAGTTCACTGGGTCTGCACAAAAATGAGAAAAAGAGCAAATAGTGTGGAAAAAAAAAGATGCAAGCAGGAAGGAAAATTACTAACATGTAAAGTAACAGAACAAAAAATGACAGAGAAAGAAAAGTGAAGGAAAAGGAAAATAAAACAACATATGACATGTAAAAAATTGGTTCAGATCTGAGAAAAAATGAATGTCAACAGAGTACAGAGATAAAAGAGAAATCTGAAAAGACGATGGGTAGGGATATCCATATTTCTAGGTGAAAATCTACGCAACCTAGAGAACATGGCTAGTTATATTTTAGGATAAGAAAGGTGCTTGTAAGAATAGACTTTCATTTTATATTTATATTATATAATTATTATCTGTTATTTCTCCTAATGAGAGTGAGACGGCGGTAATTGTTTATTCAGACTTTGAGATTCCAAAGGAACTCAGTTTCTCTTGTCAGTTCAGGGACTTTCTCTTCTTTCCTTGACACACCAGCTCAGTGACTTCCTTTAGTAAAATGAACTATATTTCCTACAGTAATTAGAGTATTTTAGTAAAAACAACTAAAAAAATTCAGAAATTTATTTTGAAACAGATCCCATAACTTTACTGAATAAAAAGCAGTCAGAAGCCATGTGCCATAAAAAGAAACGAGAAATAGTAAAATCACAGAAAATGGATAAGCTTTCAAACCAAGATATCTTTCTTTCATGCATCCAGTAGGAAGATGCACAGAAAAAGAACAGGTTAAGCAACAGGATGCCTGTGAATCTGTTCCGCTCGGTCCAGCAAAGCCTCAAACAAGTTTCTCAGTGCACACACAGGCATGATCACACAAAACTAAATTTCTTGCATTTCTTTGCAGTGCTTCCAGAACTCCTGCTGTTACAGATGAGTTGCTTTAGTAGGCTAATAAGTCAAGTATGATGAAGTTGTTGCCATGCTTCCATAGTCACAATATCATTCACAGAACAGGTAATTTTCTGAATTTTGAGAACACTTAATAAACGTGTGACTTGTGGGTGAAGATATTTTCATTCAGTCACAGCTACAAGTCAGGAGATCTCTCCTTATGATGGTCAGAGAACAGCGGCTAAGCTGTGTACTGCAGCATACATAAGGCCTGTTGATGATGCTTCAGCCCTCATCAAACAGTAGGAGATGAATTACTCTGCCCTGTCATCCACCCAAAGAAATAATCATGCTAACCAACAGATTTTAGTGCAGCAAATCATTCTGCACAAAACACTAACTGGAAAATTGTGATGTCATGAAAATGGTTCTGTACTTAAAAATATTAAACGTATTAGGTGGTGTTACAGAATAAAAACATGCATATCCAACAAAAAAAATTGCTTCACATGAACCTTTCTTGTATTAGTAAAAAAAATTGTACACAATCTGAAATTGCTGTTTAATTTTGCTTGTTGAATAAGAGACTTAAAGGTAGTAAGCAGGAGTTAATTAGCAATCAAAGTCTGACATCTACAGCTGCAAAATGTTTGTATGATAATTTCAAAATTGAAAATGATTTATTTCTCTCTACGTGAAATTAGTGTACACTCATTATAAAGTCTGTAATTATTTTGCAAAGTACTGCTGGAACATCTCAGAATCTCTGCTACAGGATTAGAAAGTATACAACATATGTCTTTAGAACTATTATCATCCTACCTGTTTTTGTTGTCAGCATGGTCTTTAGATCACTACAATTGAAAATACACACAGCAGAGTGATATTTAACACAGTTCACACCAAGAATGCTATTTCTGTGGGGTTTTTTGTCAATTGTTTTTTTTTTTTCCTTTTAATCTCAGCACTAAGACCTAGAAAGTTTACATTTTTAATCAATACATAAAACTAGTATGTAACTGATATACGTACACTTTGCAACACAGGAAATTCTCATTAAATATAAGAGAAAAAAACCTTAGGAATTCGAGTGGTTAAAGATTGGAAGAGGTTACTCAGAGTCTGCATTATCTTCTTCCTTGAATGTTTTAAAAGCTCTTCCAGCTAGGTCCTGAAATTAGCTGCTCTCCTTCAATCAGAAGATCAGACCAGATGACCCTATGAGTCTTTTTCAACCTATTATTCATTGTACAATATATGTTCTACAACATGTGGGGATCAAAAATGGTTCCCATCCTTGGTTATACAGCACAGAATTACCACAAATGTATAAAGTCTCTTCTGTAATACAGTTGTTTAAGAATTTACTTGTGAACATATTTACTTTTACGTATAGCTCTGTATATATGTTAAACCAATTACTCTGCTGCATTCTGATTTATTCCATACTAATATTTCACCAGCATAAGCTTTCATTGTTTAATAAAATAAAAATATGAAAAACAAAACAAGAAGCAAAAGAAATTTAGAATATTTTGTTAACTGGTGAAGTTCCACTGCAGTACACCTTGCAGCTGACTCGTTGTAGACACCTTTGCATCACTGACATTTTTACCTTGATAACATAAACACGTCCACATACAGGTTTTGGGTAAAAGCCACTAACAAAAAAACAAAAAAAAAACAAAAAAAAAAACCACAAACTATATCTGTGCATAAATTTTTTGTTAAATGCATACCTGTAAACACAAATACACATGTAGATACGCCCCAAGATCATGTATTAATAGCTAGAAAAATGTAAGGTTCACAAAATACTGAATATAATTAAGATTACACCTAGAAAGTAATATCCATATCAAAATGACAATGTAACACTGCAAATATTGACCTTTAATATTTATCAAGTGAAAAAGCCTTAATATGCCTGTTATTCAAACTTTAACAATAAGTATGATAACTTAGATGGCAGAATGGGAGAAAAACAGCATTTGCTATCTCTTTGCATTAACATTTTGACCAGTCAACAATTCCACAGTGATGAAATGTGCAGATTGATTCAAAGTAAGATAAGGCTATTTAAATAACTCAAAATAAGAAATGGGTATTGAAACATTAGAATTTTGATAAGCGATCACAGCTGCACTAGAATTAGTTTCTATAGCAACAGAGGAAATAATGTGAAGAATTGCACTGCAATGCAAGATGGATTCCTTACAAACGCTGCTGTTCAGATAGAAAACTTTAAAATTATTCACAGTATTAAAATATTTCTATTAAAATGGTTATTCAGACGTCCTATACCATGTACTTTGTTCTATTTTGGTTCTCCAGGATTCAATTCTAGTGCATCTATTCAAGTTTTAGATTACATTTTCACAGTTCCCTTCTATTGCTTACCTTCCCATTTTAAAATTAATTAAAGAGAGTTATTCTGGAAAATACTGTACCTTTGATCTCAAACTAAACTGCATTTTCAATATTTTTTTTTTATTATTCATATAAAGAAGCATTCATTACATTTATTTTTTCCAGTGGTACACTTGTAAAACATTACAGAGTGCATTGCATGCGCTATTCATAAAAAGCTTCATCTCTGCCCCAAGAATTAATATCACCATGGAACTTTTAAAACTTGTAGGTATATGAGACTTGAATGAGCTTTTATCAACGTGCACTCTCATGTCCTAAGCATGATTAGGAAACGATAGAAAATCTATTAGTATTCATGGATTGAGTACCCATAAGATGGTATGATAAAAGCCTTTCAGCTGAGCACATCTTTAGACTTCAAATGTTGCTCATTTCTAGCAGTAAGAATTATTGTTTCATTGCATCATCTCTGATTCTAGCTATTTTTTGCAACTAATTAAAAGCACATGCATGAACCTTTTTTGTATTTTGCCCTTATAATGAGACCTATTACTCTGGCTTATTCTATCCTTTTGAGTTCAAAAGTATCTTTTGAGTTACCATGGATACAAGTGATATGCCTTCTCCCATAACTGCTTTGTGTGCCTTATCAAACACCAGAAAACTGACACTGTCGGAGCCATCTATACGGGATGAACATCAAACCTCTTGGAAGTGTTCCTTCTCTCCTTCCTCTCAAAAAATTGAGGTACACCATACACAATGCTTGTAATGAAATAAAGTGGCAGGTTCTTTTCTATCAAGGAAAACAAAATGAAAAAATGCAGACACAGAACAATCTAATCAGATCGATTCTGGAACAACAATAAAGTGAAAATAGGAGTACACAGACTAATTCCACGTTTGCTTGGAACACTGAAAACGTAAAATGTAACCATTTTCAGCACGTATTTCGTAAATGAGTTGCAGAAATATTGTATGCAACTCTGAGATTATGCATGAATTTAAGAAAATAATAGAAATAATAGAAATTGTTTCACCTCTTCATATCACTTTATTATGGGCATTTTCAAATGGAAATTGTATTCCAATGAGCTGGGAATAATTTCTAATAATAATCAGTGAACAAGGCAGCAGTTAGTAAACTTATTCCCCCATTATGTTCTCACATTCTGACCTGTTCCTCAAACCAAAAGACCATCTCCCGCTCAGACAGCAAAATTCACAGGATTCAAAACCAAACTGCTGACATTACCATGATTTGAATGAACATATGAGAAATAAAGGGAAATAGCCAGAAGGAAAAGAATACGGTAACATGAACTCAGTATAGACTTCTTAAGAACAATCTATCAACTCTGACTCCATTAAATTTATGGAAATACAACAGTTACGTAAAAATGGGTGCCAAAAAAGTAATTGAGTGCTTGTGACCAGGAGAATGGATAAGCAAAATGCTCCTCTTGCCCCTTTTCCTTAGTTATCTAAACTTCTTTAAGCAATATAACAAAACACTCTGCAAAAACTTAACTTTTTTATATCCACAAGCTCAGCCTTGCTTTAAAATTCACAGATTTTGAAGCTTAATATCTAAGCCAGAGACACTGAAACATAAAACACAGCCTCTTATTTTTGTTTCTATAAACATTATGAGTTAACTGTATTATTCTGATAAGTTTTCCACAAACAAATATATACCAAAGGCATATTAAACTTTATCATTTTCCAAACAGTATCAATGTAGGTCTGTAACTTTATGTTTGTCTAGATTAGATAAGATGCATTTCTTTTAATTTTTCATTTTTACTTTGTACTTTCTCAGGTTATGTTACTTTATTTTGGTGATGCAAAACATCCCTATAACACTTCCACTGTGAATACAACTTCAAGTCTAACTAAACATCACTTCTCTACTTTTTTTTTTCCTGAAACATCTTTTAAAAGTAATGAAAAGCTAGTAAACAATGAGAAGGAACTCAAGATTGGCTGATGCTTCATGGCATTTATGCTAGATCATGTGTATTAACAAACTCAACAGTTAATCAGCTTCATGTTGCAAAAACAAACACACACACAAAGAACTACTGAACAGCAGTGATATTTGCACAATGACTCTGTACTCCTGGTCATCATAATCTTTTTTTTGTTGTTGTTAATTAAGAAATAATGAGGCTAACTACCACGGTCATCATTCTTCATTCAAAACAAACACCTCTTCCTTCACAGAATCTCAAAGATGTCAAGAATTGGCCACTGCTCTTCCCTGTAACTTTGAGAACAGCAGGTTGTCCCCAACACCAACGAAAATGAACAGTTTTATTCACAAATATTTTCTGATTTTAAAGCTTTTTTTTTTTTTTTTGTCCACAGGTAGAAAATGGCATTGGGAAAAGCAGATGACTCCAAGCAGAGGTTGTCATTGCCAGGGAAATGAATTTTGCTCTGATTGCAGCCATTATGAAACAGGATGATCAATTTCACCAAAGGAGAGCACCAGATATTAATTTTTAACAGAAGAATTATTCCTCACTTAAAAGGGAAAATATGACCACCAACTCCTAACTATCTTTCCCAAATTTACCAGATCTACTAAATAGTTACTATATTGTTCAAATTTTGAGCAGATCAACATGCATGATCAACCTATGACATGAAAAAAAGATCTCAGGGCAGAACAACCAACTTCATCATCACGGAGATCTTTTCAGCCATATACTGGCGTGCAAATTTTCACGTGATTATTTCTAAACCAGCAGGTAAGCAAATAAGCACTCTAAAATTTAGGGAAAACACATCATAATGCTCTTCCATAATTAGTTGAAAGTTGTTCCATTCAGGCTTTACAAGTAGAATTTAACATAACCATGTAGAAAGCACTTCAAGAGAAATAATTTTTAAAAGATGGTTGTGAGAAAAAAAAAGACTAGTTTTCTGGTTTGTATCCATTGCTTTAAAGTAAGCATAAAAGATTTTTCATTTTTTTCAAATTTTCACTCATCAGATTGCCACAGATGATAAACTTGCAATACAGAGACACTAAAACTCTTCGAAGTATAATATATTTTAATGAAATATAACAAGGATGACATTTTATTTTTCATTTCAGAGATGTCTTTTTTCAATTAAAACTCAAAAGAACTCAAAAAAGTCTAAAAAGATACTAGCTGTTTGAAATCTTATTAACATAGAGGTTTTAGTGCTGAGGATTTCAAAATAAGTCTCACTGTGCATACTATCAAACTGCAGATTGCTGAGATACAGGGAAAACCAAATAGATCAGTTATCAAAAACAGGAGCTATGAAACTGGATTCCACAAAAGTTTGTGCAAAATTAAGTAAAAGGTTCCCTGAAGATAAGAAAAAATTGGTCTCATTACTCACGCTAATCTCGAGCCATTCAAAAAACATATGACCTCTCAGATTTGAATGTTTTCTGGTACAAACATCAACTCTTTGCAGCGAGAAACAGCAACCGTGTCATCTGCTCGAGTCACATAAGTGGCATTTGCTTGGGCTGAGTATTTTCAAAGAAAAGAAAACCACACCTGAAGTCAGCCTCTTGCAGAGACGAACCTTTTGTAGTTTTATTCTCTAAGATTTGGATTTTCCAAATACACGTGCTCTTATCAGCTCTATTTTTAACCTGCCGCTCATATAGGATACTTAAAATTCTGAACATGTTTACATTATCCACACAGAAGGCTAATGGAACTGCATACCAGACAGTCATGCATAATTCAAATCAATATCCTCAGGCTTGCAACTCCAAGTCAAAGCTGCCTTTAAATAAGCTGGGTGTGACTTTAACATGAATAAAACGTATCTAATTTTTAACCTTTATCTGACAAATTGATACATTTGCAAAGGAATGTCATAAATCTGCTTTAAAAATTGAAACAAACAGAATATCAGGATAATGACATCTTTTAAAAATATTTTTAAGGACTGAATTTAGAATGGTTCAACAAGACTGAACACAAAGGTTACAAATAAAGAGCAAGGTAATTCTTACATATTTCTTAAACACCTCGTAGAAATGTATACATAAAAACACACGATGTCAGAATATTAAGTGGTGCAGAAGGTGAACTCATAGGATTTCCAATTTACAAACTTAAAGATCAAGCTTTAATTGAATTGGGAATAGGTGACTCCACACAGAAATTCCTATTCCCAGCTAAGCATGTCTGCTTGCTTCTGTCTAAGGACCAGAATCAGAATTTCAGTAATAAAATATTTTTCCCTTTGGGTTCTCCCAGTGTGCTTCCATGAGGCTATTATTCCATCACAGCAGATAACCTTGAAGAACACTGAAATAACCAGAAGCATGGCAATTATGCTAAGAAACCAGATTAGCGTAAATAAAGTAGAAGAAAAGTAACTGGGAGAGGGGGAAATAGCAGGGACAAGATGGGATGAGACTTACATGCTGTATTACATAAAAACTTACCCTTCTCCCAAGAGACAATATTCCAACAAGTTTTAAAAGTTAGGGTAACTAAATCAAAGCACTGTATATAGCACTTACTTAAAAAAATTAAAAATAAAAAAATAATAAAAAAAAGAGCTTATTTAAGAACAACAAAAATTAAGACAGATCTTTGCCTTCACAGAAGCTACAGAGATAATTTCATGCCATATACTCAGATGCGATGAAGTCCCAGAAAATATGTACAATTAAAGTAGCTATGAAAAAAGACTATCATTAAGGAAGTTAGAGTAAAAAAATAATATCTATATTAATTATTTTGAGGGAATATAGGATATAGCTACATCTGTATCTACATCTATGAAATTAATATGTATATGCATATGGAAATAATCCACACTCACTGTGCAACAAATCAAAAAGATTTCAGTTACAACATCAACATGTTCTTCTAATGTGATTGGAGGTCCTAACAGTAACAGATCTTTAACCAAAGAGTAAAGAATCTGGTTCCCGGAGTCACAGAACCACAGAATTGCAGGGGTTGGAAGGAACCAAAAGAGACCCTGCGAAAACCTTTTACAATAGGTTTCACAGCTTGGTGTCCAGATGGGTCTTGAGTATCTCCATAGAATCACAAGATACTACCTTAATCCCAAGAAACAAAATGTCCATGCTCAGCAGTGTTTAGATCACATTAATGAACGAAATACTGAGTTTTCAGTGTGAGATCTCAGATCAGCAGAATTGCTAGGTTCATCACAGAAGTGACTATTTGATTGATATACTACCTCTTACATCACAAACCTTATTAATATGGAACACTGGCATCAAGTACAAGGAATTACACATAATCTTTTCCCAATCAATGGCAGATCTTGATCCTTTCATAAATTCCATATGCAAACAGATGAGCAACTTAGCTCGAATAAGTTTAAGACAAAATGGAAACTTTCCTGTAATTATTAATGTATGATTTATATCATCACTTCAGAGACATCATATTGCTAAGGGTGACTTTATTCAAAGCTTTCACATCACTGCAAAGGGGTTTTTCTTCAAAGACTTCAAAATGCTGGCAGGAGGAACCTAATTTGTTAGACTGCTTGGCTCACTTGCACATATGAGGAAAAAAGCCCTTTCCCATTGGATGGCCGTATTTCCCCTTCTGGATGCGATCTAGCTGAAAAAGGAATTTTCTTGTTGAAAACCTTATCATCACTGAGCTTCATTACTAGTTTTCTCTCAGCAGTGGATGACATGCATTCTCCAATAACTTTTTTCAGTATCTCTGCTGTTAATCACATAGTTAATCCATTATTTCACAATTATTCAAACTCATTCTATCCAGCTACCCTCAATTTCCTTTGCTTGACAAAATACTGTGTACAACTGGGATGTCATCTAAAATTTCATCTCAGAAGTTCTCAGTGTAACTCCGTGTTCTTCCAAACTGTAGTTAAGCTCAGCCTTGAATCTCCTTTGGTTTTATTTCCCATACTTACCTCTTGACAGCTATATAACATTCCCCAAGAAAATTATAGTAACATTGAATTACACATGTACTTCCTATCTCTATCCATATATATCATCCGTTCCATACCTCTAGATTCTACTGGTAAACAACATGCTTGCGTGAAATTTATAGTTAAAGAACCGTGACCACAACACAATCACATTCTAATATGTGAATAAATATTCCTTTACTATCAGGAACATTTCAGAAGGCAAAGAACAACTGAATAGGAGGCAGAAACATACAATCAGGGATTTATTTATTTATTATCACTGCCCTTTCTCCTGTACTATATCCACCCTTAAAATAAAATAATTAAAGGGTAGGTGTCCAAGTTACAAAAAAAAAAAAAAAAAAAGCTGGAGCAAATAAAATATATTGTCACTAATAAAAGATTTTTTTTTCCTCTCCTAAAAATATTTAGAAGTGCACCAAGAATTATAAACTGATATTACACAAGTACTATCAACTGAGGTACCTGAGTATGAGTATCTGGAACACTTCATAGTTGTAACATGACTCAGTCTTCAAAATACACTATGAAACATCTGGGAATTACTGCTCTGAACATTACCTAAGATTTTTTTAAGTGTATTTACTGAAGATCATTTCAAAAGTATCTTGAAGGATGTACTGTTTGAAGAACTATGTCTACTCAAAGCCTCAGAGCAAAAAGAATATTTTCTTCCAACACATACCACACCAGAGAAATTTCACAGTTAATCTATAAAGAAACATCAGACAAAAATGTGTGGTCACCTTACAATGGGAAGAATATCTCAGAACACTTCTAATTTATTCTCATTCACTCCAATTTTCCAACAGTAATTCTTCATTCAGATTTGGCTTGAAATGGATCTGCTTGTGCGCAAGGAGTAATGTTAGAAATTAAACTGAAAGACATGTGATTATCAAGCGATTCACTGAGTGATCCATCCTTTCTCAGCCTGTCCAGTGGCTTTCACCTTAGCTTGAGGAAGGTATTTACTGGAAAAAAACCTGCAGATTACTTTCGCAAACTAGTGAGATTCATTTGTATATCAGTTTTGAGGTGCTTATGAAAGAGCTTTTGGGCAGATAATGAAAAAAAGCTCTCTATATACCTAAGTTGTGCAGTGAAAAGAGTTTTCCCAAGACATGTAAACTAGCAAGAGAAAGAAAAGGCAAAAAGCTGCAAAAAGAATCAGATCCAAGAGATTCCAAATCAGAACAGTCGCCTTCACGTGTAAAGATTGACACGGAGGAGCAAGGCAAACATATGTCCAACAGGCATGTCAACATAAAGTGCTGAAAGCCTAGAGAAGAATAAAAGTGGAGAAGATAAACTATAAAAATAACATCATATTCTACCTTCACAATATGGAGAAGATGGATAAAATCCAGTAGCATATGCCTGCTAGAGCAGCAGATTCTCATTTAAGAGAACTTATGTTTTCTCACTGCAGTCTTTTAGTGCTTCCATATGTTTCCTAAAAACCTTGAGAAATGTAAGGCACTTGGGCCATTCTCAGAAATAGAGCCTCTGAACAAATACATTTTCAGCCACAAGGCTTTATCAATTGAGATGTCAGAAAAAGACTTTAAAACAGGTTGAAGATGAAACCTGTAGTTGCACTGAGCTGGTAATGCATAACTAAGTAAAGTACATTTAAGTTTGCGAAGCAAGTTTTGTACTTTTTCCATCACAATGTCAGTAATTCTATTTCAGAACTGGGATCAATTTCCTTGATTTGCTTGCTGACATTCAGTACTTTGCACAGCAAAGAGAAGGACATGCTTTCAGGTTTGACATCTGCCTGCAAAACTCTAATTTCAATACATTTACCCTAACACTTTTATCCCTAAAAGCTTCAATTATAAGGAATTTCTGAGACTGTTTCCTTAAAGAAAATACATTGTATTTGCCTATTAAGCTGTAGAGATAACAAAGACACAACAATTTGCTCGTATAAAGCCTGAGTTGTTAAATTCAGGAAGTAGCCACTACTTTGGAGACAAAGAAGCTCATTTAATACCACACTGTAAAATGTTTTGGAAATTGAAATCATTTGGAAAGCATGGTCCATTTAAGATCATATCAGTACAGATACTAAATTTGCCAAAGTGCAAAAAAAAAAAACCCAACCCAAAAAACTAATGACTTCAAATGAAAAGTTTGTAAACAAATGCACTTCCTTATTTAGACCACCATTTCATAATAATCTCCTAGCTAGCAGAAATAAATTACAGTTATTTTGGCACCTTTCCCCCTCCCCTATTTTTGTTGTTTGAAGGAGATGTGTAATATCACAGTCTATATTAATCCTATATTATATTCAACATGATAATAACATTTGAAAGGTTAGGATAAACAGGATGTAAGAGGAAAAACATCATTTCAATATCTATAATTTATTGGATAAGATGAAGAACACAAAGAATATTATTGAAAAGAATAAGATTTTTGACCTTCACCTAACCTGGAATTCTGTGCCTAAGCACCAAGACTGGATTAAGTCCACATATAAATGAAGAAATATAGTAGTTATAAATGTTTCTCTCTTTACTGTGATTAACAGTTCAGAGTCAGGTTGCACCTGATCCTTGCACAAATATCTTCTAAACCATTTTATCTTTCTATGTGTACCATTATTTTGTCATTCTGTGCCATTTTTATTTGTCAACATCTTTATTTTCTAATGAATCAGATTTTCTTTTCAAGATACTCTGGAAGTAAGTTTGCTGATAAGGAGCAAGAAACAAACATTTTGAATAGCTTGAAATCTGCAGAAATGCTTGCAACTTGGTACTTTTTTTTTTTTTTTTTTTTTGTCCACTTAAAAGAGATATTAAAACTCATCAGAATCTAAATGAATCAAATCCACTATATATAAATGTATAAAGTGGTTCAGAAATTGGACATAAGCAGTTATCTGAGAAAATTTAAAACAACCTACAGCACTCCTAGAACAACAACAAAAAAAATCCCTCAAGTTATCTTGCTTTCCTACTTTCATGAGTAAAACATTTACAAAAATGCTATGCCAGTATGAAATAAATAAGTTGAAAAGGAAGATTAATACGGCCATCTAGAGGACAAAAGAATGATGTGAAAGCATGCTACACAGTTTCAGACTTCAGAATAAGACATTTTTAGAGATACGAGGATAGAAAATGCATGCAATGAAGTAACAGATAGTGAGTGAATTTTAAAATAATTTGATTGGACATGGTGATGGTATACATTAGAAATGTTTTGAGTAAGGTGAGGAAAGTTCTTATTAAGGTGTATGAAGAAAGACAAGATTATATTTTTGTCTCTTTGTAAAATATTGTGTGTGCACTGTTAAATGCAGATATGTCTAAAAACAAACAAACAAACAAACAAAAAGGCCTACAAAGTGGAGATTACCATGCACAATAAATTGCAAAATTAGAAAAAACATCTATTGACTCCTTTGTAAACACACAGCACACTTCTGCTAAGTACAACATGTGATAGACTACTGAAGAGAAAATAATACAGAACTTTCTGAAAAGGAAATATCCTGTTATAATCACTCATATTACTCTCTCTAGTGGAATTTTTAATTCCATGAGAATTGATGAGAAGGAAGAAAACAGCAATGAGAAAAAAATTCTCTCACCACTGTACTGCAGTACTATCAAGTCCTGGTCAGCATATGGAATGATTGTTGCCTTAGGCTGGCAGTGCAGCTTAAATGTTTGAGTCTCAGAAGTAGAAATGATTAAGTGTATATGATGAAACAGATGAATGCAGACACCACATATACTGGCTGTTGTTTCTCGTATTAAATAAAGTACATAAGAAAACATTGCTTTTCATTTAATTACAAATAAAGAAATGATTCTATCATTTGTCTTTAAACTTCTTATAAAAATATAATAATTTAATGAAAAATTTCAAGTTTTCTATGGCATCCTGTCTCATAGACTTAAGAAACAATAAAACTTTGAATTTTTAAAAATTACATGAAAACACTGAAAATGGGGATGCTCTCCACTTGCAACAAGAGATTTTTAACCTCACCTGTTAAGTAAAGTGTTTCTCTTAATACACATGAACTCTTTGGTAGTGTTGGTCAGTTCTTTCTCCTTTTTTTTGACTGCATGCTTTCTTCATCAAAGTCCTTGGCTGGGCAGCTTTTCCTCCATTATGTGCTTGACACAACAAGGTCTACTCTGGGTTTTCCTTTAGTCTAGCTGTGTTTAAATTTCATAATTTTACAATTGTGCAAAGATTCTTATTGTGTGACATGAAGAACAAAGAAATATACTAATTACTCTAGTGTGCCATCTTCAGGTCATGGAAAAGTGAAAAATATTTGGTTAACTTGTTGCCAAGCCCAATTATTATTTTTTAAATACTAACAAACATCTTTTGTTGAGATGAAATGATTCCAAAAATGAGTCAAAATCCGTCTCATTTGAGAGCTCTTTGAAAGCAATTTTGCACAATTTTTGCAAGTGCAGAATGATTGCAGGCTATCAGATAATACTGCTGATGTTGGAAGAGTATGAATGCTATCAAGAAGTAGCAAAAGTAAAATTCAGACAGTACTAAGGCAGTTTGCAAGTATGCGGTTAAAAATGTACAGTTTTCTAAGTTAGGGTGTAAGTTATGATAGCTTCTGCTTCCCTCTTTTCGCCTCCCCAAATCCTCACTGTTCTTTCATTATAGTAAATTGAATTTACATGCTAATTTTAGAGCAAGTGTGTGTGTACGTATATATAAATGAGTTTTGCATCTAGCAAGTTTCCTGAATGGAAACAGTGTTGAGAAAGGATAGCAACTGGTAAAAGACATATTTAGCAAGAGAAGGGAGAAAAAAAAAAAAAAGAAAAAAAAAAAGAGGAAAAAAAAGAAAGGAGGAGTGAAACAATTGTTAGTTTCCTGCTGCATTTGCCAACAGCGTTCTTCTGTCTTAACAGTCTAACTATAATAAAGATTTCCAGCCTGGAATTTTTAATCCCCAGGAGATGATAAAATCACTGAGTGTGAATTTTGACTAAGTGGGAGGATGACAAAAAGACAACTATTAAACATCACAACAAAAGTAGATACGTGCTAAGACAATGCTACTGGAGCTTAACTTTAACAGGGCCAAACTGAAAAGCTCAGATGAATGAGAACATTGCACTGAGATGATGAACTATGATCAGTATTCTCTGCAGCTGTGAAATACAAAGAGGAATGCCACATGGTCCTTTAAACATGAATATTTCAACAAGTGACCTCAACAGTCTGAAAACTGATAAATACCTCACTCTGAATATCCAAGCATTCTAATAAATAGAACTGAATTTTCCATCTCCTGCTGATATATATCACCACTGTATACCAACAATGACATCAGCCGTATAAGAAAATTAGTATCTTTCATATTTGCCTCAACAGTACTGCCAATAGATATCAGTAGGCATCAAAAAACACAAACAGGAAAACAACCCCCATCCAGAAAACAAAATACTTCTACTGTCCCCTCATGCTTGTTGCCCCCACAACCTGATCTCTCTTCTGCATCTCCTTCCCTGATTGCTGGAATGCTGTCTCCTGCCTTCCAACAAGTTAACAGCAAAGAAAAGAACTGAAAATCCTCGTAATCAGAAAATAATTTTCATATTTGGCAACTTGTTTGCCTAGAAATGTCATGTCCTTTGTGTCTTAACCACAGGAATCATGAGTGAGCATGCGCTCATTTCAAATATTAGTGACAAGCAAACTTTTATATAATTGAATTACAACAGTTATATAAAGACTACCTTTTTTCAAGTTCTCTTGGACTGGATGCAATGTTTAAATGTAGTATTTTTTATTACAGGTGTCCACTTTTTGCTAGAAAACACCACTCTCTAAAAAATGCTGCACTTCAACATATTAAAAGGAGTCCAGCACGTCTTACCATAATACACTACCTATATAATAGCCTGACCTATGAACACCTTTAACTAAGCTCACTTTTCACATTAGAAAATGACTACAGATACAGTTCTCCCACGCAACTATTTTCAAGCACAAAAAGCATATTGATTAAATATTGATAGCAGATTTTTCAACCTCTGTATCAGGCAGTTGTTGTCACTCTTAATTAAACTCTTAATTAAAATCTTGAGATATATAACACAAAAGAAAACATTCCTTTGTTTACATTCAGCTATTAATTCAGATTAATTCAGATTAATCTAATCACATCTTTCTGTGATTTTAGTAGAAAAGATGAAGAACATTCCATTACTTGATAGTGAAATATGCATGTGCACCAGAACCAATAACCAACTCAGTTTACTTGCTGTTATGACAGCTTATCAAGAAAGGCATATCAGGTATTGATAATATCACTGAATCCATCAAGAGTACCCACATTTCCTTCCTAAACAAAAACAAGTTAAAGTAAATCCCTCAGAGAATATAATGACTAATAATAAAATTCTATAAAATTTTATTTAAGATATTATATCATTTGCAGTATTTCTGGAAGAATATGCAAACAATTCTGTGCTAATTTTTTTTGGAGCATGCATAAATACAAAAGAACCTGGATGCTTCTTGCTGACATTGATTATTTGCAAATCAAGCTTTTTCTGTCTACGACTTAACAACATAATTCTGAAATCTTGAATAAAATGAATGCTTTAAATCAATCTTACCTTCATCTATTGAGGCTTCACTACTGTATCCATCATATTCTGCAGACAGGGGGCTATATTTTTGCCTGGTTTCCCATACATAGTTTTTTTGCTGTCTGCCATCCACCACTGGCAGCCTGGAACTCTGGGTTCTAGACAAGGCCTCATGATATTTACCCAGTGCTTCATCTTCACTCTCAGATGATGAACCATGCTGATCTTTACTCATATAAGAGTTGTCTGTTTGAATAAAATACAGCAAATCTACTACTGCTCAAAACAGAATACAAGAAAATAACCATAAGCGGTTATCACTGAAGATATTTAAGAAACTTCAATTAAAAATTTTGTAATATTTAAAAAAAATCATCTCACTGTAATTTGAGGTATTACCTGATTTAGTAATCTAAGGGGGTTGTGGGTTTTTTTTTGTACAAAAACTGAAAGATCTCTAAGCCTCCAAAAGATCTGAAAATTTATTCAATAGAAAACAGATCCGTCTTTGTAAGGCAGTACACACTGAAGTTCTTGAAACTCTTCATTAAGGAAGAAAATACTCAGTGTTTTACATGAAGTAAATTCAACGTTTCTTCACTATCATATTTGGATACTTAACATATCAAAAAAGGCAAATTTTGATGCACCATCCCCAATTGAGTTTTTCTGTGAGAATGCAGTATGAAGTAGAAATGAAAATGGTTTATAAAGAAAAGCCTACACAACAAAGCCATTCTAGGATATTTATGTTAGTAATGCTTAAACTCATGACAACAAATGGCAAAATGTCAGTAACAGATGCTCGCATGCACAATTTTATTTAACTTAGAATAAACAGCCCCTTGTTCCATAACTGAAATTAAAGCAGATTCTATGACATTGAGCAAAGCTAAAGGTGCTTGGAGGAAACTGCCTCGTTAATTTTCTTATTTCAGTTTCACTACAGTGCCCATGCCAGTGGCCAACTTTATCCAGCTACATCTCTCAAGCATAGATTCCATCACAATTAGAAAATCTGGTTGTATTTTACTTCTGTAAGGAAAGCGCCCTCCTCCTCCCTTTTCCAAATTTCAAATGGGTTCTGTACAAATTTGACATGCTATCCTTAGTTCTGTAGATCTCAAATTCTAACAGGCATTAAAAGTGCACACGTAAACTCAGTAATGTTCAGCATTACCACTACTCTATTGAGAAAGTCTACAGTATAAGATTTTTCAAAGGATTTTCATTACGTACTGAAAACAGAACTCCAGGATGCCCATAATGCTGTTGTTCAAGGGGATATTGTTTAATATGTGATCCTATTAAGATGAGCCTCTACTCCCCTTCCTCCTATTATGCCCCCTCCTAGCCCCTGTCCAGCTCCATTTCAGCTCCCATTAGTTCCTGTCTTCACCACCAGCCAGTCTCACTCTTCTTTATGTGCATTTGAACCAAAGAGATTCAGCTTATTCAGAACTCAGGCACTGGAAATCTGACTAATTCAACCCATACTAGCCACCTATGCCTCTTTTACAGCCAAGCTTTTTACTCTTCTTTCCAACCACGAAGATCCTTTCTTCCCACTTTTATCAAAGCCTGTAAGAGTAGATGAACAAGACCACTTCCCGGATATATGCCTTTGATATGGGAAAAGAAAATTCCCACATTTCAAGTCATACAGTATTCAGGAGTACCAGAGCTATTTTTCCATACTGGAAACAGCTAAATTTTTTTTCAATTATGGCTTAAAAAAAAAAAAAAGCAAAATTAAAAAACAACAACAACAACAGACATCACATAAACACATACACACACACACACACAGAAAAGGCCCAACAGCTTCATCTCAGAGAGAAAGCATGCCAAATTTCACCCCAAATTTTCCAGATCTGGAACATAATTACAAGCAACTGGAAGTAATGTCATGAAATGGAAAATGTCAGGAAACCTTAACTGCAGATGGTGCCACCAACTTCACATACAATGTATTTATATTAATTCAATATTTGTAGGAAAACTGGTGCCTTAAAAAACGTTAGGCTACCAATTTCAATTCAAGTCTGACAGGTACAGTGATTCCCACTGTACGGATAACTCTATAAGCAAGTTCAGTTCCACTGTTCACTTGTTGAGAACAACACACCAAGCAGGATATATTCTAGCTGGCAGATCCACTACCAGTTCACTCAGAAGAAAGCGCTTCCTTCAGTGCTACACAGAGTAAAACCTTGTATCTCATATGACTGTCATCAGGATCTCTGTTGCTGTAAGTAAAACAGGGCATGTCAAGACTCAGACATAATGCCAGACATCAGTACCAGGTACATCATTTATCGTATTTGCAAATATGAAAATAGGTTCATTAGTCAAAATAAAGTACCAAAAATTGAACAGTTTAAAAGATGTTAGCAGCATATTCAAAACAAGAGCTGAAAGATAGACGACTAAAACTATATCAAAGCTTGTAAGCATCCAGAAATTATCAGTGATATCAGAAAATTTTTCCTCCGGTTACTGGCATAAAAGAACAACAACAAAAAAAAAGGATGTATACTAATAATACAGGACATGAAAAAAGACTTCTTCAGAGGACTTAAGAACCTACAGAGAGTTAAATCACAAGCATTCATAGAAACATTTTTTAAATAAACAATGCAAATCTGTTTCAGTTTCTTCAAAAAAAAAAAAAAAAGCTTACTGCAACATGAAAATAAAAAATCCTCCAGGTTTTACACCTCTCCTTGCCACTTGTCTTACAATTTTTATATCTTATTTGGAAACCTGCCTAAATAGACTGCATATTCTTATTAAAGACTTTCATTCATTTGGCTAACAGCACATATACCATTATTAAACTATTGACACCTATTTATTTACAGCAAAGGCAACCTTCAATAGAGAACATACTACTTCAAATTGTTTCATGAGATATCAACAGATAACATCACAGTTTATCATACAAATACACCAATCACCTACTAAATCAAGCAAACAAAAAATTAACAACTGAAGTTTTCAGACAAAGGAACAAACATACACTGAAAAAAAAAAAACTTTCTTGATCAGATTATTGACTTCTCCACCAAAACAATATCTCCAGACATTCTACATTACATTCTAAAATTTCACTGCACAGCCTGTAAAAGAATTTTGTAAAATGTAGGATTTCACTTCTTGCTCATGAGCTTTCATTACAACACTTTCATCATATTGTTTAAAATTAGATGTTGAAGACAGCACACACAGCACCCATATCAACAGTATATAGGTTTTCTCTGTAAGACTACAACTTTCTTTAAGACAAGCCTTGCTCAGCTTCTTCTACACTTAAAATCACTTAATTGCCACTTGTCATTTATTCTGTCTCAAAATTATGTTACATTTGCTAGAAATACATTCTGAAGATCCAGTATAATGCCAATGTAACAGAAGTTCAATTTTTCCCCTCTGTCATCTTTTCACATTTTATGCAATGTTTTTAAAATATGCAAAACAAATTGTGCAACAGAACAGGTCTTAATTTCCAGTATTAATTAATCCCTAGTTTTCACCAGAAATCACACAAGAAAACTGAGAAAAGGCAAGATGAACTGTATATAGAAAAAGTTAGAATATAGGAAAGATATTTCTTAATCAGTTCCTTTGACTAATACTTGAAGAGTAATTAACTTCCAAGAGACACCAATATAATTAGAGAATAAAGCCCTGACAAACAGACCTACTTTCATCCATGGGAAACATCATTACTAAAGTGAAATGTGTAAGTCAAGTGAAAAAAGTAGGAAGTACATAGGTTTCAGGAAAGGCTGAAGAATGCAGTTTCCTGACAGACTTCTCACCTTTTCCTGCTGTCTTCTTATTACACAGCCCTCTTGATTTCTTTTCTGGTTTCTTTGAGTTTTTCTTGTAACCTACTTTTGCAACAGTAGGTGATGCATCATCTTCAGATTTTTCTTTCCTGTCAAAAAAGGCTTCAGACTTCTCTTTGATTTCATTAATGCAACTGGGGTGATTATTGTGTATCTTCAAACTGGAGTCTGATAATTTTTGCTTCTGTACTTCAACAAATTTTGTTTCTAAATCTCGAGGAACATTCATACCACGGACTTCTTCAGAGTCATTACAATCAATTCCATGAGAACATGGCTTGATTTTGTGATGCCAGTGATTCTCAGAATTATCAGGTATTGTATGTAGGCAACTATCTTGATTCTCAACAGACTCCTGCATTGTAAATTTATTATTTTTCAGGCTACTATCCTTCAGTAACTTATCATTTTCAAAATAGTCATTTCCTCCTACTACTTCCCTTTTAAGAGGTCTTCCTACATTCTTAAAATCCCAAGGTACTTCTGTATCTTCTAAGCAATCATTACTATCTTTGCCTTTTAATTGGAACTGGTTTTCACCCACAACATGGTTGAATACTCCATCTTGATTTCTGTCTTCTAAGGAATTGGAATACTGAATCTCCTTCTGTTCTGCAATATCCCTCTTGGCTTTAATATTAATTTCCTTAGGCTCAGTTAACCATGGTGCATTTTCTTCTCTGTCTTGTGCTGGTTTATCATTCCGCATTTTGGAGCTCTCATCTTCTGCACGAAGGCCATTTATCATGTTTGTTACCTGTTCTGTTACTGAATCGGCTACACTATAACCAACTTCTCCAACAACACTGGTCAGATCATCTACAGCGCTGCTAAGAGTGTCCACCAGAGAAGACACAGAAGGAAGGCTCAGATTTTGGTGGAAGTTTCTGAAAAATGCCATTTTTCCAATTTACTCAGCAGCAAAAAAATAAAAAATAAAAAAAACGTACAGAAAGATCTTCTGTTTCATAAACAGATCAACTCCATTTCTTCAAGTTCTATTTCATAGCTATTTGCTTTTGCTACCTCAAACTCACTACATTTACCAGGGGAGGCTGCTGCTTTGCGTTTTCCATTCAATATGCATTGAAAACAATAAGAAGAAAGCATAAATAAATATCTTGAAACGAATCCATAATCAACCAGCAAAATGACAGTCTTTCATCATCTGCAGCATCAACTAGCCACAATAAAATCCATTATTCTCAAAAATAAGACAACTGTGTGAGGAAGGAACATGTATTTTTATTCTAACCTGCAAAGAAGAAGTTGTGAGACATTTAAATGATGCCCTTTCAAGAACAATACACTTTTCACAGTACAATAACCCTTTAACACACTATTTGCATAAAAGCTCACATCACAGAGACTTCCTGACCCCAAAAACTGTTGCTGTGTTTTACATAACATATGTCAAATCATGAAGACTTGTTCTGCAGCAAAAAGAAATTTAAGAAGGAATATTTGACTTTCAGGGGCAGTAGCTACTTGTCTAAAAAACAAACAAACAAACAAACAAAAAACCCAAGCCTTAAAAATTCAGCTGTGCCTTTCAAAAAGGCAGAAGACAAAAAAGTCTCAAATTTCCCATTCTCTTCTCTAGTGCTTGTATCTTCCACTCAAGACAGCTAACAAATCCAATTCAATATCTGCAGCCCAAAAGTACAGATGGGGCTATTTTACTAACCCTCAATATATTTTAGGAGGTCTGCTCTTCTCTCATTTATCAATACTATTTCCAAGGACAATATTTAAAAAGTATAGAAAAAACTTATTAGCTTTATTGATTTATTTTCTGATTTTATTTTCTGTTTTGCATCTTTAAAATTATTTTCCAGGTAAGTAAACACCTTACACAAAAAGTCAGCGAAGGATTTAAAAAAGCTGAGTGGAAAAAAAAAAAATTCCAGTCACAAATTTACTTCAGATTTAATTGTACACAATTACAGGATGTTAAAAATGCATTTAAGAGTATTCACACAGCACAAAAGAAATATCTTCCCATAAGTAAATGTAAACTCTCTAGTTATAAAGCTGTTGATTTTCTGCAGTTTGTGAATACAGAGGTTTCCTCCCTTTTACGTAGTGCAAAATCACAGGGAAAAGTCAACATTGCATTATTTCATCATTTCAATCAAGTGATTATTTGTGTATTTCCACAAAAAAATTCTCAGGCTCTTATAACTTGATGTCCAATATATTCTATTTCAGATACTTACACAGCTTATCTTGTGAATTCTTTCTCGTAGGGTATCCTGAATCAAGATCAGGGAAACCACCAACATTTTCAAAACACATCTTCTTATTAATATATAGGAAAAGCAGCAGCATGAGGATAATGAATACCCCAACTGCAGACAGGAATCCAATTGCTTCAGGAGATACTAAAAGAAACAGAGAAGGACATGTTAAAAAAAAAAAAAAACAGTCTATTTAAGTGTAACTTGCAAAAGTTTTTATATTTGTCAGAACTGGTCATTAATAAATACTACTAACATTCAAAATATATATGAGATAACCGAAATGCCAGCTTTTCCATTTGAGTACATATTTAACACTGTTGAATTTCAACAGGTTTTCTTCTTCTTCCAGACATCTTTTCAAGAACAGAAAATACATGGTCTCAGTATGGGACAAAAGACATTGTAAGAGCTTGCAAGAGGTTCTGCAGCAGTACTGGACTCCAGTAACAAGACTAGGCCACTGCAGAAAATGAGGATATTGTTAACATTTACCAAGGCTGAAATTTTTGATGGAACACTTGAGGAAGAGCAGCATATGGGATCCAAGAGCATCCCCTTTTCCTGAAAGGGGCTGGAGATTTGGAGACAGCACAGTAGGATAAAAAGGAAAATGAAAAAGGGAAGGGACTGTGTCCTTGCTGGTAAGACCATTGCCTCTGCCAGCTTTGTTATACTCAGCTTCTGACTCCTCCTTCTTTAAGGACCAGCTGGACCTCATCACTCCCTGACAAACAGGATTCCATGGGAGCAAGAAAGCTGAAAGTAAAAAAAACCAACCGAACAAAAAAACAAAACCAACCACCTAACAGTACATTCTTTAATATGGTACTTGTGTCACTTTAGTATAAAACGAGAAAGAGCTAAGGCAGATGGAGATAAAGCATACTTCATTGAAACTAGGTAGTGGAACCAAGACTGAAGTAGACTGACATGTCTGTATAAAATAAAGAATGTGTAATCACTGTGAAGCAGATAACTGAAAGGGACTTTTGGGCACCTTTTGCAGGGACAGAATCTTGCAAGTCCATCAGGACCTAAGTATATCAGTAATGACATAATGGCCAAGATTACTTAGGAAAATATTTTAGAAATACAAAATTTGGGAAAGGATGTACCAAATGGGACAAATGGGGACAAAAGTACTTAGGAGCAATCTAATTATTTGTAGAAGCCTTTTGCTTGTTAGAGAAGACTTATAAAGATTTATTAGGTTCGTTAATTCCATTGGTAAGGCTCCTAGCATTTCATGTTAGGAGTGTAATACTGTGTGCCAATATCTTTCATGAAGGAGACAATATTAAAGAAAACTTACCAGCAGACTGTATTAACAGAGATGTAATGAAAAAGGACAAGAAGTAGAAACAAGGAAAGCTCTAGTGGGACATGGGATGGGGGAAAATCCAGAATAAGAGGTGTTCAGTGCTGGACCAGATGCCCTAGAAAGGTTACAGAACCTAACTTTAAAATCAGTCCTGCCTTGAGTAGGGGGCTGAACTGCATGTGACTTTCCCAGGAGTCTTCCAAATTAAATTACTCTCTGCATCTGCCTATGACCTTAGTAAATCTGAGCTTCCTCTTCTCTTCAAAAGTGCTGACTGAGAAACACAAACAGTTCCACCAGCCCCTCAGTTTCGGCACTGTTTGGCAGTGTTATTTGCAGGATGATAGGGACCATTTTTTATTGTCATTAAAAAACAACAGCAACAAAATCACAAGAACAAAAGATACAAAAAAAAAAAAAAAAAAATGCACCTTTCACAATCTAAAATGAACGGGTCTGACTTGAACTTCTGCTAATTTTGAGCCGGACATCCAGGCCTATCTGAAATAGTGCAAATTCTTTTTGCTTTCTTTCTTTTTATTTTTTCAATCTTTGACCAAAGGGATTGTGTAATATTGTGCAATATTGTGCTTAAATTCACTGTCTTTCTACCTAACAATTTCAGAAGAGAAGGAACAAAGAACCCATCTGGGCAAAATTTCTGAAAAAAAGACCAAACTGTCAAGAAAAGTAGTCCTAAAGGAATGAAGTAGAAACCCCAATTAAACTAAAACTGGTGCCTCTATTTAGTCAAACTTCAGTAAGTGCTTTTTATGTCTTTTAGATCATATAAGAAGAGTTAGGAAAAACATGAGCAACTCTTAATTAAGTCAATTAAGTTGGGAACACTGTTTTATGAAAAACTGAAGGCAAAGCTAGAAATGATTGGAAAGCTCTGAAATTTAACCTTCATCTTCCAAACCATTAAAGTCCAAGACAAATCAAAAAATATAAGAACAAAGTATGACTGCTGAATAAGAGTAGAATAGAACAAACAAACAAACAGTGCAACAGGGGAGACCAGGTGTATCATATTGACAATTTCAGATAGCATAACAGAAATAGAGATTTACAGAGCTACAAATTTCCCCATTAGTACTTCAAGATGAGACATTCTGCTATCACGCAGAGCATCAAGGTATGAAAGGTAGAATTCCAGTCCAGACCAGAGAGGAAAAAAAAAGCTATATTTATGTTTTCATTAATCTGGACAAATAGAGAAATACTTTCAGTTATGAAAGATCTTGGTAGAACTTTCTACTTGGATTACCTGCTACTCTAGTCAGAAGATAGGAGTTATTACTTTATTAAATTTACTTGTTACAGCTCAAATCAATGGCAACTCTGCCTCAGCCTGGAAAGTTTTTTTCTGTTTAAGTTTCAAAAAAATCATTATGTTATAACCAAGAATGAGAAGAAAATCCAGACTTCATAAAATAATTTAAAAATACCCTAGTGTTCCCTGATTGAGAGCAAGGTAAATTTGGCACATGTCAGGCATCCTTCTATCATCTTCAAGAAGCTTTCCTAAATATGGAAAAGCTTGGAAACTTTAAAGGAAAAAAAAAAGTCCAGTTTGTCATATCTTCCTTTTTTGGCCTGTAAGTCTAACAGATACAATCTCCCAAGATTGTGTTGGAAGGAAACGTGCTCCATTCCTTCCCAAGACAGTGTATAGATGACTGACAATGTCTAAGGCTGACAGAATGACATTCAATTTCTCTGAGTTACTGATTCTGACCTTACAGGACTAGAGTGTGGATTGAGAGCAGAGCATCTTTCTTCAGTAATTTCCAGTTCTAATATCTATCAAAGACAGAGGCAGAAAGAAGAGGCTGCAAGAAGAAACCAGGCACAAAAAGAAGTGAAAATTAAGTGAAAAGTGGCAATTAGGCACAAGCTAATGAGGCCCAGCAGGGAAATAGAAGGTATGAGTTAAGGTTAGCATAGAGTGCACAGAAAAAGTTGGAAAGCAAAAACAGAAAAAAGATCAGGAGGAAGAAACAGATAAAGCAAATGAAACCTCAGAAATTTATCTATGAATACTGCTTTGTTACTGAAGCAGGTCGTTCTAAGCAACTTTGCCCAAATTCAACACCAGAGATGCACTGAGCAGGAGACAACTGTAATCCAATAATTCCATGAGCCTATGACTCACAATAGAGAGAAAGGAACGTTCTCTTTAATTAGATTAACTGTTACCTTATTAGAAAAGTAGCTTGAAAACACAATGCTTTTTAATTTTTCTTGAGTACTTCCTGGATACAAATTGGTTAAAAGACAGTCTGTACACAAACTGTGTAGCTCTCTATGGAAACACAGTATCTGATGACATCTTTCTGGAGTGAAATAAAACAGTGGCTGATACTTTGTAAAAGGGAAAGGATGTAACATTAGCTGCAGCCTCACTAATAGTGTATGTAAAGCAGCATGAATATAAGACTTAAAAATTATGTTGCAGATTCAATTTGATTCCATGTAAAGAATCTTTAAAATGCTTGTTCACAGATTAAATTTATCATCAAGTTTAAAGCCTTTACTATAATACCATTATATAGCCAGAAAAAAAAAATTTCCACACATAAATGCGTACAGATTCCTATCTGTGAACAAAGGTTTTATATATCACACCAACCCTTCAATTAAATTCTCACAGTTGAAGTTACATTTCAACCAGTTATACTATGTAAATAGAAGGGAAAAAAAAGTATGCTTCCATGCAAAATCCATCCACGCCACATTCATCACAGCAATTACTCTAATTCAAAACACGTTGTGATCAATTCAAAATTGGTTTGGGCAATGATTGTACAATGAAGAGCATTTTTAAAATTCTCTGAGATTCCCTGCAGTTTCTTTTAGAACGACATAGCAGCAGAAGGGCAATTCTTCAGTAGTCATCTTTCACATCCAAATTTCAAAAACATCTTACTTTTTGGACTTATAATTATCCTCAACTCTTAAGGAAAAACAGCAATGAATGTTTAAATTTATAACAACATAACAGAGCTTTACAAATGTGAAAGGAACAAATGTCACACTACAAAGCTATTAGGATTAATTGAATTGCTGGCTATGGAAATGACATAAGTTATACTCATTACAGAAGTATTAAATTAACTTTAATTTACTTTTGTTATTATCACTAGAATGATAATTATTAGAAAACGGAAACTTACCATCTCTTCATCCTAAATATTGAATTACTATCTCTTTCTCAAATAGAAAAATATAACTCTCTGTCACTAAATGATTTTTCTTTAAAAAAAAAAAAAGTTTCAGACTCCTCAGAAAACATTAACATCTTCAAATAAATGTCACAGAACACCAATAACAACCCTCAGATGTATTAAAAAGGATGCAGTGTTATTAATACGTACTTACATGCACTAACTTATACTATATTTATTATCTGTATTGTCCAGTCAGTTATTTTTGGACTTCTCACTCCACATCATGCTGCTCACCTAGCTAGTGCAGTACAAAGCCAGAGATGCTTTAATTATTCATTTACAAATGCAATACTATCCTTCATGTGCACAAATTAAAGTAACTAGGGGATGATGCAAAGAAATTCAACTGCCTTTGAGATCATAGCACAAAAGCATTTGAAACAAAAAAAAGGTATGCTCATTTTTTATTTAGAAAGGCAGCAACCAACTAGAATTTAGCTAACCTAGGCTAAACACAATCATAGAGAGAAATACTTTACACAGTGTTGTGTTAGAAGACCTGGAATCCTTAACTACACATACTGTCAGCTGATGTTATTAAAATACTTCCCCATATTAAAAGAAGAAGAAAAACAAACAAACAAACACAAAACAAATAACAACAACAAAACACAGAAGCAACTTTACCACAAAAACTGAGTAGTTGATGCTTCTGTTCAACTCATTGAAAGACTTAGAGATCTCAGAAAAATTTTTATTAAACTTTCCAAAAGTCAAAACACACCTCCTATGTCTTTTGTGTCAAGTCGTATTAACCTTTCTTCTCTCATCAGAAACACCAGAACTGTATTAATTCCTTTCTAAGAGTTACTGATTCCTTTCATGTTTCACCAAAACAAGCATCGGGAAAAGTATTTGAGCACAACTCAAAACAAAACAAGCAATTAAATTCCATCTATCAAAGTGTTTGTTGTGGTTTGTTCTTGTTGTTCTTTACTTGTTTAAAAACAAAACAAAACTAAAAACCACAAAACCAAGATTTTGCTAACATTAAAACCAGATTTTTTCAATATAAAGATTGTGTCTGCTCCCTTTAATTCAAACTTGAATTTGCCTTTCTTCTGGAGTAGTCTTCCTAATTTAGGCATTTACTAATGGCTGTCAGCTGATTATGATAATGCATATGTTGTAACATCAGACTTAGGTCATACTTTTCTGTGCATTTTTTTCTCCTCCATCTCATTATACAGCAAGTTAACACACTCTGGCACAAATTATAAGCACAAGCAACACAAGATACCTGTATTTCAACACTTCAAATTTCTATCCCCAGCATGTTACCCTGTATTATGCAGCTCCAAGTGAGGACAAACATGAAACACCTGAATTTCAATGCAGTGCTAGAAAGAGTACTTCCTAAATAAGAAAATTATTAACATTTTTTGGTAACATTAACCTTTAAGAAGTTTGAAAGACAGAATGAAATCAGAATGAAATCAGAATGAAATCAGAATGAGAGTGCTTATTTAATTCTCTATTTGGAATAGAATTTTTAAAGGATATTGCTATTTATATACTTTTCAAAGTAATTCTGTGTAAAATAGAAAACTGACATTATCTGAAGTGATATAAGATCCAATTTAAAGGGTAATTTATAAAGAAAAAGAAGTAAACACAAGAATTAAGAAAGGTAAAAACGAAACGTGCTTGTTTACATGAAAAGCATTAGTAGAATTACAGTATCATGACAGCTACCCTGCCATAATAAAAGTGTCATCTTTATTCTAGTGGAAAGCCATCTGGAATAACAGCAGCTTTATCACCAATTGGCTTATGTCACTTCATACTGTCTGCACTGATACAGAGATAATGTCTGACTTTTTTCCCCTCTTCTTCTTAGCATCTAATTACAAGCACCAGTGTGATAATAGTAGTTTTATTGCCTACATCCCAGGATTTCCTTTATATGGGAAGAAATTTGGAATATACTTTATTTTGAAAAATAAAAATGATTCAGGTAATTTTCATTACATCACTTGACTAAACATCTACTTTGCAAGTTAGCGTTAGGAAGGTTTTGGTTCAAACTTAACTGCTCATACATCCACACAAAATACTTGTAGCAACTTTCATGTTGCCTTTGCAGATTGTCATTTACAGGATTTTTTTTTCCTGGTTCTTCTAAATCACCAAGCTAAAACTGTCTTTTAAGATAAATTTCACTGTATGAAAAGAAGAATCTTGGGCTCCAAAATATCACTGAACTAAGAAAAAAATTAGAAATAGCAGAAGCCACAGTCCAAAGGGCAGATTTAAACTTTTGAGAGAAATCTTGTCATTCCTAAATCCTGACCAGTGCTCAGCCTGCCACCCCTGCTGATTTACCAGTCTCTCAGTGTCTTTTCTCTCCAGTACAGAATCCATTGCCTTGTAAGTAGTACCTCAACAGAAATCTCTGAAAAGAAACATTTTATTGCTCCTAGGAAAAATATAGTGAATAGTCTTGATTACCCTCAAATCCCATTAATCTGTTGCAATCACACAGCAGGTTAGATGCCTGCATTTGCCACATGGTGGATGAGAGAACAGCAGTGCCTACAGACATTTAATGGAGCTCTCAAATAATCTCCTAGTGCAAAAGCCAAAAGAGCTGCACAGGTCTAGAGACTTGCGGTGTGCTCCCTCACAGTTACCACAAAGGAACCCACCAAAACTGGCAAAAAAAGAATTACATCATAAAAGTCTTTAAAAAACAAAAATTTCCAAAAATTCTGTGCGATGAAGTGTGAGACAATCCAGAATCACTAAATAGCACAGCAATTAAATAGAACACATAGCAAAGTATTGGGCAGTAAAAGCTACAGTGTCAACATGTTATCTGAAAAAAAAATGCTGGGAGCTTAGAATTTGGATATACCAAAATTCTTACCAGGTTTTGTGTCAAAAGAAGAAAAGAAGCTGAGATAGTTGAATTACAAGAACCCAGTAGATGCTGGTTTGCAGAAAACTGCAGAGCATGGGAGAAGAAACAGAAATATACTCTGCTTCCTGTGTGGCCATCAGTCACCTCACGGATAAATAAAATATTTATTGCATATTACACTTTCACTAGTCCAAAATGTATAAATCCAGGTTAGCCTTCCAACAGAGAAGATTTAGAATTTACTCTAGTGTTGCTAATCTTAATGCCATTGCTTTCATCTTTTGAATATGTAGCCACGCTTATATCACCTAAGTGTATTAAGTTTAGCACTCCTGGAACAAAATACATATTTTTTTCAGGCTAGAAACACATGAAATTTGATATATTTCTCAACACAATAACAAGTAGGTTGATTACTATTTTCTGAATATATTACAGAAGTAGCAATGGTTGTGTAGACTTTTAATACAAGGATATCAATTCTATCTCTATTTAAAAAAATAAAAATAAAGTAGTCAACTCTGTGCTTTCCATTTGGAACTTTTGTAGTTGTATGTTTCTAGTTACAAAGGGAATCTCATTAATAAATACTATTTTTACCACTTCAGTGAAATGCAATTGGCAACTTAACATTCACATACAAGTGAACAGATGAGGATAGTTGACCAGAAAGTTAAAGAGTACATCGTTCTACTTAGAGTATTTTTCTGGCAAAACAAAAATTCATACCTTCTTATCTTTTCAAAATTATTATTAAAAGTGACATCTTACATTGTCAGCCAAAGACAGAGTCTCCTTGTAACTTCTTTCTTTTGCATATTAAAGAGCACTTCTGTTCCATTATTAGTCACAAAGACAGTTTGCTGAATAATTTCCTTTGTTTGTAAGACTGCTACAACAATAGAAAGAACATCTTGCAAAAGTATAAAGGTCTTACTAAAATAATTATAAAAAAATCTATGCAACTCAGACCTTAGTCAGATACTCAATCTACATTTCCATCAATTAAACAAAATACATTACTGAGTTAGAAGTATCACTTTACATTTCTTCAAAACTACACAAACGAACAGTGACAGGTGAAAGAGACCTAAAAATATTGTGGTCATTAATTTTTTGCTTTAATGTCACTTCTACATCATATAGTGAACGTTATACATATCAGAATACATTGAAGAGCCCTTCAGTTACAGGTCAATATCATAAAAACTCATCACCAGTCTCTCATCTGTACAAACAGAACTTGAAAAACAGCCTCAATTGAAACATTAGTACATCTAACAACAGCCAATTCCAAGCTAAACTAGCAGCCTAGCTACGGAGCATAGCACAGTCAAAAAAAAGATATATTTTTCTGGGCTGTTCTCAAGTTCCCCAGATTCTTTCGTGTCCATGGTAAATAACCAAAGGAACAGCTTACACCGTTCTCATGACTCTCTCAAAAATATTTGGGTGTTACCAGCCAGAAAAAAGCAAACCTTTCACCATATTAGAATAAACAGCAGACGTATATATTTCAGAAAACTTTGTTCCTCTCTTCTGCTATGTCAGGAATTGTAAGAGGCTGAATGAAGCAAATTAGTCCACTGCTAAGATAAGGAAGGCTCCTCTTAGACACACCGTGAATTTGCACTGTCAAACAGGTAAGAATTTGAAAATAAATATATATGTACAAACTGGCATTAAATGAAAAACAGAAGTAAACAAGACATTCATCTGTAATACAATGAAAAATATATTTTCCCATTTTTCAGCTTCCAAAATTCAACAGTGTGTCCATATGAAGACATACAAATACTGCAACCACTACGCTACATTACATACAGAAGTCACAAATTTCAGTGCTGTAATGCCAGATTTCTGAATAACTGATTATACTTCCTTTAGCTGGGAAGTGTCTCGTTCTATATTCTGCAGCCACTGGATGTTACATAATTGTTTCCAAATATGCACATTTTCAAGACACGTGTAGTATACTTACATACTTAAAATGAGCATTTATTTTAAAATACATGCAAATTAGTTTTTGAGGTTTTCCAGAAAAGTCTTCCTACCGCCATCAATATTTTAGACATGCTTCTCAAATATGTATGAATCTGCAAAAGGAAACCATACAAGCAAGACACTGCAAAAGTACCGCAAGCCTTCTTGTGCAGACTAGAAACAGACCTGCCACACAGTCCATCTTGTGTATCTATGAAACCATGACAACATTATATGAAGTGGGAGCAAGTCCTAAAGAAGACAATTACCGCACCTTTGGTTAGCAAATCTGAGTTCTGTACTGGCACCATACTGATATCACATTCAAACAAGAATTCAGATAATCACAGATATTCAGTAAGCATTACAATCAGTACTGGCAAATTTTCGACTCTTAATAGCTAAAAATAAATCTACAACCAAAATTAGTTTTATTTATTTCAGTGGAAGAATTGTTAACTTCAAAGAAGCTTTAATGATGTTTTGAAATGAGAAGTCAACCCTTCTGCATTGTTTCCAGTCTCAGTACTGCAGCATGGAGTATCTAGGAAAATGAAAGTAATGAAGGCAAGCTCTTAAAAAATAAAAAGTGAAATTTCATATAGTTTTAATTTTAATAACCAAATGTACTCAAAGGCAGCAGTTTCTTTTGGGGGCTTTATTTTTACAGTTATGTCTTCACATACATATAAAGAAGTTTTAACTGAATAATTTGAGCTAAATAGTGTGGCCACACATAGCCTTGACAACATTTATGGTTGCTTTCCCCATTTAAGCATCAGTAACCCCAAGGTTCCTACTTCCCTAGCAAAAATCAGTTGGCAAAAAAGACAATTCAGGAACAGGCTAGTTTCCTAACCAGAATGAAAAATTAATCACCACCACCAGCTATATTTCAAGTTTTATAATCCTTGTATAAATTCTAATTACACTACATCATTTGAAAATGATTTTCCTTTGCATTATTCATTGAAGACAGGTTTGCTTGCTTTTCCCTTTTCAGTACAGGACAAATAAGATCGAATATCCTGCTTAACAAATCAGTCACTTCTTGACAAAATATTTGGAAGGACTATGAGAAACAGAACAAATGAAGCACAAGGTACTGAGTATCTTGAACTCTGGTTACGCACACCGGTTATTATTTACCACTAACCTTTCCTTCAAGGTCACCAGGTAGCTGTAGTCAGGTACCACCACCTGGCAGAAAGCACTAGATGATTCAAGCAAATAGCAAATGTAGAATATTTTTGTCAAATGTATTGAGAAAAATGAATAAATAAATGCTAATAGTGCTTGAGAGTACATCCCTGGTACCGCAGTCATATGGACACCAGTGAAAAGGGAGTGGAGACATGACTTTGCACTAAACAAGTCAAGACTAGAGGGGTTTTTCCCATGTCTGAATACTTAGTTGTCCATCAAACTTTAACAGTGAGCTCACGAACCAAAGAAGCCTTGGCTTTCACAGCATGGTCAAGATATAGCAAAGTGGAAGACTTCTATGCCACAAAATTTGCACTTTTCAGCTCTTTCCTATATAAGCTTGAAATGAGTATCCCGGGCATTAGGGACAGAACTAGAAAATCCCAATTTGACCTGCTCCAGATTCCAACAGGTGCTCAGTTTAGAAAAGCCTTCATATGCTGAGTGGTTAGTATGAATCTGGAGCATGCACCCAAATCCTGACAATCTGATCCAGACCCTGGACACCTGGCATACAAATTCATCCTTAGGCCAGGCCATTTGGCAGACAAAACAATGCAAAACATCTTGAATGCATACCAGATGATGTGAAGTCTTAGATAAAATAATCAATATAGTAAAAGCAAGGAATCTAATCACTACACAACTGAAAGGCATGCAGTGTGATGGCAAGTGCATTATGCTTTACATGCTACTTGTTAAGCAGAGAGAGAGGATAGATTAAAAAATGCACCTGTTCCCACATTACAAGAAGTTTGTCAGTGAGGTAGCTGTGCATATGGGCACAGAAGGCTACAAGAATACACATGGAAACTTGTCTAAAGAAAAAAGGAACCCAATATAACACAAGTATAAATGGTACTAAGGGAACGCTTCTCTTTAAAGCACACTTATCCTTAGGTAAGCCTATAACCACCAATGCTAAAATACATTCCAGGGAACTATTACTAAAAGTTTATAATATCTAAAACCTTAAAAAGAAAAGATGCCCTCTCTTCAATTGAGCTTCCCAGCAATAGCAGTAAAAAACAAACAACTGCTGCCTCCAAGTATGCAGAAAACATTTTTCTTAACTCAGTACAATACCCTGAAACAAATGGCGATGAGCAAGATTAATGAACTTTGCAACTCCATCAGCAGGCTTTCTGAACTTTCTAGTTCAATGAGTTTCATTATTCAGAAAGAAAAACAGAGCCTATTATAGAAGGAATAAAGAGCACCACGGGCACTGACTTATCCATCAATGGAAAGACAGAGATAGCAATAAAGGCTTTGATGTTTTGCTGTTTTTATTTTTTTTTTAAATGGAATAATGTAGAGCTTAAAAGAGAAGAAAAGCATTTTTAATTGCAATACCATGAAATGGCATACAACTCTATATCACTCCTTCAATAAATTATTTGGAAAAGACAAGTTGTGGCCATAAAGCCGTTTTTTACCTTAACCGGTAGACTTAACTTTGAGGGTAGAAGGCAGTATGTACATGAGTTTGGGTTGGTTTTTTTTATTTTATTTTTATTAAAACCTTTAAGTAATTGCAATGGGAACACTCTTCTGACCTAATGGTGAGTCAATTCAATGAACTAATCCTTGAAGAAACATTTTTTTTTAATAAGATTAGCTTTCAGATCAGAACACAAAGACTCAACAGCAACACCACTGCAAAGCAAGCAGAAACGAGGGTTGGGCTGGCAAAGGGTGGGGCAGAACACAGGACTGCATCTAGTCATTCTATGAACTGAACTGCACCATCAAACTGAAACTTTGGTCATTTTAACTCAGCTTTAAACCTATAAAAGCCCTCTCTTGAGCACAGTTCTATTTCATACTCTATCAATTACAGGTTTTATAACTGATAAAGCCTGTTTTCATAAAATGAGTCACTAGGATTTCAAGAAAATATAGGAAGAAACAGGCAGCCCATTACATCGCTTATTTAAAATACCCTCACAACATTCAACCATTACTTGAAATCAAACCAATCTACAAAAATCTGACAGTAAAAGGCAGAGATTACAGTTTATGTATTTTGTGGTTTCCTATCACTGCTGAATAAAGTTGACAACTTCCATGAAACTCAGTGAATATTGGAAATACTTTCTTTTCTGTGACAGTGCATGTTCTATTTTGCAATTCCAAAATTTTACTTTATTTCATGATTATTTTTTTTAAATTTACAGTGTCAGCATCAAAAGATTTTGCAATACAAATACACAACACTAAAATAAAAAAAAAAAAATTAAGGCATTAACATTAAGGAGCTGATAACTCACCAATACTATTCACAAGCTAGGAAGGTAGTTTTTGCAAAATGTTGCTTACCTTTTCTAATGCAGATTAGCTCATGTACACCACAGGTTCGTTCTCCACCTATCCGAAAATAAAACATTAGAAAATGTTAACAAATTAAAAGTATTTGGCTTCTGAGTAAAACTTGTAAGCAGTGGAAAGAAAAAAGCAGCAAAATCTATCATTTAAGAAAATGCAAATGATTGCTTTATTCAAAGGATATTCTATATAAATTGAAGATTTGCTAAATAAGTAAATGTATCTTTGGCTTAACGTTGTGAATGATAATCCAGTTGTAAGAGTTTTACAGAAAATTAATAATGAGAAAATTAAAAACACAAGCAGATAAACAGAAATACTTCTAAAACTGTTTATGAAGCATATTTTCCCATTTCAAAGGAACCATCATCTACACAAGAATTCTCAAAACATCAGAAATATTTCTAACACAATGAAATGCCAAAATAATTTTAGCAGTATTTTGAAGAATAAAAATTAAAAAAAGAAAGTGAGAGAGAGAGAAAGAGAGAAAAAGCCTGTAACTAAGGTTAGGAGTGGCAGGGCTAACTTGGAATTTCTCTTCAAGAAGTTTGTCGTTGTTGCTGCTTTGTTTTTAATGATCTTCAACAACAACACAATAGCTATAAATAATTTGAGATATGTATAATGCAATAGCAAAGCTGTTGCTAGAAATACTAAATTTTAGTTTAAAGCATTTTAATGTTAGAACTAGTACAGAGGAAAACAACAAATAATATACCTAGTAAGGACACTAACGGAACAATATTGGAAGAATACATTTCAATTATGTGAAAGGAGCAATACTTTTAATGTCACCCATGACACATGTGGGACAGAACCCAAAATGACCTACTCCTAAATCCTCCTAAAGGAGGAACTGGCAAAACTGTTGAAGAGATTCTTTTAATGATATTGAGAAACTACTGAAAAAGTTTATTTTTATTATGATTCCTTTATATTGAATACATTTACACTATTCATGATCTTATTCTCTTTTAAACTGACACATTTTGGAATGTTGTTCCTGAAAGTCAAACCTTAACCACACGCTAATGCCTACTAAGCCAGTTTTCACTGACTACAAAATAACAAATTTTTTATAGGAATACCATAGAATCATAGATTCACAAGGTTGGAAATGACCTGTAAGATCATCTAGTCCAACCATCCTCCCATTACCACTGCTACCACAAGCACTAAACCATGTCCCGTAGCTCCTCACCATATCCCGTAGCTCCTCATCCAGGTGCCTCTTAAACACTGCCAGGGATGGCGACTCCACCACCTCCCTGGGCAGGGCATTCCAGTGCCTGACCACTCTCTGAGAGAAAAAGTTCTTCCTTATGTCTAACCTAAACCTCCCCTGGTACAGCTTTTGGCCATTTCCTCGGGTCTTGTTCGTTGCCCTGGAGAAGAGGCCAAACTCCTCCTCATCACAATCTCCCTTCAGGAAATTGTATAGTGCAATAAGGTCTTCTTTGAGCCTCCTCTTGTCCAGACTAAACAATCCCAGCTCTCTCAGCCACTCCCCATAAGACTTGTGCTCCAGACCCCTCACCAGCTTCGTTGCCCTTCTCTACGCACATTCCAGGACACGTGGAATACAGAACTGAAGGGTTCTGTTCACGTACGTAATTAGGCACGGTGCTCTGAAACTTTACAAAAACACAGAACTGTTCTGAAAATCCACAAACAACCTATTTAATATATACTAATCACTTCAGAGCTCCAAAAACTTCAAGACACTCTAAAACAAGCTGTAGTTAACAAAATACTTTTTACCTAACAAAAACATGGAGTAAGGATGTTATGATAAAATATCAACTAATATGTAAAGACATTCAAGTACAAAGTGTTGGTAACAAAATCGTTTCCACCTCATAAAAATGTGTGTTACACAGCACTTCCTTCATTCCATAAAGAAATGATGCCATATAATAAAGGATTTTATAATATCAGTTGATATTTAAATCTCATAACTGAAAAGTGCCAACTGCTTATAACAGTAAGAGTTTTGAGAGGACGCATTTCTTGTAGTGAAATTTACATTCTGAACAAATAACTGTAAGAAATCCATCTATAAAAGGAAGAAGGATAAAAGGGATCAAATAAGTGGAATAAAACATAACTCTCCTACAACAGAATGCTTATCAAGTACGAAGTTAGAAAGCATCCTCATTTTATTTGAGCTTCTTTTTTTTTTTTTTTTTCCTTTAATACTCAGCAATCTAAACCACAAGTCTTGAAGATACTTCTGAAAGGGAAACCAAATACCAGTGAGCCAGCCTGATGTTTTATACAGTCATCATCATTACAAAATAAAGCAATTTAGAAGATGCTGAAAAGAGAGTATTATTAAGGATTGACCAGTACCATTCTTATGTTTTCCTTTCAAAAACCTTTTCAGAATAAGAAAAAATAGATTTAAAAAGAATCTTGGCTTATGCCATTGAAGAAATCAAATTTGGGAAGATTAGAATCTTCTTTGAAGTCATTACAGCCATCTTCAGGCTATAAAAGAGACTTAAAGAGTGATCAAAACACTTCTCTCCAGATTTTCTCTTCCCAGTAGATTTAAATTCAGAAGTGAACAAAAAAAACCTAATAAAAAATATTTTTTTTCATAAAATATTCACCTAGAAATGTTTGTGAGAAGACCAACGAGCAGCATTAGACTTTCATTGTATGTTATAGTCACTGAATTCAACAAGCACAAAATCCCATCATAAAATACTGATGTTAGTTATGGATTTTGCATTGGTATCTTCTGTTTTATAAAGAAAGGTATCTTTTTCAATTGTTTACGTACTAAGACATGATGAGGTTTCACTAAATAAAGCCTTTTTATTAAGCCTTTTTAATCAACTATGATATTATGTAGAAGATTTACACAATTTAATTCATTATTTTAATTTTGACTGTTTATTTTTCTGGAAACTCCTACATGCTGTATCACATCTAATAGGTAATTAATCTTTTACTCTTTTTCTGAATTGCTTTCAAATGGGAACTGATTGTTAAATAAAAATACATAAAGTGACCTACATGTTTTGTAAATAAAGTCAAAGAAAGCATCTTTTTTATTTAAGCAATTAATTAAACATGCAAAACATTATCCTCAAGCGAGTCGGGAAGATTTTTCTTTTCCCTTGAGTACTTCAAAATTGCGGAACTAATACATTTTTGACATCTTGCTTTTATTCACTGTTTAACAAATGAATACAATTTTCCTGTCCTTAAAGCTCCCAAGAAAGCTCTCAGCTTTGAATAATAATGAAGAGCGATTGAAAGAAACTAAACTGTAAATATGAAAATATTTTGCATGACTGTATGAAGTCAACTGTTAATTCAGCATTCCAGCAGTTTGAAAAGATTGGTTTAGACTGCTTTTGTCTTGGTTAGCTCACAAATCTCTTATCAGTGCTATGACCCTCTGAAATTTTCAGTCTTTGAATATTAAAGTAACTGATGGTAGGTCATCACAGTTTTACAATTAATAGTCCGGTTGAGATATAAACTGTTCTTAATTCTACTCCATATTGACTGTGAACATCATATTTTATTTAACAATTTAAAGTTTAAGCTATTTTGCTTATAAAACTACATAACACAACAAAAGGCAGCTGAAACATTTGATGAAGTTTAATTTTCTCAATTCAAAATACAGGTTTGTACACCAAGACTCTATTTGCAAAGTCAACTATCACAATTTATTACATCAAAAAGGTGAAAAGGTGTGCATTAAAGCCACACCACAGACAAAACCACACCAGAATTATGCATCAATTAAACTGTAAAATTTGTATCCTTCTAAAGCTAGTACAATTCAAAATCCAGAAATCTATTATGTTTGGACTTGAGCTGTAACTCCACTACTAAGTGCTGAGAAGGACTAGCTAGAAATTTTTGCATTGGCATTGTCACAGAGGTAATCAGACTGGGAGCGATTTCTGGCTCTGTGAGGGATTTCAGAGCAGGATCATCTTGCCAGTATGTTTCTCAGGGCCTTAGCCAACCAAGTTCTGCAAGAGATTCTCTGAACATCTTTCTTACTTTCAGTTGGGATTTCATGTTTAGTAGCTCACACCAGTTACCTCATGCTTTCACTGCACACTCTCCTCATGTGCCAAGTACTACAGCCCCCACCAGCTTGGCAGCACTCTGCTGGAATTTCTTCTTTGTTGGTATCTCTCATACTGGGTTTACAGCCCTTTACAGAGACAGCTGACACTGAGGCACACAGCTGATCCGTCTTCAACTTGCTGATCACCAGAACTTCAGATTCTTTTGTGCAGAAATACTCCTGCCAGCCCTCCCCCAGCTGGCAGTGATGCCTATGTTTACCAATCTTTGTGAAGGACTTCACATTTGTCTGCTGAACTTCATATGGCCCATTCTTTCAGCTTGCTGAGCATATGCCTTATCACATCCCTGCCCTCCTGCACATTAACTGTTCCCCTCTCTGCTGTCACCCACACAAACTCAGCAAAGATACATTCCATCCCTCTGACAAATATGTCAAAGTCTCAATTCCAGAATCAGTTTTGTGGTGCAAGTCAGGATGCTGTGTATAAAACAAATTATTCTTCAGTTTAGTAGCAAATCCACACATTAGTACTTGCAGTAGAATTACATCACATCACTGAAGTCTGTCATCAGGTGTGACTTCAGAGGCAGACTTTGTGTGACAACTTTCCAATTGAGGTTTGCATTTTCATTAGCATTTTCATAAGTTTGGACAACATTCAGCAATCACTCACTTAATATTTTACTCAATATTAGACAATTGTTTCTTCTAACCCATGATATCCCACTGCAGAATGACAAAGCCATGCTGCTAAGCAGCATAACTGGTGAAAAATCCAGTTTTAAATGAATGGATAGCAAACCACAGAAAAACAATAAAAAGAGCCAAAAACACTTCACAGAAGGGTAACTCTATTGCTGGTATCAGCATGGTTTTTTTCTTTAAAAAATTACATGGACTTATCAGCCCATCTCACCCACAGTGTAAAATCACCTCTGCATTCCTGCAGCACTGTTTACAGTTTTAGTCTACAAGTCTACAATACTGCAAATGTAGAAAAATGAAATGTTTACAATTGAATACTTGGTATAAGTTAAAAAGCAAACAACATTAGAATTTATTAGTAAAGAGACATCAAATACAAAAAAAAAAAAGTTCTACTTTATGCAACTATTACATGCTCACACCTGCATATTTCATGTTGTTTGGGTCTCTTCTCTATCCCTCTACCTCGTAGGATAAAACAGAACCACTGAAGGCATAGTGAACAGAAAAAGAAAATCCATACAAGCACATGATACTTTTCATATGCAGAGTAACATTATAAAGAAGATTCTCAGACTTGCAAAAAAAACATCAACGGATGGGGAACATTCACAGGTAAATAAAGAATGATTATTCACTGCCTAACCCACTAATAAGAGAAATAAGTATCTGATTAAATTAGCAGCAGAGGTGTTCAAGATGACAAGTTTCCAAGAGTAAATGCATTATAAAAACAGAAGACTGGTTTCCCTCTTCTACTGTAAAGATCTCTCTTCTGCTAGCAACATTTAAAATCTGTATCTATTAATTCCTTTGCCTATAGATAAGGTCATCTATCTGCACTGACTTACAAATATTTTGTTATCTGACCATGAAGGCAGAGACAAACATCTTTTTTTTTTTTTTTTACATAGAAAATATTTAATGTTTAATGATATTCTATTCAACAGCACCAATGCCAATAACCAATGAATTAGCAATCAATGACAATTAATTAAGAATAGCATAGTCATTTCTGTTTGTAAAACAAATTGCGTGTTCAATCCTACCCACACTGAAACAAATGGAATCTGTGTGTCCAATTCTACCCACACTGAAAATAAATGGAAGCTGTGTGTCCAATCCTACCCACAGTGAAATAAATTGAAACATCTCCACTGGTTATAAAAACATGAAAATATTATCTCAGCTTCCTTTCTACCCACAATCACAAGACACTTTTCTTTCCTCACTCTTCTGACAACTGAAATACAATTTTACCTTGTTGTCAGTCAAGTACTTCTTCCAGTAAGACTTATTAGTGGAAATGAAGAGGTACGGGATATATGACTAACATTCCATATGAATGGTTTCAAACAGACCTGATATAAAACCACTTTTATTTTTTATTTTTTTTATTTTTATTTTTTTAAGAAGAGTAGAAAGTGAACCAGCACCTATAATAAGAATGGTTACCTCACTGCAAATGACAGAATAAACACTGCCAATCTACATGCACTACCATCAGATGCACTGGAAATAAAAAATGACATCAAGAATTGATAGTAACAAAATAAAAAAAATTAGTATGACGTTCAGCTAATTCCTACTACCATTTTTAGTTAGTCAATACCACTGAATCAACACTCTAGAGCAAAGTTTCATAGCACAAATCAAGCCAAGGAACATATCTTTATGATTAATAATCCATGGACTTATGCATAATTTATTTTAAAAGTACACGTTGTAATAAATTAGTTAATCAAAGAAATTGCAAGAAAAACACGCCCATGGAAATAGCATGTGTAACCAGATTTTTCATAATTCAGATTAAACGTAAAGTAAGCTTGTGATACAAAGAGAGATTGCTAGCAAAAATCTGTATTTCAAAAGATTCCAGGTAGAAACAAAAATGTTTATTTTAGACTACAAAACAAAAATACTTGTAAGATATGTGTAAATCATTCTGAACCTATCATTTTTCACATCAGAGGATGTTCCTCTGCAGAATGTAACATATTTGCCCACAAACTCAATATTCATTTGCTGTCTTACAAATAATCATGCCAAAGTTTCTCCATATCACTCGAGAGATGGACTTACACAGACAGCAGAAAACATCTCTCACCTCCAAGAGTTAAATACTCAAAGATTAGAAATGGCAAGGATTAAAAGCTGACTTGAAATCCCCACTCCAATCCCCAGATGCACATTTAGTTTGACACACAATGTAAGACCTTTGCCCTCTCCAGTACAAGAACTGACAATGTTCAGGAGAAAGCCTGAGAGAGTCAACTCCAGGTCACTCCCACCCTTCATTAAAAAAGCTGGAAGAAGTCTAGTGTGCTGGCTGGGAAATAACAAGAAGAGAAAGTCTGACCGAAGAGTTATAGCAGTTGAAAGATCTCCAGAAGACAGCAAGACTCCTCTTAGTTATAAATCTGTATTTTGATGGACAGTATAAGCCAGCACTTTTAATCAGGTAGACACTGGGTGTTCGCTTTCCTGCATGTCCATCCTGAATGCCAAGAGCTTCAATTTGCAATGGTGCCAAGCATTCAAAATGAACTGGATTCCAGAATTTCACTCTGAACAGATCACCTCTTTTTATGCGAAGTACAACAGTTTCATCTCAGCCCATGGGGAGTATGTCAAAAAGATGTCTGCAGAGCATTACAGGTTGGATTTTTTTTTAAAGCCACCCCACTGTATTACCTTAAAGTAGACAGAGAACTAATGGCTTTTTAATTTCAATTGGTCCAACAGTACAGTGGTGATAATGTAACACAAATCTATCCAAGAAACTTTTGATTTTGCACATGGCAAGGTTTTACTATCATCAGCAAGTAATGCAGGGAACCATGCTTAAAATGACAACAGAAAAAAATTAACTCCTGATAACTCTCGCTGAATAGTTTTCACTATGGACAGTGAATGAGCATAAAAAAATATTAAACAGATTCTGTGTGACTGATTAAACCACATACCTTAACAATTGATCTACTCCACATTTAACAAATGCATTTAAAGTCGGTCTAACATGAGTGAAAAATGTGGCTTCTTACATTTAGGCTTTATCTAATACAGTTGCTTCTCCTTGACACCTCCCTTGGCTGCACCAGCTTAGATTCAGAAGTACAACTCAATCCCATTCAGTGGTTATCCTATTCAGGTCAGCACTAACCTGAGAATCTCCTTGCCATCTTACACCCTCACAATATGAGTATTGCAGCAATACCCCCAGGTAAAGCAGAAGTCAGGATGAAGCTATTCCCTAGGGCAGATTCAACCCATGGGACACACACGATATTCCTACATAGGCACTGCATAGGCACTTCTTCTTTCCTTGGTTTCTTGTCTAGATTATGAAGCTTGTGATTATGTATAGTTTTAACGTAATCCTTATGAAGCAGGGTTCACCTCTCTCTTCTTATATTCATAATGAAAAGTAGCTTAACTTGGGCTTTGTTTCTCGAAAAAGTGAGTGTTACATAACCAAAAAGTCTGTTTCCCACACCATTCTTCCATTGTTGATGAATTCACAGGCTAATTAATGCTAAAATTGATAAAAAATTGTCAGAACATAATAGTTTTAGGATTTGAAGTTTCATGAAAATCAGCAACCATCTACAGCACAGCCACAGATCTCACCAAGCCCAGGGGCAGCCAGCCTGCTGCCAATCAAACAGCTGGCAGATGAGGAATGAAAGGGAAAACAAGCCTGCCAGAAACACTGGAGAGCTGAGGGCACTCCAGAGACACTCAGGAGATGCAGGAACAAAATGAAAGGTATTCAAAAGCTTAGACATAAGAGGAGGACCTCCATGTACTACAGGAGGAACCATAAACAGATGGGAAAGTATTATTCTGGTGGGATCACAAGGAAAAAATATGAAAAGCCATCTTCATTAGTCTCATTACTCAACCAATAATTTATAAATTACAGCACTAAGCTATAAATCTTTCTTCTCTGCTACATCCATTAGTCTGTATGGCTCACTATTCTCTTCAATGCCACATCTGAATTCTTAGCACTAATCTCACGAGGAAAAATAACTACCTGAAATGGTTCACCTCTAAATTGCATTCCATTCCTTGAAAAATGCACTGTTTTGTGCAGCCGAAACCATGCTACATATTCAAATGCAGCAGAAATGGATCTACGAGGGTACACAATTCTGTCTCAGATTATAGAGCCTCCACAGTGATTTTTGTGTTTCTTTTCCATCTCCCTTGCAATATTTCTGTTTCTAGCTCCTCAACCAGAATCAAATCAAAACTCTTAAATCAGGTACCAAAGTCTTGCTATTACTCGGGACAGGATAAAGAAACCAAATGACTGCTGCTACAAGGAACATTACCATGATGATGTTGAAGGACTCTCAGAAACAGTCCCATAACTCTTGCTCTTCCCAACCCCAGCAAACAGCCACAGGACACCAGGCCCAGACAGCTGTAAGATGACCTCTATCAGACTGTTGGCCATTCTGTCTTACTGATCCTCTCGGTTTTGTCTGACTCCCCACTTGCCATCCTCCCCATCCTGATATTCTCTGTATTGAACAAATTTGCTCCATCCACAATTTGTGGGAATATTAAACAATAAATCACCTTGTATCTCAAAATACACCTGCTACTAAATACTAACACTAATTTCATTTATGAAGAGAAATATATCAGAAATAAGAACCATAAATAAAATTGTTTAATACAATTTACACTCAAAATCTTCCCATCAGGTTCCCCTCTGCTGTTTCCTAGCAAATCTGAGATTACCTAAACTATGCAAACTATGTACCTGATACCTATAAAACACAAGCAAAACAAAAACAAACACACAAATAAAAAAAACATTATTTTACATAACATTAAGTGTCTAAAGAGAAAGATTTAACTGCTCTTGCAATTGGCTAAATTAGGGTTTTGAGTTTGGTCACCTGAAGAAACCCTACTTTCTAAAGGCCCACCACTAACCATAATGCAAAAAAAAGTAACTAAGTACTGTCACTGATCACAATAATAAGGGTCCCTAGCCAATGGCTCCTTGGTTCTCTCAAACATTTGATACAAAAAGCCTTTTTTGTTTTTAGTGTTAGAACCAATGTAAACTGGTATTCTCACATAGCAACAATGAAAAAAGTGCTCACAGACTTTTAAAAGCAGCCAAAAGCTCTACATTTCTTGCAGATCATAGAATCATATTTTAATTTGAGCTCTTTTAATTTTGTGCACTCTTCACAAAATGCATATATTGGGCTCCAAAAGAATTTTGAACTATATTTATTTTTCAATTTGAAGTTTATAGTCATGCTTAAATCACATGGCTTTACCAAAAATTAAACATCCTCCTCTCCGCCTCCAAAAAATCTATGCAACTGCACAGTCTTTAAACTCATGCAAAGTATTTTATTTACTTAATTAAAAACATTTTCATATTTAGATGGTCATTAAATAAATTCTTTATTTTGACTTCTTTGAGTGTGATCCTGACTCCAAGAGTCAGTATTCACCCAAACCAAGCTCATGTTTTTAAACACTGCTGAGCAGTAAACATCAGTGTTCACCAAAGGCAGATACTGTAACACAAACAGGAGGAGGAGTACACTGAATAAAAATTGGAACACCTACTAACAAACCTACAGCAGTCAGCTATTCCATTGAGAACATGGAGGATTCCTGCTGCAGAACACATAGGAGAATACATTTTGTTTTCTGCTTTCAGGAAAGAGAATTAAGTAAAAAACCCAGCAGATCAGTTTCACGATCGGATACTTTTACCCCTGCCTCACCTTTAATTGCATAAACTGTAAGCCAAATTCTGGACTCATGGGATGGTTTGGATTGGAAGAGACTTTAAAACCCATCCAGTTCTACGCCTGCTTCCTTGGACATGGACCCCTCCCACCAGACCAGGCTGCCCAAAGCCCCATCTAACCTGGCCTTGAGCACCCCAGAGCTTACGTCCTATTATGGTTGCTTCAGTTCTACAAGACATTTGTTCTATTTCTGTAGTTTGGTCCCAGTGAAAAGCGTTTCATTCTTTTCACAAGTTAGATTGCTTAAATCATCCATGAGCATTTGTTTTAATTTTTAAGAAGTAATATCCAAAATCCTCTGAAAATACAAAATACGAATTTTTATTTGTCGTGAATACTTTCCATTCTAAAAAACGTTCTCGAAGGCTTTTGGAATAACGTAGCCTAAGAGAGAAATAACGAAAGCCTAAGAGATTTTGAGAGTCTGGCAATTGTTTTTCTGAGCCTGAGTTACTTAAAAACTCCATCTCCAGCAGGCGATGTTGCGATCTTCACGCCAACACGAAGACGGCTTTTCAGCACTGGACAGCTCCGGTCCTGGAGCGCACGGCTTCCGAGGCAGGCTGAACAGGCAGCCCTGCCGGCGCAGCGCAACTTCTCCTTCCCGAGGCCTGATTCACTAATTCAAGGCAACTGACAGCACAGAAGCATCCCGCATGCAAAACAAAGGGGAGCAGCTTGTTTATTTACCCGACAGTTTCCCTAGAATCTTTAGGCTAAGACAACAGAGGCTTTCAAAACCAAGTGCTGGGGCGATCAAAGCGGCACATCTTAAAACCTTGTTTTCCTGAAACTAAAGTTCTAAGATTTTTTTTTTTTTTTTAAGGATATGTAACAAAGCGTACAATCATTCTCAGGAGGGAGAAGGAAGGCTTCAAAACAAAGCCCTTCCTTTCCCGACGACCATCTCCAAGCAAACCCAACAAGTGCCGAGCGCATCTCACTCCTTTGTTGCTCTCCCGAGTGACGGGCAGAGGCCGGAGGGGCAAGCTAGTTGTAAAGCGGCCCATCGAGTCCCCCGGGAGAGGAAGGTTTACACCTCGTCGCGACCGACCCCCACTCCCGGGGCTTCTCGCAGGCACTCTCTGCCCGCAGAGCCCTCCGGCACAGCTCCCTGCCAGCCCCGACCCCGGCGGGGCCGCCGAGCTCCGGAGCAGCCGCCCCCGCCACCCCAAGGGCGGCTCACGGCATCGGGAGGAGGCTCCGGCCACAACGCCGCCGCCTCCGCAGCGCCCACGGGCGCCCGCCCGGCGCCCGGCATCCGTCCTCCTCCCCGCGGCCGCCGGGCTGAGCAGAAGGGAGGACGGGGAGGAGGCGCCCCTCGCTCCCCTCAGCCCGGCTGCGCCCCCCCAGCCGTCCCCCTCCTCGTGCCCGGGGGAGGGGAGGTGGGCCGTGGGAGGAGGGGAGCGAGCGGGGACGAGGGGAGCCCGTTATTGGCCTACTTACCATCAATCGCCATGATCCCCGCGGTGGGCCGTACCAACTGGAGCGCACGCAGGAGAGGCGCCGCCGAGCGCCGCGGCTGCCAGACGGGAGCGCCGCTCGGGGCCGGGCGGGGGTGGCGGGGAGCGGGTTTAGGGGGGGGGGCGGGTCGGCGGAGCGAGCCGGGGCGCGTGACTCCTCCCCTCGCCCAGCGCGCGCGCGCGGGCGCTCGAGCGGCGGCCGTTGAACGGGCGAGGCGCGCGCCCGCGAGAGCCCAACGGCCCCGCCCCGGCGGCAGGTGGGCGATGGCCGGGCCGTGCGGGGACGCCCCGCCCGCTATGGTCTGCCCGGGGGGAGGCGGGGGGGGCTTCCCACTGTGACTGAGATGGGGTAGGGGGTACACGTGACCTCCCTCCGCCCTTACAGCTGTGTAGTTAAAAGATTGATTCCTTCTCCCGACAAATAAAGCGATTTCCTCCTTTTAGGGGAAAATTACTATTTTCCCAATAACTGGTCGAGCCAAACAACGCTGAAATATTAGTTTTAGTCGATGGTTCCATCGACTCCACGTGCAGCACCTGAGCCAGGTGTGCTGCATTCCTGCCCGTGCAGGTGTGAATGCCTGCACGTTCCAGTGGCGGCGCTGAAAATACCCTCCTTTTGCTAAGCAAAGCTGTTGAAGACAGCATACGTCAGAATTAGTTACCCCTCTGCACTGCTCCGCGATGCACGATCACTGCGTGATCACTGAGGCTGCTCCCTCCTGTCCCACCTCTGACTGACTGGGTGCACTGGGCAGACGGCGTCTGAGAGTCAATCCGGTTTTGTAGAGAATAAAGACACCGGAATTCTCACTTTTCAGTGCCTTTTGTTTCCCACTTTAACATTTTGTAACCATAGGGTCTGATTTCCTATGGTTTTAGGGGCATAAAACAGTAGTCATGTTCACAAGGTAGGTATCTTCAGACGAATGGGACATCTTCACACTTGTAATTATCTCCCACAAATGCTTGAAGGAAACGTAATGCTAAAAGGGATGAGATGAATTTAGAAGGGTTTAACCTTATGGTACTGGACGCAGCTCTTTTTGAGGGGAGCAGGTTGCTGACTGGTGGGAATTGGACCGTGCAGGTTCTTTGCTGTGGCTCACATCCTCCCCTCACACCTTCCTGCCTCCACTCCTGCCCCACTGGTTGCTTCTTCCCCTGACAGAATCACACGGATCATGGAACCGAACCACAGGACCACACAAAATTCAAACCTTATTCCTGAGAGCGTTGTCCCACCTGTCTCAAGGTCCTCCATCTCCCTCATCGCTGCTTCCGACCTTCATCACCTCCTGCACTCGGAGCAGCCTCCAAAGATCTGCAGATGCTGTCCCACCCCAGATGCCTTCTGTGCTCTTCTTCTAACCCTGCAGAACTCCCCTACAAAAGAAGCAACAAAACTTGTGGTCTTTCTGCTCCCTGGTGAGGCAGCATTCAACACGGGGTGCTTGGAATAAGAAGGAAGATCTTTGAGTAGCTCCTGAGATTAACAGAACAAACAGAAGGGCTGGACTGTGCTGTGGATAAGAACGAGAGGAGGCAGCATGTATGTAAAACTCCTCTGCTGCACAGGAAAGCTGCTTGTACAGTGCTGTTATTGTTTGGAGCTGTTAGGGAACAGAACATGTTCATATATGAAAGCAGCTTTCATGTATAAACTGTCCGAACAGGGAAATTTTCACAAGATCATCAGAAGGAGCATCTTTGGTACCGATTTATTTGTTCTCCTAAATGTTAATTTGCTGTTCAAACCATGGAAACATCAATCTCCTCCAGCCTAACCACCTTCAGAGATGTTTTGTCATATGGAAAATTCAATGCATTTTCTCAATTTTATTCCTCACCAAAGTTAGCAAAAGCAACTTAGGAGCCAAAAAGCAAAGTCAGACTGAGCAAAATGGCCATCTCAGCAAACATGTGTCCCAAAGGACAGGCGTTTGTCCAGACTAAAGCAACTGTAAAAAGGATTTTAAAAGAGAAAATGCCAGCAAAGCTTAAGAGCAAATATAGTCCTCTGTACCAGCACTGACATTTACCTCAAATTACCCCTATAATTTCCTATTCTTTCCTAGAAAGTGTTCCAGCCCTAAAGTTTTCTGCACAGTTTGTCTTATTCACTGTATTTCTGACAGCATTACTGTGTTCAGCACAAGAACCAAGACTCCTGTGGGACTGAGTATGTAAGAGTTGAATTGTTATTGTTCTTCTCACCTTTATTTTTTTTTTCTTCCCTTTTCCCCCCCCTTTTGGCAGTATCCCAGAACAAAGGAATAGATGTCAGAACATCAGCAAAACATCCCAGGGTGCAGTCACACACCTGTAGAGAATCTGGGATCAGTTTGAGATCCTCACAAGTTGTCACATTTATGTGGCTCGTGTTTGCAGTTAACATCCTGGAATGCTTTATTTTCATAAGGATATGTTGAAAACCAGACACTAGATACTACTAGATACTACTGCCCAGTGCCATACCAGTCTTATTTTTCACTTGTTATCAAGAGGGACAAATCCTGAACAAAGTACCAAATCTATTTTGGTTTTCGTACAATTGCAGCAGTGTAAGCTGTAGCTTCATCCATTCCCCTCGTAAAAGGAATGCAGCCAATCGGTTCTAAATGTGTCAGAGACTCCCTACAAAATCCAGGGGCAACTCTTAGCTAACGGTACTTTCATGTGGTGCTATTCATCTGCCACCTGTACAGAAGTGCAAAAATTTGCAAAAGATGTGAATACAGTTCAAAGGGAGACCTTAAGTAAATCAATAGGATATACAAATGATTTGTAGCTTGTCAGTATTTTCCTGTCAAAGGGAAGAACATCACCTGTTGTGACAACGTATTTGCTAACAGCTGGTTTATCTGCTAACTGATGTACATATACAAGTTTTATCCTGAAAACCCTAAAGCTTTCAACAAACTGCCTACACAGAAGCTTCCCCCACTGCACTGACATGAAGCCACTTCAGTGATTAATATTAAAAGCTGCTGGAAACCTTAGCATGAGCAAAAATCCATCAAGTCATGAAGGTCTCAGATACTGTGAAAACAAGGAGAGTAATACATTATTATGTAAGTATATATATGAGATATGATATAGTTTTATAGATGTGGAATAGTGACACAACTGTGTTTTAAGACTAACATATCTTACTACTGTAATTTATTTAAATCTTTGTGAGCTACATAAAAATATTTGGTCTTTCTAAGTAGAACTCTGCAACTATTTTTCTCACAACCAGCATGTTTTCATTTCACAGGGAGATTGTCCTGGAATTTTGAGTTATCTGACCCTCGTTATAAATTGATTCTTTGCACATTTAAGGCATGATCCACACCAAACCTATCCAGATTTTCTCTTCTGCCTTAGCCATACCCATCACAGTATTAGAAAATATATGTTTAAAGAGTCTATGCTTAATTAAAATATAGAGTGTATGAATGAAAAGTCTAATTAAAGGGTTAAAAAACACAGACTATGAGTAATCACAGAGGTAGCAGACACAGATTAATAATCTGCTCATCAAAATGCCAGGCAGATATCCTACCTATAACTGTCATGATCTGTACAAAATGGGCTCAAAGTTAAATAAACAGCAGAAGAAATCTTCAAACAGCTGGACATACATTTTCCACTGGGACATTGCCATTTCAATCAGATCTGTAGGTACTTTGCAAATATATGATTTCACTGAAATACTTGTGGGAGGGACAACGTTGAGAGCATATGCAACGTATTTCATTTCAGAAAAAAGCTTGTTTTTCCAAGTCTTTTTACTTATTCTATTTTAAGATAACATTGAAATTTAAATGTACCGTCTTAACGTTATCAAAATAAACTCTTTCTGTTAGAAAACTCAACCTTTTGCTGAAATTTTCCTTAACGGGGTGTTCTAAGATTATATTTGTATGCACGTGCATGCATACACTTGTGTGTGTGTGTTCCTTTTGTCTGGTTGTCTTCCAGTATGGAATAAAAACAGATTTTGAAAGAATTGATGAAAACTCCCACAAAACTGAACTTCTGGTTTTTTTGGGGGTTTTTTGAACTGTTTATTTCATCGGTTGTTGTTTAAAACCAGAGGCCTTACAAAAGGTCCACTGAGAAGTAGAATGATGTGCAGTTTTAGGGCATTTTACCCGTGCAGATTGTTTAAAGGTATGTAAAAATACCTGGTGCAGCAACATCAAAACAGACAATCCCAAAAGCTCTAAACCAGAGCACTGAAGTTAAAAGCTGACCTCTGAGGGTATCTTCAACTGTTAGCTTTCAAAGCTATGTTTGCTCCAGCAGCTGAAAAGATGGCTAAGGTTTATAATAGAGTGCTGTTCCCTTAATTGATTTGGGATATCAGTTTGCATCTCTCCATAAGAATTTTGGCAGCGATTTTGTGAACAGTGCCAATCAAATTAACAACTTACGTCTGTTCAGATAAGTTTTTCACACAAAGTGCTCATTACTAGAACATTAAATACCTGACCTTTTAATATTAAGGTTTGCACGATCAGGTTGTTGGCACTAAGCAAACAATCTGTGACTCTCAGCCTCAGCTTCTCACTGTTTTTTAGAGGAAGATTAGGAAAGACAGCATGGGTCCTCTGTCAGGAACTGCCTAGCTGTATCTGTTAAGAGTAATATACCAAATACCCTCAAGTCTGCTGTTGTTGGATGAGGATCATAAACCTGACTCTTGAAGCAAACGATCTGGCCAAATACCACTCAGCATATGACTTCATGTTCATGAATAAATGATTGAGAAGTTTAAAAAGAATGTTTCAGTGTTTCAAGCAGTACCTTCCTTCTGTCAAATACAAGGCTCCATGAGGTCAGATTTCCAACTTAAATACATTTGGAAAGAGACCTGCAAGCTATGGCAAAGTGCAAAGATTTTGTTCGGTTTCACATTGCTAATCTATGGGTATGGCATCTGCTACAGAAATAAAAACTGAAAATGTAAATTAAAAAAAAAAAAAAGGATTTTAGTGCCTACTATTTTTGCTGTCATTCAGTTAGGCATGTGTCATGTGCAAACTTCAGGGCCAGATAAGTTTGACAATGACTCTTAATGGTATACTCACTAAGAGCGCAACCAGCACAGGTTACTTGAGGCAAACAGAATTCTGCTGTGTTGCTCTGAACTGTTCTGAAACAAAAGGATAATGAAGACACAGTTGGTACCATTAAGAAAAGAAATGCAAGGAAGTTTCAAAGAAAATGTGCCTATTAGCAAACTACTGTGTCTTGCAAACAACAGAAAACATAAACTAAAACTGTGTCCAAAAGTCCAGTGCTAGAAATAATCCAAAATCCATGTGGACATACCTGTTTTACCACGAGAAACAGAACAAAAGAAGGAGGATTCCTGCAGAGAAAGACCTTCACAAGTTACCTTTCTCCCTCCTTAGAGGAATATCCTTAGCCCATCCCCATCACACTCTCAGAGACGGCAGCACATGCTGCAATTATTCCAGGGCTTTGTGTGTGCTGTTTGGACAGTCATGAAGCTGTCAAACAAAAAGTATAAATGATGAACTATCACAAATGATTGATTCTCTTGGCCTTTTCTTCAGTGGGGGCACTAACTTCATTTTCGCTTTCCTCTGCACAGAAGTTAATTTCCATGAAACTAGAAAGAACCTAATTATCTCTGGGATCTTGATGAACCAGATCAACTGTTTCAAAGTTGAGGCTCCCCTCAGCTTTGACAGGCAGAAGCATTTGGCAAAACAAACATATTCATATAAGCTTCATTTGCTTGGAAAATCAGGCTAATAATTTCAAATACTAGCAAACAGCCAACACAACTTCAGCAAAATAGGAAAAATGAGCCATTCAGCTACAACAGCAAAATAATATGTACAATTTAACATATATTTTACATGAGCAGCAACAAAAAAATCTTGCTTTTTCAAAGACAGATACCACATAGGAATCTCTCAGCACGTAAGTGGAAAGAAATTGCAGTACTTTCTTATAGAACAGTTCTGTTTATTTCTAATAAGAAAAAATGTAGCATACAGTAGCAATGTGAAAAGAGGCAGAAGCACTGCATGGATAAACAACTGCTTAGAAAATTATATCTTTTTTTATGGAATAAATCTTCTTCATCAATAAGCCATCAAAAGTAATTCCATAAAAGAAAACAAAATCATTTACCTTTATTCATACTTAAAATATAAAAAGAGAATGGGAAGATATGATCCAGCTCTTGCAGATGGCTATTTCTATTTAGAAAGATGATCCTAGATGCTAACAGTGTACTGCACTGGCTCCTGGCAGCATAATAACTGTGCTCTCAGGACTTGATCCCATAGTAGGAGGAAAAGCTACAAGTGGATTTTGTGGAGACCGTGCTGTACCAAGCCTTGACAAGATAACACACACAGAGGCATAGTTAAAGATGTCGCAGTGAAGATAACTAAAAAATCACTTTGAATGGTATGCAGGATGAGGGTGTTGTCCAAGCTAGCTCTTCACCAGCTGCACTGAGAATATGCTGATGGGAGAGATTCATCTGTGGTCACCAAGGCAGCTTGTACAAGCAGTGCATTCACAGGCTGCTGTGGCAGCATGAAGCCAACTGTCTCCCAAGCAAAGGAATTGATAACAGCATGACAACACACTTTATGGTGTCAGCTGCTCCCAAAAGCATGCAACCTCTGTTTCATTGACTAGCCCTAAACAAAACTGCCCACGACTGCTGCTGTTAGCTAACCTTGGCCAAGTCCCCTTCTGGATTTCAGGGGCTGCTTTTGCAAAGCTGATCTGCACATGGCAGAGGAGAATCCGGTCTCAGTAGAGAAGGATGACGGTATCTATTCACAAAAGAAAGTGCCTGACAAACACTGTCCCCTTAGCAACCGGTAATGCTGTAGCCGCAGCCAGACCTCTTAGGGTCTTTTCTCTGCAAGGAACTTGCATCTTCAACCAGCTTCATTTTTGTCTAATTGCAGTGACTTATTGCGTGCATCCTCCAATGCATCTGAAAGCTTGAGTCCAGCAAATTTAGCACCCGGCTAAATGTTTCTTCTACTGATAAAAGCTTAACTGTGCCTTTTAATTATTCTCAATATACCTAAGATACATAGCAGCATGTGATCTACTCTGATTTCTGGACTTAGCAGAGCTGTTCTTAATTCTGTTTCTGAACATATGTTCTGTTCTTACTTTTAAAATAACTAGCAGAATATGTCATTCATTCTGATGGCACCGCAAGTATTCTATTGATATATTAATGACTCTACTGAATTTAAAGAATTTTTTTTCTAAAAATATATGCAACCTGCAAAATTGTTAAAAGTCACTGTTAAATGTGAAACCTATTTAAATATATTTCATGATTAATCTCTCTATTGCCTTATTATTAAAGGAGGGTTTTTTCCATAGGGGAAAAAAAAAAGCTCAACACCAGTTATATATAAACTAGAAGTACAGTTCCAGTTATTTAAAAAAACACTTCTTTATAAAACCACAGTAAGATTAAGAATTCTGCAGAAAGGCTGCAGAACTGAAGTTGCAGCATTATTAGTATGAAGTACCCACACTTTATTTACATCTCTTACAGTAATTTAAAAAATGTTGCAAAAGCAGTTCATTAAAATAATTTTGAATTTCCTAGCTTTAGCACATGATTTTGAGAGTTGCCCAGCTTCCAGTCTGGGTGCTATTTAGCAGGAACTACAACAGTGATTTCTGAAATGCACACACTCATCAACAGGGAACTTCACAACGAAAAAAAGATAGTTTTGTTTTGAAAAAAGTCAGTACAAATTAATTCAGGTTTAGTTTGAAGTACATAAAAGAAGTTGTTCAAAAGCCAATCAACTAACTTGCTCTCTCTCCTTTCCACAAGAACCATCTTCTTCCACAAGAAGAAACTGGTCCAGCCCTGGAGCAGCAGAGAAGTAAATGCGACTCCCCAAGGATATTGGCACAACTGCCAGCCTATGGTGGGACTAAAGTAGAATTAGTTTGGTATGGGCAAAGATAAGGTGAGTTAGGTACAAAAACATATGATGGGGCAGAAATGCATTAGCCAAATAGCTTGAAAACCATTATTTCTGCCTGACATGAGCTAGACTCTGGCACAAGTTTGCATTAGCCATCTAAATGTTTTTCACTAAAAGATGTATCTTAACTTCTCTGTTGTCCAAAAAGCTTTAGGTAATTGTATCAAAGTAGAACAGAGTTTACTCTTGGATTTGTTAAATGCCCATCTAGAGCTCACATTATTTCTCAGAGAGGCAAATAAGCAAGAGACTTTAAGGAAAATTCAAAGGAAATGGGGAAAATATTCACAAATTCACTACAAAATGTTTTAAAATGACATAAATGCAAGTTGCCATGCCATATTATTATTACAGTGCTGATAAAACTGTGAGGCAACAGCTATCTATAATGACTCTTCCTAAATTTATGCCTTCCTTGTCCTCCAGTATAAAATTCCTTTTTCATTCTCTCCAGCTACATGCTACTCCCTGTATCCAGGACCTCTTCTTTGCCAACCTCAATCTACTCAATTGCTCTGTCTTGGCAGTACTTTTTGGCTCCCAAAAATTGCTTCAGGTCCAAGTAAAAAATCTATATTGCCCACCACCATTTCCCTTGCCAGTTCTCACAAATCCATTGGTCCCTGTTGCTGGTCATCATCTGTGTGTTTCTCTCTCTCTCTCTTCTACCTACACTGTCCTTGGGAGATCATTCTTTGGCTGGGCATTTCACTTGAACCCACTCCCAAGCCTCAACTTTGATATTCTTCCAACTGTAGATTGTCTAACTTTCCAAAAGAGAAAGTCCTGAAATTACATCATTATCATTTAAGATGGAATCTGGCCCTTCCTCCCTAAATTATTTAATGAGACACTTAGCTGATTAATCATTTGTTGCATAACAATATTTTGGTCAAAGAGAAATCAAGACCCTATGTGTAAGACCCAATACATAAAATCTCATAAGAATGAGGTTTTTTCACCACTGCTAAATTTTATTAAATCTTTATTATTGTGTGATTGTTTTATTTTTATCTCAAAGTCTACACGTGCTGTCATTAAAATGGCAAATGACTAGCCAAACTATTCAGAATTACATTGCGTACATTCTAAATGATAAGAGTTGTTTTTGTCGACATTTCTGTACATTTTACATTGGTTGCAAAAGAGAAGTATAAACAGTGGTCATCATAAAAAATGCAATTAACTATCCAGGTTTTGTGTCTGCGAATATTTTGTTCTATGGATGTTCCCACACTGTGCAGGGCCCTCATTTCTACTTTGATCTTGTGCAGGTCCTCTACAGTCTAAAGATTATTACTGCATTCACATTTTTTCCTACTCAGAATGTCTGAATATAAGAACTACATGCAGTCCAACCAAGTATATAACTATGGCCTTTCCATATGCAGGTGTGTGTTGCATTTTAGGGATGTTTTAACTGTAGAGAGGTAATTAAGGGTCTACTGGGACCCTGGGAATGTATCTACTGGGAATGTATCAAAAACTATGTAGGGCGAAGAGACATGATACAGGGTTTTCTGTGCCACCTACTAGCAAACTTTTGGTGTGACAAGTGGCTTACAATCTTTTTATGAGATTAAGGAGCTGTCTTCCCTGAAGCAGGGATCTGTATCTTTTAAATGAACTAAACGAGTAATCTAGATGTACTATGGTCACTTTCTCCTGCCACGGAAATCCAATGAAGTCAATTTTTCTCACAATGACTAAGTGCAGAACACATCTCTAGGATGTAAACCTACAGATTACAACTTGTCCTTCAGAATACAGGTAATGCGATGATACTGATACACGCAATTCATAATGTGGTAAAAGACATACAACAGTTTGACTTTCCTCTGTGGAAAAGTTCTTCCCATAAGACATGAGGGAAGTTATTATCAAACAGGTCGCATCTTCAGCACTATTTCTATGGTGGCTGAGTTCTGTTGTTTTTATTTTGTTTTTTTACTGCAAATACATTGACACCAATCTTATGCTCTACATTTGGTAAAATGGTTTGAAATGGAAACAGGTACTTACTTATTTAACTATTTAAATAAGTTTTAATAAGATTCACAATTAATGAAGTGTCAATTACCATACAAACTGAATTAATGAACTTCCATGAATTCAAAAACTTATGTTTTATAATTTGTGCATTAATTCAATTAACGAGATAACACGTGGGGCTTGATGTTGCATGGAAACTCTCCGCCACTCAAATATATATTACCACTGCCATCAGAAACAGACAAACAGAAATTCATTCGTGTATTCAGCCTAGCAGACCAGTGCCTTCATTTACTCCATCTAAATGAACAGTGCTTCTGGATATCTGCCTAGACACAACCAGAGTACAATTCTCTTAGTTAAGTCAAATCCATGTAAGTCTAGACATCTAAGATGATAGCATGGATAACAGAGGTTAGAGCTTATATTCTGGCAACATGATGAGGTTTAGACTACAGAATGGTTTTACTTCATGAAAATAAATAGTTTGTAACTAGTATGCATGATAAAAACATGCTTCAGATGATTCACAAACCAATCACTCATAAGCTGTCAATCAGCACACCATCAACAACTACTAATGTTGAGTTTCTCTTCGCTAATCTACTGGATCTCTTTATTTAATATTCAGACTAATTAGATTCAGTTGCAGTTATTTGGTAAGGTACTTAGGAAAAGGGTAATATATTTCTTGGTTTTATACATTATTTTCTGTGGCATCCAGGTAGAGGGAGGACAGTCCACACAGAGTTCATGGGTAGAAAAGCTAAACCTAATGAATGTACTGCTTTTCCAAATTCTTCCCCAGTTTAAAACATGCCCACTAAGATTATTGGTAAGCAGCTTTATGAAATTAATGTTTCATTTTATTGGAGTACCAATACTATCATTCACTGAAATTAATGCTGTTAAACCAAACAATAATGATAGAACTAGTTGTTTTTGCAGTAGTCGCATAATAAAGGACAACTGATCATACCAAAATCACGATATACTCTCCTGCCATTCATAACAGAGGAACACACTGTACTGTTGCAAAAATAACAGTGTGCTTGGATGTGAGCCAGTCGGTGAGAAGTACATTTATGATTATAGCTAGCAACTTAATTTACAAGAATCTGACTTAAACAAAAAACCTCGCACCAGGAAAAATGCATCCAGATAAACAAGACCATTTTGGTCTACTGCACTGAACGAGTCTGAAGTTGTAAGTCTTGGTTTGCCAGCTACTGCCAATATACTTCCTGTATAATAAGCAAACCATTGGGTTACTATTTAACACTGGGCAAGCCATATCTCAGTTGCATTGATTTGGTAATTATTGGTAATTAGCAACTTTTGGACACAACTTAGATCTCTAGGCTTCAAGTGGCTAAATGACCAATGGCTAAAGTGTGTTGCTCATACAGAAAAAGCTTCCATTGTTTTAAGAAGGACAGATTTACAATTTCAAGAGTTGAGATTTTGAAATGAACTTTAAACTTTACCTTGTTTGAAAGTATTTATACAAGGGAATTTTAACAGAATTATGTAGCCACATGATATGATTAAGGCCAAAGGAAGTAGAGATAATCCAGCTTTATGCAAAATGACACCCATGCTGAACAGGTCCCACCCATAGGTTTTGCCACAGAATACACTGTTCCTCTAAAAGTCTGCTTTTGCTTGAAGCCAGCATATCCAATGGTATCAGACCAGTCAAATCAGCAAAATGAATATCATTCTCTTTCAGAGTTAGTGATTAGGCATTTATATTTAAGGATAACATAGTGCTCTGTGACCTAAATGAGACAGCAATACGTGATTGAACAGAAAGAATGCAATTACAAGCTGATGTTCAGTAGGCAGAGAATAGTCCTGAGTAACTCCAGTGATAAATGATATCTAATGATAGACAAAAAATGCACTGAGGCATAGCATCAAAGTTTGATGCCAATCCTTTAAAAGCTTCTGCTTCTGAAAAGAAAATAAGCAAACTTTGCTGCCTGAGAATGACCATATATCCTTCTTAGTAATAACTCTAATTAGGTGATCCTCATTATTTTCCCCATACTCATTTTCCCCACTTCTTATGGATTTGCCAAATTCAAAACATTTGATGAATACTTTCCATCTTTAGTCCTATATTTCGCAATAATATATGGGAAAGTTCAGGCAAACTTTTTGCTGCTGGTCAGTATGCTTAGGGCTAAAGATAGCATCAGTAACATAAACCTATTCCCGTTCATCTACTTCTATCTTTTGACTTCCCTAATTTAATATAGGACTTGTCAGAAGTCAAAGTCCAACATACCTTACGTAGTCCCTTGTGGAAGCCACAGAACCATTTCCACAGATGCAGCAGAATCTGGAAATTTGCTCAGAAAACTTCAGTGCATGAAATGAAACGTGAATGAAATGTGCCCAAGTGATCCTGAAGTAACCAAAGACACCAGAACACATAGGAAACCGAACTTTGTTTTCCTCCTACATGCTTGTTTTCATTGGAGCCTTCTCTGATTCAGAGCACAAACAGAACAGAGCTCTTGAAACAAAAACAATCTTAAAGCAAGTCTTTTCTATAAATCTCATATACTTTATTTTAGAAACCAAGACATGCATAGCAACAAATGAGTTGCAAAGAGAGAAAGAATAGTTTCCTCAATAAAGAACTGGGCAGGCACTGGAGAAATGAGATTTATTGCCAGCTCTAACACATGCTGCTGATGCTATGCTAGACACAGCAACATTTTTAGAGATATTCCTCATACAGTTGATAGAGGGGAAAAAAATAAAGCTCATGGCTTGTTTTCAAATTGTTTGTCAGAACAGTTTTTCAGGGGTTATCTTTCTAAATTCCAAAATAATTTTTCAAACGTCATTGGAAAAGTTTTTTTTTTTTTTTATGGTATGGATAGGAAAGAGACAAGAAGAGAAAGGAAAACAAGCTTTACTTTCACATGTGCATAAATTAAGTTTGTAAAGCAAAAAATTCAAAGGAACTGACTTCCAAGCTTCCAAAAGCATTATCCCATATGGCTTACATTTTGCTCAAGGAAATAGATTCTTCTAGCAGGGGACAGCGAGAGAAAAGCACTCAGGCGGCGTGTTCAGCAGAGTCTAAGCAGCCTCTGACCTGCAAAGCTGTGTTCCCACGCTGATGCATGGTGACAGTACAAAAGTGTGCGTAGGAAGCGAGGGTGGGTGTGTGGCTGCTGAATCCATGCCAGTGCCATTCCTCTGGCAAAGTCCCCTCTCGGGGAAGCAGAGCTGCTGCAGAGGCTCCCGCACGCTGAAAGCTGCAGCTGTGCGCACAAAGTACTTATGCTAATTCTGCACAACCTGGGGAAAGATTCGGGGGCGGCTGTATCACCAGCACAGTGCCTCTGTTAAACATTCCCCAAACAGAATCTATTAATATGAATGGAGAGAAATAATAAATGTATTTTCTATGATAATATTTCAACATGCCCAGGTTTATTCACTGCCCTTTACAGCACTGCTGCCGTTGTAGCACAGAAAGTGCAAAGAGTGCCACTCCCTGAAGAGTGAGCTCTGGAGTGTCACCAAACACCAATTCAAAACAGGCAACCACAGAAGCTGCAAGGAAACAACACATTTTTTTCTTTTATCGCGTTGCTTGCAGTTTCTGTTTTGACACTGGTAGCAAGAATAAGTACTGAGAAGGGAAATTTAATCCACATTCTGAGAAATGTGATTTTCAGAAGGAGGATCAAATCATACTCTTAATATGTTGCAAGAGTGCTCATTACCAAGGACTGCTTCATGTAAAAACAGCCACTGATTAGACCCATCTCCCGAATTTTATCCTAGGATCAGTATTTCAAAGAATCACTACCACGTGATAGTGATAGTGACACGTTTGGGGCTTTTTTTTTTTTCCAAAAAAATAAAAAACGTTTAAGTTCTATTCATCTGATCCTCAGTTCTGTTGGAGATAATTAATGCACATAAGTCTGCCTGTCTTCAGATATTTCTTTTAAATAATCTGTTACATGGCTTTACAGAGTATATTTCATGGCCTGCCAAGCAGAGAGAAACTGCTGTTGTAGGAGCCTTTTAGAGCTGGGGAAGGCAATGTTAAACAACTGCCAAACACATCCACTGTGAGTCTGTTTGCAAAAGAGTTATCTAATGCTAAATTGGATGTCAGGCTTTTTAAATAATATATATATATGTGTTAAACATGGTGAACTTACAGAACCTGTGCCAAGATACATTATTTATCCCGTGCTCATTAAAAATTTTAGTCTTTAACAGAAGCAGGACGGAATCATTACTTTAATGTTATATAAAATTACAGAGAATTTTAATTCTGTGTATACTCCCTTTTTTCATCCTTGAACATAAATTAATTTGCAAATGCAGAATGAATACATCTTTATATTTCTTCCAACACCCACGTTAGTTCACTGCTGCTAATAGAAAGACTATCACAAGTGCTGAGGTTTGTACTAGAAGAATTAAAACCTCCCATGTCTCTGGGTGGCCTGTCATGGAAATCCATAGGAGGAGTTCTTAAGAGATCTTGGGTGGAAAATTACAGCAACAATTATCAGCTTCCAATCTGTGTTCTCACGAATTGATGCAGTGACATGTATTTGCATTTCTCTGATAGGGAATGATAGAGCATGCTAATAGCTATTAAGTAGTCTAACGATTATTTAAATTCAGGTTAACCCTAATTACATTTTCTATTAAATCTAGCAAGTGATTTCCCTACCTCCAGCGACAAGAGCCTTGTGGCAAGGCTTGCACACAGAAGCCCCTCCAATTTGTCTCCTATCAGGCCCCACTGGGGAAGCTCTGAGCATGCAATGGCTTCTGAGTTCCTGTTCCTTTCCCCAGCCCTAGGAAGCTGAGAGATCAGAAATGATCAGGACAGGAACTGTTCCACAGCAGCTGAGCTCCACTGATCCTCTTCGACCTGACAGCTTAGGTGCAGCACTGGGCTCATTCACCAGACCCAACCCAGGTGAATAGCCCAGGACCCAAACTCTGCCATAAAGGTTGGACACAGGGCAAACAGTGGAGCTGCAAGAGGACAGCAATGCTGGTTCACACAGCTATCTTTGTGCAAACTCTGTAGCCTTCTGCTGAAGGTTCAAATCAAAGGCTGTGTCACATCCCTATGTACAGCAGACATCTGTAGAAGCATTCTCTCTTCTCCCCTAAATGTCAGGAGGAATCCCACAGGCAAAAGGACCTCTTTTGCTGAGCAGAGTGGATGAAGATTTGCTCTCCAGACTCTTATGCGTATTTTTGTTCAGCAAAGAAACACGAGAACTTATGAAAAAAATTCCCTCTGCATCCAAAACAAAACAAAAAAATTTTTTAATTAAATATTCTAGAATGTCAGCCCTGCATCTTCTTTACCCTGTAATTCGTTTATTACTAACAGATAGTTATTGAAACACGCACGTGATTCATCTCTATTAGTTAAGTGAGGGTTTTCTTCAGGAAGTCTTGACATGGTATAATCAGAAACATGGCCATTGTTCATTCTCACTGTTTAATTAATTTAATTTAGATTTAAATGTATGATTAATTTTAATACTGTGGGGCATTAATTATATTTGTGTTCAAATGATCGGTATTAACCTAATTAGTGACCATAAAATTCCCAGGCATAGCAATTAAATCAGAATTAAGATTGCAAATATTTTCCTAATGGAAAATTTTGAGTAGAAAACTAACATGCTCAAGGGCTACAGCCACAAAGAACACGTAGCTTTTGTACAGTGACTTGCATAATGAATCTGTGATTGTTGCATAAGATAATAGCATTTGTAACATGATGTCAGAAACAAACCCATACATAACAAGTAAGATACATAGTTACTTAAATCAAGGCATCCTGGAAAACAGAGGCCAGAGACGCAGACTAGATGAGTTGAATAGAGAATGCCGCAGCTAAGTCACCACAAGATAACAACTGATTTTACAAATAGAACAACCACCTGCAAGAGGGGATCTGCTCCAGGAGAAACATAGTCTTCACAGCCTAAGCACTGGTCTGTTCTGAAGTGCTTGCACTGGTGGTGCCCAAAGAAAACCTCCTAAATCCACTTTCTTTGTAAGAAAGCATTGCTCTGCTGTTATTCTACACAGCTCTTCTTGCAACTAAACGACACTGAATCATTAGTGTTCCCACAGGACAATGCAGCTATTCGTACCTTAATCTGACCCTCCTTTCATTTATAAAAAGCTTTCTCTTATATTACTTGTTACAAGCACTATCCCAGACCTAAGCCATTTCATTATGGAGGGAATGTATTGCTCAGAATGACCCTGACAGGCTACTTAACTGTTCCCAGGTACTGGGATGACTGCAACTGAAATATTTATTTAACACAAAAGCTTTACGTTTAGTTGTAAATTGATCTTCATCTTAACTAGACAGTATTGTTTCGTGTATCCATACATAGGCCTCCTTTACTTGTTTTTGCATGTCAGGCACTTGCTATAGAGTGATGCAGAAATAATACTCGGAAATGTAATTTTCAGATTTTGTGGGACTTCAAGGTGAAAAGAAACAAATACTATTGTCTTGTCACCTTCCATATCTTGGTTAAACACTTTATCTCAGTTACCAGCTGTATGCAAACAGTGTCAGGTCAATGCAACGGTTCTGTATTGCATCTTATCAATTACACATTGTCGCCAAACACACAGCAGTTCTTGAAGTCTGAAGTATAAAACACAAAAACAGAGGATGCGTACCTCCAGAGCTACAATGTATAATATATGCATAATATAAGGATTTTCACTCTGAAACTGTAACTTTTTCACTTTTAATTTTCTCCTATAGTTTTTAATTAAGTTATATAATTAAAACAGAGACAGTGAAGACAACACAAGAATTAGTGCAGATGACTTACGAAGGAGTTGCTGTCTACGGTAAACTTTAGGTTTACCCTCAGGAAGAATTTTACAGATTTCCATTTTCCTATGTCTGCACCTCTACATTGGCTGTAATACACGTGCACCTGTGCCTGAACTTGGGAGTCAGCACACTTCATGTCATGGTGTTGTCCAAGGTGGCTATACAGGTGGGTGGGTGCACTAATGTGTGGCTGTGTTCCAGCACATGCCAGGGGCTGCTCACCGTTCGGTCTTTCACTCCACTACTTTCAGTGTCATGTGATAGGATATCACTGATGGTCACATTAATGCATAATAGAATTGTCCTAGGCTGGAAAGATCACTAGGAAATGCTTTATAGAGAGTCTCATGAGAGTCACGTGGTATTAGGTTTTGGGGACTGATCTCTTAAAAAAAAAAATCTGTTTCAGTTTTCAATATCCCAGCATATCCTGCAAAACATATCAGTTTCAGAGACTTGTACTGCACCAGTCTCTACATAAATGAAGCTTTTTGTTTTTCTTTCCTTCCCTCTCCCCTTTAGGATGAAAATCCACTTTGGAAATCATACTATAGAATCATAGAATGGCCTGGGTTGAAAATCACCTCAACGATCATCTAGTTTCAACCCCCTGCTATGTGCAGGGTTGCCAACCACCAGACCAGGCTGCCCAGAGCCACATCCAGCCTGGCCTTGAATGCCTCCAGGGATGGGGCATCCACAACCTCCTTGGGCAGCCTGTTCCACTGCATCACCACCCTCTGAGTGAAAACTTCCTCCTAATATCCAGCCTAAACCTCCCCTGTCTCTGTTTAAAAACATTCCCCCTTGTCCTATCACTATCTACCCTTCTAAACAGCCATTCCCCCTCCTGTTTGTATACTCCCTTCAAGTACTGGAAGGCTGCAATGAGATCTCCCCAGAGCCTTCTCTTCTCCAAGCTAAACAAGCTCAGTTCCCTCAACCTTTCCTCATAGGAGAGGTGCTCCAGCCCTCCGATCATCAGAATCAATTTACTCTAACCAAATGCTGTTGTGTTTGCAGCCCTGGATTTTTGAAAAATCAACAAGTTAGGTCATTAATAGTTTTTAAAATTCATTATCACAATGAGAAATCTAAAGCCAACTTTTTGATTGATATTTATTAATGGAACAACTTTATAGCTCTATATTTAATTTTGAGGCTAGTGACATAAAATGTTATAAGCACTACATATGCTTGAATTAATATTTCATTTTAGGTAGTGTCAGTCTCTAAAACACTGGTCTGTCTCCTTCGATCACACTTTACAAGTTCAGACATCAGTTTGGCTCCAGCATGGCACTCATATCAAGCTCAAATGGATGGGTCTAAAAAGACCTTCTAAACTCCTATAGGAAAATGGTTTCATGCTTGCAAACACTGAACTTAAGGGTGCATTTAAGATATTAATATTAAACTCATAATTCTTGTATATCAATATTGCATATTGATTTTGATATTATTCGTTAATATGAAACACTTCTCTCTGCTTTTCCCTCTATCATCAGAATTATAACATCTAGGCTTGAATGTTTTTAGTTTAACTTAGATGTCAACAAATGGATCAGCACCACGTGAATAATTAAATGTGCAAAACAGGAAATGGAAGGGCTAAAAGCATTATACAGCAATGCAAACACAGACAAAGCACAACTGCGATGCGGGTGCCCGACCTATCATCTTCTGTTATGCTTCATACTGCTAGCAGAGCAAATGAACGGAGATGCATTCAGGGGCACAGTGCCCAACCCAATCCACAAGCTCATTTTAGTTTTCAAGAGTGTTTCCAGTGAGAGTAACCTAAGACATCTCTAAATTATTCACAGTGACCAGCCCTGCACACAACTGACAGATCACTGGGAAGCAGCCTACCTTTGCAGGCTCCCCACAGCTATACAGGAAGGTCTCTGGGATGGGTCAGCAGGACCATCACATTCTTCTAGTCAGTTCACCAGGACCATCACGTTCTTCTAGTCAGTTCACCAGGACCATCACGTTCTTCCAGTCAGCTCCACGGTGAATTCTGAGGAAACAGGTTTGCCTCCTGCATAATGAGAGTTATAAAAATAGTTATGCATTGCACCATCAAAGTACTGGGAAGTTCCGTGTTTTCAGTGAGAAAAAAATAAAAATAAAAATGAGTTCTTGCTTTTGTTCTTCCATCAAGAAAGAGCAGCTTTATAAATCCATTTCACCATTACTTGGAACAAACCCAAACACATAATCGTATATATAAATTCACCTTTGAGTCAGCGTCTCGTGTTTCAGCGCTTCTAGTCACAGCAACTTTCAGAACAGTACATCACCCATATGCTCCATATACATCACTTACCTTCTCAGTAAATCATGAGATGAATGCTAAAATCCAGAACGCAACCTCAATCATTCCTTGGCTTTTTTAGCAAATCTTATTGATAATGTTAGTCATGAATGTATTTTAGTACAATAGCAAGAGTTATTTCATAATTAAAACAAAAAATTATTGAAATGAGGAAGATGATCAAGTGAGAACCACTTGCAATATTTACAGAGGAATCTCTAAACTAATAGTAGAAAACAAAATATATGCAAACACAATAAAGAATAAACTCATTTTACTGTAAATTGTATGCAGTTAGAGAGAGAGGTATAAAAGCATCAGAGATTCAAAATGGTGCTTTTGTTTCAAGACACAGTGCACGTTGGTTCTTTTTTGTTTGTTGAGTATCAACATCATCATCCTGCCTCCACTCCCAGGAAATAGTTTCAGGATGAGGTCTCTAATAGAACAGATTTACTTAAAGCACATTTGCTCAGTAGATAGAACAAAATGGAGGCTGGCCATGACTGATAATGAATGCATATCGTAATCGTTATCCTTGCAAGCTCGTTATTCAGTATCATCCTTTGAACTTTTTTTTCAGATTAATTCCTTCAGATTAAAAGAGAATAACTGACAAAGCTTACTGAACTTCCTGCAGCACACGATCAAGTCCCTTTACTTCTATAATGCTCAAATAACTAGCATTTTTGCCCTTCGAGGCCTGCTGCCTGCCACTTTAACTGTGTGGACTATGCCTGCATTACTGTATGTCTCAAGCATCTCTCAAACCAAACAATGACTTTCAACCCTAAGTCACCTTCATATCCCACTAATATGATGGAATCATATATATTATAGGAATATATATTATAGGAACAAAATTTTGATCTCTATGAAAAAATATTAAATGAGACTGCAAAATGATTTGAATATCCATAGCCCATACAGACCTTCAGAATTGCTGCTTAATGACTTAAGCATACTTTTCAAACTGCATTCTTATTCAAAATCATCTGCTTCACACTCATAGCTTGTCTCTTTCATTATTATCTTCAAAGCATCACATTATAAACCAGACCCGTTCTGTTAATGCTTTATTGACAGAGAATGCTTTATACTTGGTGTTTCATGTCTTCCAGAGGTCAGGAAGGAAGGAGGATTTGCTGCATTTCCAAGGAATCCAGACGATGATGGTAGTAAATGTTAATAACTAGATGAAAAGTTACACCTACCCTTGCTGAGGGTTCTTAATGTAATCGCCTTTCTTCCTTCCATTAGGTTAGAGAGAAAATTAATGCTATAACTCATCTGAATAGGAACCTCAGGAAAGCTGTCAATTTGCAGCTTGTGACTGAGCTCAGAGGATGCCAGTTTTGAATTGGTTGTGCTCTCCCAGCCCAGTCTCTTTTATTTGACTTTGAGATTTTACGTGAAGCAAAGCTGTTTTTCCAAGGTGCATTTTATAGATTAAACAAGGAAGTGAATCTGAGGTGTGTGATATAAGTCAGCATAGCTCACATTTTTAAAAGCAACTGTCTGCCTCGGTTCTCCAAGAGGAGTTTGTTCATCACGTCATTCCTTTGGCAATGATTCTTATTTCCTATCCTGCTTCTATTGATAGAAAACTTAAAACCAGAACAGCAGTAAACTGTATAAATAAATTAGAATTGTTCATTTCACCTGTAAAATACTTTGTGAGATAAACACGAGTATAAGGAAATAATTTCTCCTAGCATTTAACCACTTAGAAGAAGAACCCTTTTAGTACAAGAGGCAAGTATCAGATGAATGGTTTAAGACCAGAAACAAAGATCTGTTTTCATGTAAAGGTTCACTCAGAACTCAAGAAGGCAGAGATACCTTCAGGAGGAGCACCCAATCCTCACACCACACACCTGAGCAGCAAAAGCCTTCTACAGACTTTAGGAGGAGGCAAACCAGTCAAGATTGAGCTGCCAGCTGTGTAACAGAGCACCTGCCAAGCAGCTGTTCCCTCTTTCCCAACACATATTTGTAAGCAGGTGATTTCATCTTATATTATTTTTGGTTGACACTCTAATTCCACAAAATACATATACTTAGTTCTTATCCACAGAAACAAATCTTCAGGTATAGAACTTTTATTAGATCTATTTCAGAGAATTTAACATAAACTTACCAGATTGTTTTAATATCACTTTGGAAAGTTTGCTATCTAAAGTAGCCAAGAAACCTTAAGAAGTTTGATTTCCAAATGTAATCTCTAAGGAGACCTGCTGCCTTAACCATTTCTTGCATGGTTAGATTCTGCTACCAGCTCCAGATGTTTTGCATCGAGAAACTCTTTGTTTTGTTCTTTATCTCAGATAGATATTGGAGTGAGAATGATCTCTCATCATTCACAGTGTCAATGACAATGACCTAAACTGCCTCCTCTGATTAGGTTTATCTCATGACCCATCTCAAACATGAAGTTTTGATCATCACCTCCAGAACTGACACCAGCAAGGAAAACAATAATTTCACAGCAAAACAAGGAATTGTGATTTGTGAGGTTTGTGGGGCTCCTCCTGGACACTACAGGATATTAGAGCTTCAGTACTGGGCAACAGAACTTTGGAAGAGCATTCTGGAAACAGCATTAACATTCAGGCTGTAGTAGACCAAGTCTTTCATTTTTCTGCATAGCAGAAATACAATACAGCAACTTCTCCCCTATCCAATGGCTAGTGGTTATGTGACAACCAAATACATCAGTTTTCTTTTCAGTTGGCACTAATATCTTACAACAGTTTATTAGTAGTACTACTTTCCTTTTATTCACAGAAAAACAAAACAAAAAAATAAAAAACAAAACACCGAAACAAAACAGATTTTGGAGAAGAGGATGAGTAATTTAGTGGGTTGTATTCAGTTAGTGAATAAAGATATCCTTGCGGAGAGAAACATGTTTTCTCCATTTATTCTTCAGTTGATTGAAAACTGCTTTTAAATATTATTATTGTACAAGTACAGGCATGGGGACAGGAATGGGTAGAGCTGATATAGTTTAATTAGACATGTGGACATGCAAGCAAACCATGAAGGTGAGAGCTATTCAGGCACACTAACGCTCTGTCCTCCCTCCAGTCCTCACTGCCCACTTTGGTCTAAATGCTGGTCTATACTATGCATTAACCTGTTTGTTTGCAATGTTTGACTAGATGCTGTGTATGACAGGTTGCCTGGCAACTTAAATTCATTTAACAAAATTTAATTTCCTTTATATTATTATTTTTATTCCATAACACGCAGGGCCAAGTAAAAATTCTTACATTTTGCTTCCAAGAAGGCATGTTATTTGGTAGAACTTTCAGTTGGAATAAACATAACAGCAACTCAAAAAAGGAAAGAATGGAGGAAAGCACATTAATAGACCAACATTTTGACCCAGCTTTAAGTTACAACTAAGCGATCAAATGTCACAGTATGCTGATTATTTAAATCAACCCACATCTTCTCTGCTGTTCATGTATTATTCTATCAGTTGAGTACCATCTGCCCTAACAGAAAATTGCTCCTACAGCATACAGAATATTTAGCTGGCATGTAACTACCATTGCAGTCGTGAACATGGGAAAGCCCGATGAGCATGGGGATACTCAGAGCAGCTGTAAGGTCAAGAGATAACTCCCATCTCAAGCAGAAGAAAACAGCTTTGTGAATGACAGACCGGTAACGTACTCAAGAGAAAGAATTTTGGAAATTCTGTTTAACAAGTGCAGGTCATTAGTGGGTTTTATCATGAATAGATGAAAAGAAGTGTAAAGGCTCACTAAGTGCAATAAATAACATCGAGCTCATGCCAAAGAGGGATAATGTTATTTGATTATTTGTTTGCTTTTTTCCCTGCTATTACAATACACAGAAAACTGTGAAACTTCATCCTAAATTGCTGAAGTTAGATGTGAAGCACAGTTGGCCTCCTCATCATTTTCCAACCAAATACTGCCTGTTATGGAATCCTGGCCAGCACTCCAAATAAGTAGGTAGAAACATTGCATATGCTGTAAGAAGAAAACAAGCACTAAGGCAGCCAAAATTTCTTTGGACATTGTTTAGGAACAATTTTTGGAAGAAAACATCTCTAGTTGATAGCTCAGTTACTAAATCTTGATCTGCTGCCTGGTGCTCTTTAGTCTTGCAGGCTGGTACAGAGCACATAAACCCAAATCCAGATTGGCACCCTGAATACTGCTAAAGACCTGTCACTAAAGCATGGACAGATCCACCCACCAAGATGAAAAACCATGCCCTGGCAGCTCTGTTGTCCTTTTACTGAATTCCTTGGAGAGGGACCAGGAATTTCCAGTGGGACTGGAACTGGGCCCAGTGTGCCACAATCTCATAAAATACAATTGCCTACTGGTTAAACAACGTCAAGGGTGTCTCAGCCAGATGCTTGTTTACTGACTACTGAGAAAGGAAAAAATGCTCAGATGCTACTGCTTGGGTTTACAGGATGTAAGTTAGCCATATTAATTACAAATTAAGTGATCACAAAATAGAGGTGAGCCATGAAATTTGATTTGGCTGCAGTTCTTGGTATATGAAAAAATGACAGTATGAGAATAACCATAGCTACTGGATGAAGAAAAAATCTGCATTAAATTATTTCATTATAGGTATCTATGTGTTATTGGGGATAATTCTTCTACTATATGGAATAACAGACTGTAAGATTGCTTAGATAACATAAGTGCTTTCTATAGCAAAGTACGTGCTGACTCAGAACAGCCCCATCATACCTCAGCAGGAGAAGTAAAGGTCCAGAGGTGGCAACAAGGGCTAGCTAAGGGGCCAGCAAAGCCCAGGACCTCACAGAGGAACACTTGAGATGTAGCCCAAGGAAAGAAACAGGAAAAAAATTCTTTGAATTCATACAGTGTAGTAGCAAAGTCCTAGTCTGCAGCAAGAGCGGATGTGTTTCTGTGGACACAGAAACCAAGGAAAAAAAAACCTGCTTACCTTTAGAAGACCACAGGTACGCAGGGATCTCCAGCAAGACACCCTTGCTTCCACTGCCAACGGTTACATGAGGTCTGGAAAGGGGTGGATCCTGACTCCACCAGGTGCAATCTCTCAGGCGCATTGCTTGCACCTGAGCTCCCTTGAGTTGGCCCTGCCTTCCTACCAGGTGCTCAATCACTGCTTCAAGCCGTGACTTAGTATTTCTGCTACAGTAAACAAACATGCTTCTTTGATCAGCACTAGTTATCTGTAAAACCACTGAAAGATTTGCTTGAGAACAGCCTATAATAGAAAGCTGTGACAGCTGCCCTCCAGGTATATTACCCACATAGTCTGCCATCAAATCTTTTCTTCATGATTTTAAGTACTTTCCTTCCTTTTCTAATATGAACATTGCGCCACAGTATCACAGATCTGCAAATCAAGTTAGAGAACATCAGTGTTCTCTGGCTACTCATTCCTAAAAACAAATGAGCTTTGTTTGATATAGTTTTTGAAGTTTTGATCTGATGCGAACTGTGTTATAAAATTTGTCTCCACACCCAAATCCATGCTCTTCTTAAAGAAAAGCTCTACCTCCCACTTATCCCAGCTGGCTGCTACCTTGCCTGTCCACAACCAGTTTTCAGAAATTCCAACCAAAACTCCTGAGATTGCTTTTGACAATTCCCTGTGCACATGAGGTGCAGACAGTCAGGCCTGGCTCATGTTAAAACAGTTGTCTCAAGTCTTCCCCAGGTTGTTCTCTCTCTGTCTTAGGCTCACCTTATTCCTTTGCTGCTCAGGTCAGCTGCACAAGCCATCTGTTCCCTGTAACTCTTTTTCAGTGAGGACAAATGCAGAAGAGGCACCAGATGCCCGCTTCCTCAATATCATCTGTAATAAGCTCTTCCTCTTCACTGAGAAGCAGGCCAGGCCTTTTCCTTGTCTTCCTGTTACTAATGAGATAATGGCTTTTTGTTGTAGCAGAAATCTAGTAATTGCCATGAATGAAAAATGGCACCCAGAAGATGTTCTTAAAACGCTTCTAAGAGCTGATTTCAAGGGAAGTTATTTTTTGTGGCCTTCAGCTCAATTGAAGCATTGTGAGATGATCAAAGCAAGGGAAGTGCAAAACAATTGTGTAGAGCTCACTCTGATGGGTCTCCCCCAAAACTGGGTAGGAAACAAAAAAAGAAGGTGCTCAATGGAGCCATGTTTCCATTTCCCTCCTCTCAACATGCTGACCACAGACCAAAAAAAGTCTCTGGAGCACACAGCCTGAGCCAAAAGAAAATCCAAAAGAATTTGTTTTAAAGATGGGGAGAACAAAACCTTCCTGACCTTTCCCTGATGCCAATGAGATGTTTCTTCCCAGCAGAAGCGAGCTGCTACCCGCCATGCCTGCTGTCAGCTGGAGGAACAGATGGCTCCGTGCTTCAGTTCTTACTGCTCGCTCAGCCACACAGCACAGATTGCACTGCCTCACAGCGCGAGCAAAGAGCCATGCACTCCTCACATCCTGGCTGTGAATCACTGGGACTTTTTATCGTTATTCCCATGTGACAGGTCAGGAACCTACCTGCATGGAGAAAGGAGAAGGGAACTGGGAGCACAGTGCAGGGGAACACCTGAATGCTCTGCAGGTAACTACAGGTGCCAAAGAGCTGAGTTGTCCCTGGTTTGGTTTTTAAATGGTTTCCTATGTACAGTGCCACTTTCTGGAATGGTATCTGTTAGCAGAAAAAAACACATGCAATAACACAGAATGATAGAACAGCCTCGACTGAAAAGGACATCAAAGATCATCTAGTTTCAATCCCCCCCGCTGTGGGAAGGGTCACCAACCACTACAGCAGGCTGCCCAGATCCACATCCAGCCTGGCCTTGAATGCCTCCAGAGATGGGGCATCCACAACATGCCTGAATTTAACAAGGCTTTGTATCCTGAAACTGGGAAGAAAATGAAACTACAGCAAATCCCACTCTGATAAGAGCCAAGGACACTGAAACATGTTACCCCACATACCTCTGTTTTGATGTTTCTCGTGTGAGTTGGGCTCCTCATGTATGTTTACCTCAGTATCACCCACAATGTGAGCACCTGAGAAGTTTGTGCAGAAGATGAGTCCTGGCAAGGAGTTCTGGTTTAAGAGACTGCTCTAAACCTTGCAGAACAAAATGATTTATGAGATTTATTTTGCTGAAAAGCCCAAATGCTTTGCTTGGAAATGGAAGGCATCAGCATTCTGTCCACTGAGGGCATTCAGCCTTAGTTACGTTCCTTTTGGTGAAAGAAAGTTTGGCAAATTCCCATGCAAGAGAAGAAGCTTAAGGTTACACATTTTCACTTGGTTTGATCACTTCTCTGCTGCAAACTGAGTTTATTTTCATTAGTTCAACAATTTCAGTAGAACACAACGCAGTGAAAGTACAACCCTCAGCCTCCCACAGGCTGCTGGGACTCCTGCTGCAATGCTCACACACAAGTCTTGCTGCTCCCCCCTTTCCTCACTTTGGAGGAAGCAGGAACACTGTGTGCCACCTGGGGCAGAATTTCTATATTGTAATGCATTGCAAAATTCTGTTTGAGCCCCTGCTGCATGAAAACACATACAACAACTAAGGAAAAACTAAAAGAAAAACAATATCTTATACAAATCTAGACCCACCTGCTATGCTGTAAGCACTGCTTGCTCCCACCCCAAACACATGAATTGGCTGTCAGTCTCATAATTGTATATAGGTAACAGCTGATGGCAGTTCATTTGTTCTACTCAAACTTGGTGGAGGCTTTGACTGCACCCTATCTTTTTCTGTGCTGACTTCTAGCCCTCTATGACCAGAGAAGAGAGAACCTTTGCTGTTTTCCTGTTAAGCACACACCAGTAGAAGGGAAAGAATACTTGATTGAGGGGGGAAATGTATTTCAGAGCTCTTATCATGTGAAAGTTACATCAAATCATTAATTGCTTTGCCTCATGCAAAGTTTGGAGAAAAATTAAAAAGCCAGTGGCGGTGGGACAGTGGCACAGCTGCCTAGAGAAGCTGTGGTTCCCCATCCCTGGAGGTGCTCAAGGCCAGGTTGGATGGGGCCCTGGGCAGCTTGAGCTGGTGGAGCAACCCTGTCTATACTTGGGATTGGGTGGACTTTTAAGGTCCCTTCCAACCCAAGCCATTCTATGGAAAGTCTATGAAGTTCTAGGAAAGGACAGCAAAATACCTAGGTTGAAGAATTTTCAAACAGGGAAATGTTGATCCTGGTTCTCTCCACTTCATTGCCTAGGTCAGGCTGCCCTGTTCATGCTTCCCCTTCACCAACACCTGTTTCTGCACTGCCAGAAGCCCCCAGCACAGTGGGTACATTTGGTGGGACTCCTTCCTGTAACTGTAACAGAGATTTGGCCTAATGTATTTCCCCACTCCAAAGCAGCTCGTGCAGTGCAGTCAGGCACCCAAATTGGTAGTGCTACCATTTGGGCTTCTTTGGAAGCAGTATCTGACTGTGCCCCTGACAGCTGTCTTGGGGCTTGCCCAGGAGGTCAAGGCAACCAGCTTCATGCCTGCATCCCATGAGCTGATTTCAGCAAATGAGCCCACGCTAGCACCTGTGGAAAGCAGTTTAACACACTTTGTAAGTTCTGAGAGTCTCCACACTGAAACAAAATCTTTGCGTGGTCCCTTTCCTTCGGACTCGACAACCTTTGTTGCATTTCCACCTGTAATAGGAATTAACTCAGATATTGGTTTATTCCTCCAGCCCTTCTTCCTATTTTAGCTGCTCCTTTTTTAAAAAAAACTTTTCAAAATGCAGAAGAGAAACCAGTGCTGAGCTACAAAGCAACCCAAGAGATAGGAGGCAGCAGCAGGAGGCTGTGCTCCGTGCCATGGAGTTCCCGCCCTTTGGGAGGCTGACAGGCAGTGAGGCACACCTCAAGCTGCAGGCCTTGCTCCTTTCTCACTAACAGCAGCTAGATGCTGGCCACGTTTTTTAAGTATGTCCCCCCACCACATCCTCCCTTTGTCAGAGTGAGAGGGGCTTTATAATACGCTGCTAGAATCCTGTGTTAGCAGCATCTCTTTAGATTTATGCATGTGTCAGTGGAAAGGGCTTGACCCAGGAAATGTAATTCTCGTGTGCTGTGTGTGACATTAAGTGTGATTGAGCTGTTTTGTCTCAAAGACCACAGCCAAGCATCTCCTTTCCGCTGCAGTGGCAGAATAACATTAACTTCTCTGAGGTTATCACTGCTGCTCTGCACATTGTTTTCTCTTGATCTCTGTCACACCCTTTACTGAAGATCCCTGCAGCTCTTTTACATAATCACATATGTTTTTCTTAAGCACCACGCAATGTTACAACCATTCTGATGCCTCCATTTCAGGTACAACCCACCAGCCCCATTACGCCCAGCAAAACAAACACAGCCACCCACCATAAGCACAACTGAATCTAATGGTTAATTAAAATGTAACCAGCTGGGGGCTAATTAATTACCCTCTGCCATCAAGATCAGCACAGAGAATGAAATTTAAGTTCAGGAGAACTGAATTATACCTTGGATCCAGTGTAGGCAAAGCGTCACACTGACTGGGATGAAAGCCAGGCTACAGTAGCACTAACCAACCCTGTGCTGTGCCTTTGAGCTAAGCAGCAGCCCAGGGGGCTCTAAGCAGAGCCATATGGTGAGGAGATGGGTCCTGTGCTGCGCAAGCCCCTGGGCAGCAATGCTACCCTGTGCTTCTCCTACACCTCTCACCTTGCACAGCCTCCTCTTACACCCGCTGTGTGTGCTTTGTGGTCCAGCTCCTGCAAAGCAAACTCTTTCATCAACCTGGCTACCAAGTGCAAATCAAACATCCCCTGGAGAGGAACTCCTGGGACTGAGGCCACAAGAGCATGATTAACACAGAGCTTAGCAATCCTGGCAGCGTGGGGCAGCACAGCTGTAAAGTAATTGCTAATTCTCCTGTTGTTAACAAGAGTGCTCCAGTTTCTCCATCCTGTGATTTGTCCCATGTCTCCCAGTGGCTGCTATGAAGCTAACAATCTGCCTCCTTACAGCCAGTTTCCCTGCTTGACAGAAAAATTGTCCTTAAGTCACCTTTCCCTCCCTCGGCTGCTTTAATACAGCCATGAGCTGGCTCCTATCCTAGGATCACATTTTCATTATCATAAAAAAAATATACAGTGCCTTTTTGTCATCTTTGAAGAGAGTAACAAAACACAGCAAACCTATTATCCTGATTAAGTTTTCCCAGTGAAGAAGAGATCCATTATGAAATTAGCTCATCTGCTGAAAGAACATTCCTATAGAGACAGGTATTTAAATGCCTTTCTCTTGGCCACATTACTAGGAGTTCTTGAGATGATGAAAATAATTCTTGTTAAATATCTTAATCCCAATTCATTTTCACCCTTGAGTCTGATTTCCCAAGAGCTGCTAACACTTTGGCACTGCTATGCCCGTCTGTTAGCTCTCACTGAGACACAATGTTTTTCCCAAACAAACTCAGGGTTTGCTTTTCATGCTCAGAGATCCTCTTGAAATGTTGACAAAAAAGGATTTTTAAGAAACTAACAAGATTTTGTTTTAAATTTTCATTTCCCCAGACAAGGTAATTAGATGACACTGGTGAATTCTTGGAAAATACTTGCAATGCTGAGATCACATGCACTCAAGAATCAAAATAAAAAGGTAGGACATTCTATAAGACAGCATCTTTTCTTATTTCAGGTATGTCAAAAATTAAAAACAAGGAAACAAACCCAGATTAGATATTCCATTTCTAACAGTAACCAGGAGTGCCCACAGGAATGAACCAGGCTCAGAGCCTGGCTTGCCATCACCAATTCTGTTTTGTGCCAGAAGACACCTCTCTGCCTCAGAGCCAGCAGCTGCTCCAGCAAGTATAGCTTTAGTATCTGTGAACATGCATCAAGGAAAGGGCAGAAGCTGATTACAGGGCTTGCCCCTTCATGGAAACTCACTGTATTTGGAGTCACTCTGGGATAAATTGCTTTGCAGAGCCCTGCCATGAACTGCACCAGGGAATTGTTCAGAATAATAAAAAAGAGGGCAAAGGAGGAGTTTTAAAGACGACAAAATCCTACACCTGCTTCACCACAGCTCTACAATCAAGCTGGGCAATAGCCGAGCTGTGGGAACATCACAGCATAAGGGTAGGAAGAAGCACTTGGGAATGGCTACTCCTTTAAACCAGTGCAAAGACAGAGGCCCCTGTACCAACAAACCCCAGTCTGCAGGCATTGGCTCCTGGCAGAACTTCTAGCCTTGCCTTAAAGATTCCCTACAAAGCATATGAATTTGTGCTAGGGAAGAACAACTTCTTGCATGAGCATTCCAAGGACAATCTCACATAAAATGTGTGACTGCATCAAAGAGCACCTTCAGAAGGCAGTAAGGAGGTTATTTCTTTGTTAGTTTGGTAATCAGTGAATTAGCACTGGTAATCAACATAAAATATGTACAATTTGCCCACACATTTCAAATTTCAAAGCATACTGCTCTTTGGAACAAAGCAGATAAGCAACAAAAATCATGAGGGTCTCCAACTACAATTTGGCCTTACTTCGAAGACATTGCCTTGCTGTTAGCTTCAGTGGAGGCAGAGAACTCCTCACTAAGGTTTTGGAATGCAACTCTTGCTGTTTCTTTAAACAGTCGCTGCGCTGCACCAACTTATCTCCCTAAGTAGCTATGCCATTTTAGCTTCCTTGGAGGTCAGTTACTCATCAGACTAAGCACATCCGGAGTAGGAAGAAAATGCCTTAATCCTGTTTTGTGTGCCTGCTTTTATACACACATCCACAATTCTCCCACACGCAACAGGAATCCTCATTTGCTGCTCTGGCTGCCCTTGCTGCACGGCTGCAGATGTCCACGAGGAGGATTTGGCTTTGGCTCTTCCTTCTTGTGTGTTACAGTGGAGGTACTTCACAGAAATCCTGAATTAAAAGGTAAAGCAAGAAACCACGTGGATTTATTTGCACATCTGCTGAATGATTTCAGGACTTCAATTAATGACGTTAAGTTCACAGTCTCTGAGAAATACAGGAATCAAGAATGCGAAAAAAACTAGCTAAAATTAAGTGCCTATGCATTTACCTGAGGGAATTTATTTTACATTAGTGTGATTATTAAAAAAAAAAGAGGCAGCACCATAACACTTCCCTGGTATGCACAACCACTGGTCTATAAAATAGCATTGCCCTTCATACCCAGGCACAATTTTTTATTTAGATTAAAGGAAAAAGTTTCCTTTAATAACGGAAGAAGAGTTTGCTCTACCATAAAATGAAATGAAGCAATTCAATCGAGGGGTGTTTATCAAAACACCAATCTTTACTGACCAGTGATTTTTTCAATACATAACAACCCTTGATTTCCTTTATATACAGAAGAAACCTTGCAATCCATGCTTTCTTAAAGGACAGCCTCTGTTTCTTGTTGGACAGAAACTTGAATGCAAAAAGTAATACTCTATGAACAGAATACTTAGCAAAAGTGACTAAAAAGTTTAAAACGCTTTTTAGAAGTAACATCAAAAGATACATTAGGAGTAAAATCCAGGTCCATCCAATCATCTTGCCACTTATTCATTTTCTCCTGTAACAAAGAGGTGCACATTTTTCTTGGACTGTAGCATTTGAGCAGTGCGATCTATGCCAACCACTGCAGCCAATTTCTGAGCATCGTACTTGGAGTAGAGCACAGTGCACGTCCAAGTAGCATCCACTCCACTGTCAGTGGCCTTCATCATGTTACACAACTCACTGTAGAAGTGGGAGTAAGTTGGTAATTCGTAGAAAATGAGGTTCCGAATGCCTTTTATGGTGTACCTGTAGCAGGAAGGGAGAAGAGTAAGTTTGTTGTCAATTTTTATGATGTGCACATTTTAAAACAGCAATCCTATCTCAGTTTATCCATTTCGGTGCCGTGGCTCAACTCTGCAAACCCTGCATCTTGGACTAAACTTGTCACAGATGTGGAATTAAGGGAGGTCTAAAGCTACCAGGCATCATGACTTCCTCTGAAGTACCAGCCACTATCAATTTCTGCAGCATTCAGCCTCTTTTGCTAAGATCTTAAGTGAAGCCTGATCATTTTGGCTTCATATTCAAGTTTCACATCCATGAAACTTTCTATTTGCCTCAACATCTTCAACTAACAGAAGAAAAAAAATGTTCAATCAGGAACTTCCAAACAGCTCCTGTTAGGATGCAGCATATTTTCCAGGTGGCCTCAGCATGCTATACTGCCTTATCGAACTAATTATACATCCTTTCCCAGAATTTTATGTAGTTACTGTGGCACAGATGAATATCAGTAAAGGGCACAATTAATCCAATTTCACAGGATACATAATTCTGTCCTGACATCAGTGGACTTGGCAGCACTTACCTCCTGAATACAGTGCCATGTATACAAAGCATTCAGAGCTCTGCAAGGGAACTATGGCAATATGCAAAAGTTTTAAATTAAATTTTTTTTAAGAAAAAAAAGAAGTCCTCAGCGAGATCCAATAGGTTCAAAAAGCAGTGAAGCCCACCTGTGAATAAGGCCGCTGTACTTTCAGAACAGTACATATGCAACTCAGAGGAAAACTCAGCCCACAATTTACCTTTTGTAGAAGTGGAAGCGCTCGGTGAGCAGTAAGAACTGTTTCTCTCCCTTGAGGAAGAACCGCCTCGCTCTGCAGATGCCGGCCTTTTTAGCATATTCACAAATGTGAGTAAAATTCAGCTCCTCTTTCTTGAAATAATTTCGAAGTCGCACATAGTCAAAATATGATGGAACATAAATGAGCGTGTGTGACATGATGGCATCGCGGTACTCAGGCAAAACCTTGTCGATGAAAAACTGAAACCTAAGTTAAGAAAACGTGTATGTTTTAATCAGAATAACACCTGTCTTTCATGACCTCAGACAGGAATATCGTCAGACACAACAGACTACTGAAGGTTTTAACTATACATTTCCTTCTTTAACTTAGGATTTCTACACTGGTAGAAGATACAGGGTCAAGGCTTCACCAGTTCTACACAGATATCACAGAGATTGGTATTGTTTTCCTATGTTTCATTATCCACTGCCTGCGGCAAGGAGAAATTTAGCATTCCACTGACTCTGTGCAGGGCCTAGCCCACACCAGAAGACTAATGAAGACTTCTACTGCAAAATCCCACTGGCTCTATGTTCTGTAGGAAGCAGTACACTCCACTAAATCTGAAATTGCAGTCACGTGGGCATAGCAAAATAGTCTGGAACACAGAGTACCTCGTATCTATTACAGAAGTTAAATTTTCAGCTTCTATCCTCCGGAAAACGTGAGGGAGCTGGACCACAACATGGCTAATGGAGCCGATCAGCGGCACGTTGCGGACAGCCACCTGTGGGAACAAAGCAGGATGGTTTGAGGAAGCAGCATCTCAAAGGCAGCCCCTCTCCAGGCAGCCTTCTGCCAACAGCACACACCTGCAAGCTGTGCTAAAGGCTTACATATAACTTACATACATCAAATTAAGAGAAAACAAAACCTGACTACCACCTTGAAACAAAAGAATCAAATAAGCATTGCTGCAAAAAGAGCAGCTCTCTAAGCCTTTGGCACAGTATTAGAGATCATCATGCAGCATTGTGGAGATCCAGACAGAAACATTTAGGGTAATAGAAATTACTGCCACACAGATGCTTCTACAACTGAATTATGGAATTTTTCCACGCTGGCTTCTCTGTTCCTCTCCCCCTTCACTATGCTAGAGATGGCCTTAGCTCTGACATGAACTCACCTGCCCCATGTAATTGAAGCAGTGTTTGTTGAAGATAGCATTAATCTGGGGATCTTGAAGAGCACTGAACAGCAGCGTCTGGCGGTAGTACTTGGACCAGTTATTGAGGTTTGGCATTCGCACTCGGGAAAAGTCTACCCCATGGGAATCCAAAGGCAGCAGGTTAATGTGCTTCATCAGGTGCTACACAGAGACAGAAACATACTGTTGCAGACTGACATAATTCCACTGCAATAATAATTGTGACTGCAAAGAGCATTAACTATAGCAAGAAAGTGGACAAAGAAGAGCAAGATAAGACAGAACGTAACAGCAGTGATCACCCAAGACACAGCTGCCTGGGATTTATTGACCCCATCAAGACTAATTTACCTAATTTCATTCCACAGGACTCAAAACTGCCATCTCCTCAGTCATCAGTAACAGCAGCCTTTGCTTCTAATCCTCTCCCATGGGGGAAGACTAATGGATTTGTTTGTATATATTGACATCAGCAGGTCCAAGGTTTCTGAGCTAGAAGCAGCTGAACTGCTGTTCCCACTGCACGCAGGGGCAGCCTGGATGCAAGTCAAGAAGCCCACCTGATTTTGGCCTCACTGAACAATGCCTAGGACTGGTACCGCTGTTGCTGCACTGCAGACAGATGCGCTCAAACAAACAAACAAAAAAAAAAGGAAAATGGGCTACGGGACATTCCAGGAGCATCATGTAGGCTCATAAGCCTTTCCCAGGACTTCCCAGGAAATAGGACACTTCTGGGCTCATTTAAAACATACAGTAACACCAGGCTGCCAAAATGATAGGCTCAGATTCCTCAAAGGTGTTTCTGTATGACATGCACAAACAACAACAACCCCAAACTTTCAAGCTTGAAAACTTCTATTAACCTACAGCCATAAAATGTGGTTATTACCGCGTACTGTCGGCAATCCTAAAGCTTTACTCATTATACATGCAGGATAAATCTGTTTCACTTAGGGCATGACTAATGCTTGGCATCTCTACTGTCGATGGCAACAAGCACCAGTGCCCACTGCTTTCTGGAGGAACCTCAGTGAGGTGGGATAAATTCCTCACACAGCTTTGATCTGAGACACTGTGCAGTCAGACAACTGGCAGATTTTCTCCCAGAGGTGATTAAAAGAACCATCACCACCTGCAAAATAATTATAGCTGTCTAAAAAAAAAAAAAAAAAAGCAACCCTCCCTAACCCCCACGAAAAAAGAAAAAAGCCAGTCAAAGAAAAAAAAAACAAAAAAAAAAACAACCCCACAACCAAACTATGATGAAATACAACAGTAAAGCACAAAATCATAGAATCATAGAATGGCCTGGGTTGAAAAGCATCTCAACGATCACCTAGTTCCAATCTCCCTGCTATGTGCAAGGTCACCAACCACCAAATCAGGCTGCCCAGAGCCACATCCAGCCTGGTCTTGAATGCTTCCAGGGATGGGGCATCCACAACCTCCCTATGCAACCTATTCCAGTGTGTTACCATCCTCTGTGTGAAAAACTTCCACCTTATATCCAAATTCTAAGATTTACAGAGAACAGGTACCGAATACTACCAAACTGCAGGAAAATTACTTATAGTAAAAGGAAATAAATACTGGTGGATGAAAGGAAAGGAAATAAATGTCTAGAATAAAGTCAGTAAAAAATAGCAAAACTATTCATTCTTAAAAATAATAAATATTGTAATTAGATGAACAAGACACAATGCAACACAAACAAATACGGAGACCATACCAGAACATGTTCCCAGTTCTGCATTAGGTAAATGTCTGCCTGATCAATTATGAGCATTTCTATGGACGACAGAAAATCAAAGTCTCTCTTCTTCTCTCCCTCTGTGCCAATAATAGTCCTCATACCCAGGGGAGAGGCAATGATGATGTCTGATGAATAAAATGGTGCATACAATCTCATGCTCTTTTGAAGAATCGCAACCCCTGTCAGAACACAAATAGCATTTCTTAGTCAAGGTTAAGGATCAACCATTTTCTTCCAGAAGACTCTGTAACAGTAACACCCTACATTTCTTCTCCCTTAGCACATGCTTGTGATTATAGCAGGACAAAACCAATCTGGCTGAAACTTCTTTTCCCTGACAATGTGCTTATCCACCCTTCCTCCATTTCATAAGCCTTTGGCAGATTTTCATTGTTACAACTCTTTCAGCAGTTCTTTCTTTTCCCAGCTTTTTCATAGCTTGCATGACATTATTGAGCCAAAACACATTTCTCTTGATTTACTGCTAAAATAAAAAAAAAAGAGGAGGAAAGAGAGGCTAAAAAGATGAAAAAAAGCAGAAGTAGAAATGATTAACTACTCCTTTCACCCTCACCTCTTGGCTTTGGTCCGCGTCATTATCTACTATAGTAACAGTTATTTCAATCTGTCATGAAAGATTTAGCGTGGATCTCCTGAGTGCTGATTGCTTTCATTCACAGGGTCACAGGAGATGCTACTAAAACACCAAGGACAAGGTTGATCATGTTACAAAGGCAGAAAGCATAGCCAGACCTGCACTTCTGCCAGGGAAGGTGCTACCTGGCTTCTTAAGGCACACACTGCAGTGTCAACTAGCTTATGCATCACCTCTGATGATAAAGAGAGGAAAAACAAAGAAGCAAAGGAGGAGATTGTTATTACCTATAACTATACGGACCCACAGTTTTCTGATTTTAAAATCTCGATTTGGACCACATTCAAACCACCCAGTACAGGCTGTCCAACACAGGTGTCTCTTCAGCTTATTGCACTGTTTGCCTGAAGCCAGCTACTACAAGCACAGCTGAAGGCACATCAAGAATTTCACACAGGCACCCATAGGGACACATCCTGCTGGCTATTTTAACCCAATAATAAAATAATAAATAAAAAAAAGGTTAAATTTCCAGGAAGACAGCACTTATCTCAAAACATGTTGGCATATAAACATTTTAGAAATTCTAAATATATTTTGTTTAAAAACATGAAAGGGTGGTTTTAGTAAGGCATAACAAAAGTGCCCTAAATTAGATCTTAGAGCTGAAGTAACAGGACGCAAAGCACATTAGGAAGGAATAATTATGCTGCTCCTATGATTTGCTTCTGCAAGTAACAGCACCCAAAGTTTCTTCAAGCATTTCTTCACACCTAATAAATGGATCAAGGAGACTGCACTATAGGAGAGGACTGAAAGGCAAATTATTTTGCTACAAAACGTAAGATGCTCTCAGCAAGACAGATATTCACTGGGGAAGCATGAAAGACTGAGTGGGAATGACTTGCATCTTCCACTCTATCATTAAACCTCTTGGGATGCAAATTTATCTTTCAAGGGACAATAATTTCAAGAACCTCTTACCTGTCAAGTTAAGTCAGAAAAAAACTCATTGTGGCAGCTCCAGGAACCAAGCTAATTCTTTGCACACTGAGTTACTAAAACAGCTTGAAATTACTACGAAATAGTCTTAAATTTGCTGTTTGTCCAACAGTCCTGATTCCTGGCCATTCCTTAGCAGTCATGAAAACCATGGGCAATACAGCAGAAAACTGCTTTGCTCAGTACTGAGCTTGAATTTTGTTGCCACTGTTACTGACTTCAAGATACACCATGAATATGCTAACTTGACCTGATGTTTTTTGTTTTTGTTTTTTAAGTAACATGGGTGATTTTGCTGCATAATCAAGATTACCCTCTTTTAAACGAGGTGTGGGCAACCCTGCCACAATAAAGCAATCACTGCATTTTAAGGGACTCTGAACCTGGAGTGAAAATGTTTACTTTTATATTTTCTCTTCCTTCTTTTATGGCAAAGAATGGAATATTTTCAGAAATATTTATTCATGATGCCACTGCAGACATAGGGCTCTGAGGTATTTATGCTAAGTCTCACCAGCCCTGATGGCTCCCAGACATCAAGGAAGAACCTATTAGATTACCCCTCACTTCTTTATATGCTGAAGTCACGTTCTGTAGGTCATTACCAATTCTGAAATGATCATCAATGTTGCCAGCGAAGATGGCCTCATAATCTTCAGGTCTTTTCAGGTTGGGGGGCTTCTCATCTGGGTCAGAGCCAAATTCCCCTTTGAAGCGCTTTTTATTACTTACATCTATTTTTCTTTTCTCATTCACTTCAAGAAGACTGATGAAAATGTGCACAATTCGCAAAGCGCATTCCCGGAAGGGCACTATCATCAGCACCTGCACAGATCAACAGTTACAACAGAACAACCCAGAAAACACAAATATCCACAGTTAAGAATGTTAAGTAATTGTTTTGTCTTTGAAGTGCCCACACTTGTGTCTCCCGGCAATCAAAACAAGCATCAGCTTTGAAACCATTCGGCAGACAGTTGGCACAAGAGACAGGCTAGTCCAAGTTGAATCTACCTGATTATCAACCAGTGAGTGCTGTGGATTAATGACAGAGCAATGATACTTTGGACTGTGTGGCAGAAAAGCCTTATAACAGATGTCTTCCAGGCACAATCAAGAGATGTGGAAAGGCACATTGAACATATCATGTAACAGCAGCAACAGAAATACCTCCCAGTAAACTACCAGGACATTTACAGAGCTTGACCAGACCCCCAAAGCGTGCAGGGAATCGCATTACTGAAGTGCTCTCACCTTAGGTCTGGTGAGCCCCTGATCCCTGTAGTCATCACTGTCAGTCCCTGGCTTTTGGTCTCGTTTTTTGGCATTGTTGCTGAGCACCTGGGCATTTGCTTTCAGAATGTGGTTCAAGGCATGTAAGCAGTAAACATGCCGGATTTCTTCTCCATTTGTTAAAGCATTTCTCTCCGGATAGAACAAGTCCCTGTAGGTATTCATAATACAGAAGAGCTCTCTTTGTAATGGGGTAAAAGAGGAATCACTTGGTTTGCTTGCTGAGGACAGGAAATGTTTATTCACTTTTGGCCAAGTGGATTCTAAAGGCTTGTGAAGATAAAGCTGTTTCATATTGAATTCTTTGTCTAGTTTTAAAGTTGTATGCTTCTCCAAAGTGGATGAAAAAGTGAGCTGACCCAGCCTTGGCCACTGAAGGAAAAAAAAGCGAACAGAAGAGTCAAATGTACCAGATCTAGTATAGCGTAACATCACCACAGCTTGTTTAATCAATGTCATAAAATTTCAGCAATTATCTTCTCAGAATACAAGCTGAAACCTTTTTTTTTCAATATGCAGTCTCTGAGCATCTAACTTCAGCTCACCAGGGCTGGATGTATTTGCAGTGATATGGCTACAACTCTCACCATTTTGCAGATAAGAAAACTGATATCGTTTCTGCCAGTGCTGGAGTCCAACTACATTTACAAATCAGTCACACCTCTGCACTGATTTTATGGGCAAAACCTTCCAGTGTAATAAGAAAAAACTCTTGCTTTTAAATCTCCTGTCACACAAGTCCCATTCTATTTCTGTAATGTGGCTGCATCAAATTAAGCAAAGGTATGCCATACAATGCTTTAGGTGGCACTGGCATTTCTGACCACCATATTTAAAACAAAAAACAAAAAACAAAAAAAAAAGAAAGAAAGAGAGAGAGAGAGAGAAAAGGGAAAAAAAAATATCCCAGCTAGCTCTCTGACTGTATAATCATTGGGTATCTTCCAAGGAATGTCACCCAGCATATGGGTGACCAGAATGTGAGGCAATGCTCCAAAACAAAATCAGATATGAAAAAGTTACAAAGCAAAAGTTTATCTAAAAAGAATATTTTAAAAAACAGCATTGTTTCAAATAATGAGGTGGATTTTTTCTCCCCACATATTACTGCCAGCATTAACAGAAGTACTGAATTCCTCTTTAGCTGCTTTGCAAGCGTGTACAAAGACAGAACGATCTTGAAACAAGAACACTGCTGAGACTTTCCATGGCCACCCCAGGAGCTCAGTTGCAGTGCACTTCTCTGGCACCCTGCTGCTACCACCCTGAGATCTGCCCTGCTTCCACCCGTGCCAAGAGTAGCACCAAACCTTCGATCTCAGGACTACAAAGCAAAAAGCTCTGATTTGCAGATGCGTCACCATATGCTGACATAACAGCAGACTTGATACCCCAACTCTTGCTCAGCATTAAGCAAAGAAGAAACACTTCAGCAGCAATAGTGACAAAACCTTGACAACTCCAGAGCCAATACCTAATAAAGATTATGAAACTACTTCACTCGTATACAAAGATATTTTTATCCCAGCATCTTGAAGAACTCTGGCTTACTACAGAACAACGTTACCTTGCTTTGACTTGAAGTTTTAGAAAGCGTAGATATTTTTTCTACTTCTTTTTCTTCAAGTTCTTTGTTCATGTGCTGCTTAAACGGATCTGTTTTAAAACAGATAACAAAATCCTGAGAACTATCGTAGTTAATAGCAGAATCAAAAGTTTCAGAACAGATTTGCAAGTGATATGGACAGTTTTTCTACTGGCCAACACTGCAGCTCAAACTAGCTATTTCAAAGCACTGGGAGACAAGAGAAAGGATGTCAAATTCTCTCTACAAAAACGGAACAGATTTGACAGATTGCCTAAAGAAGAATTTTAAAAATAAAAAAAGAATGTGGGGAAAGAAAAAGCACTTACTAAAGTACTCAAAGTTTAAATCACAAAACAAATGTTGGGCAGGAAAGCACTGTGCAGTAGAAAAGATCGGCAATTATCTGCCTCAAGCTCTGATAAACATCAGTTAGCACTTCCACTCCTAGCAGGTGAAGTGGGATGTCAATAGTAAAAATCTAAGCAAGCTTACTGTCCTCAATTTGTGGTTCTGCTGAGGGCTTTGCATTGCTGGGCAGTGACATGAGCACAGTTAGTGATAAAGCAGAGAAAGATAAGATCAGGGGAAAGGTAGCAAGAATTGCCAAAAGGAAGCAAAAATCACAATTCATCTAATCAGCAATTCTTTTTGGAAAGGAAAGAGATGAGGAACTGTAAAATCATAATATATTCAGAGCTTGGTATGCACAATTAACACGTGAAGCTTATTTTGAAAACCAAACCCTTATGTTGCTTGCAGCACTGTAACACTCACTGCCTAACGAAGAGCAATGAGAGGACACTAATGACTGCCAAAGGATAGCTAATCCACATAAAATTATCCAGCAGAAGTCCAGACATTTGCTAATCTCGACACTTGAAAATACCTTCCCAGTAATACACATGAATAGGGTATCATTCACTCTTCAGTAAATTTTACTGATTTCAGCAGTTGTAAAATAAAGTCAAGGAATGATATGAAGCAGGGTCACTGACCCTAGAGGTGTTCAAGGAATGTCTGGATGTTGTGTTGAGGGACATGATTTAGTGAGAATTATCGGTGATCGGTGGATGGTTGGACAGGGTGATCCTGTGGGTCTTTTCCAACCCTGGTGATTCTGTGATTCTATGATTTTCAGCAATTCTAGTGACCCCAAGGATTCATTTTCTGCTGTCTTAGGTGATTCATCTTCCATAATCAGTTATAAAGCCACTTCTCTAAGAATCCACTGAAAAGTAGTGCATCATATATAGGTTGAACAAAGCTTTAGGATACTCAGCATGCAGTTGGAGAGCGCTGGCTCTCATTAAAATGCAATGCCAACAGCCTAAGCAATATCCTCGTGGTAACAAGAATGAGCTGTTTCTTCTATCACATGGCCCTTTGATGCTTCCACACATTCCGTGTATCAACCAGGCTGCCTCCCAGATCTAATGTCAGCTGCTGCTCTAAGATGACAAGCCAGCATCACTAGGGATGCTACATACGTATTCCTCTCTCTCAAACTACACCATCTGATATTAAAACCACAGAGCATAAAATATGAATAGGAGCTCTGCAAGTGCCAACATGCGGCATATCACTGAAAGATCACACACCCGTGTGCATAGCTATTTGTATTACACATGGTGGGAAGACTCCAACGCTGGAGCTCAGATTTCACCCATCAGTGCACTGCAACACAGGCATGTTGGGCTACACCCTTACAAGATACCATACAGACCCTCTATTGATGCCTCTCTGATCCTGGTGTAGTCAGACTCCTATCCACATGCTTCAAAACCCAGAGAACCCCAAGCAGTTGTCTAAATTATAAACTGCCATTAAAACAAAAGAACAAGATAACATCCTCTATGTATATTTCTAATTTCCACTAGTTTGGGCTTTAACCAGTTACAGCAGAAACCATGCACAAATCCCTGTCCGTATGAGCTACAGGAAACAAACAGTTCAGCTGTATGCATGCGTTAACTTTAAATGCCCCTTATGTAACAGACTCACACGTGGGCAACACAATAAAAAGCGTAGCCAAAGAACTTGGCAGCTATATAGCATCTCATTAGAGAGTTAGATAATTTATGTGTTTACAGATACTCAAAAGGCAGATCACCAATGAACAATAATACTACGTTTTACCTTCTGAAAAGGCTTGTGAAGAACTGCTCTCTCTCTTGTCTGCATCGCAGTCTCCGCTCTCCTCTTCCATGAAATTGGTTTCCAAGCTAAACTCAGCTTCATGTTTCACATCAGTAAACTCCTCAATTGCTCCATGATTCGGGTCACAGGAAGTTTCCACTCCATCAGCCTGCTCCTGGCCAAGTGCCTGTTCTGGTGGGTCTTTAGCTGTGACTTGTTAAAGAAAGAAGCATGTTATATTCTCCTGGAAAAGCTACTACCAATATCCACTTCTGGCTGCCTATGTCAAACATTTTTAAGTTACACTTTTTCCTTCAAAAATCTTATGCAAAAAAATAAAAATAGGCCTTCTGCTTTACCTTTTTTGTTTTTTTTAATTATTATTTTTAAAAGTTACCATTGTCTAATATGCCAAAAGTTAAGTAATATAAAACACAGTTTCCCTGAGAAAATTTAAAGAAAATATGTTGGCCCGGCATGTGGCAGGGGGATTGGAGATTCATGATCCTTGAGGTCCCTTCCAACCCTGGCAATTCTGTGATTCTGTGATATTCAGAGAATAAAAGCTTTAGCTTCCAAAGAATCCTAACAACTGAGAAAATGAAGTCGACTCCTCCCTCCCAGAATTTCCTTGGGAACTTCATGAATGAGGATGCTTCCTCATACAGGAGGTTTCCTTAAAATTTAAACACTCTTTCCTCTGCTGTGAGGCAAATCTTTCTCCTTGCTTAGCAGCAGCAGCCAAGCCAGATGCTGTGCGAGAGAACAGCTTGCGTCTCCCAGCGAGTGGGTGAGAACCCCTGGTATGCTGCTCCATGTGGATTCCTCCTGTGCTGCCACACAAACAACATCTGAGGAAGAAGCAGCAGGCTGGCTGCTGGGAAATGAGCACAGCTACCCTTTGCCCTGCTAAATACTCCAGCAGCTGCTGCTCACACTCAAGAAGTGGCAATGGAACAACAGAGCCTTCCAGGCAGAAGAGCACCCAGCCAACCAGCCTGTCTCCACCAGGATCAGGGCTAAAAGCAGACACTATTCAAACTTGCTAACTTAAACAATAATTACCAAAGCACAGTAAAAGAAACTACCTTCTTCTTGCTCTTGTACATCATTCTGCTCTTCTTCACCTCCAACAGTTTCTTTGGGCTCCTGGGACCCTTCACTGTCCAGTTCTGTCTCACTCTCCCCAGATTCTTCTGATTCACTTTCATCTTCCTCCTCCTCACTCTCAGACTCAGGAGATGCCTTCAGGGTAGCCAGAAGTTTGTGATAGACAGAGACTTGTTCCACCTCAGTCTCTGAATCACTTTCCGCACTTGATTTATCAGAATTGTCAGACTAGATGTGAAAACAATAACAACAGCAGCAGTCTATTAGACAGCAAGCAAACACCCTCAGCTCCAGATCCCATACTACACTTTCTTCTTCCCTTTCTACCCCTATGCAGATGCAATGAGATTTCCCCCAAATCTCCATTGTATGTGAACAGCTATATTGAACATTTCCACATAGATTCTGAAAGGATCTTGGCAGACTTAGGTTCTGGTGCTTTGTTCTGGTGATTTGACTCAGAGCATCACAAAATTGGTTTCTTTCAGCCTTGGAGAACAAATCTGTTCTCGTGACAAACAGGCCTTTGATTTTCCTACAAAAACCACATGTAGAAGAGCATACATACTGAAAATGCTTTTGGCTTTCAAAAAGAGAAATGGAATAACCTTCAGCTGACCAAAATCCACCAAGGAATGGTCAGGTCTAGCTCAGCATCTAAAGCTCTAAGCTTCAAACAAGTCAGAATCCAAAAGTCAGGTCTCTCCCAGCCCTAACTGAAAGAAAACTGAGCACTGTAATTTGAAGACAGCATCAACATTTCTTCATTCAGCAGAGAACAAGACATTTCATTTCCTAACTGAAACACCACTGTGTATTAATAAAATAACTTAAAGCATGTCTTACCTTTTGCCATGGCTAAGTAATATTAAAAAACAAACAAGCAAGAATAGCAATATTGTATCCCGTTTCTTCTGCTGTCTCTTGGTATTGCAGTTACAAGTTTGACACTACACAGAACAACTTGGAATCACAAAGAAATCATTCATTTTTTCCTCCTAAAAGCAGGTTTTCTAAAAGGCACAACTGAATCTTCCTGAACAAGAAAGGCATAGTGTTCCACTTCACTGAACTATACGACAGGTAAAGTGAGGAAGAAATAAAAATATATTACCAGTTCACATATTTGAGTTGCTTCTGGTCTTCCAGAAACCCTGAAAAAAATCACCAAAATATCTTGCTGTCAATGATATCATGCACAGGATAAACACAGATGAAGAAGGGAAGAAACTGTTGAGCCTTAGAGCAGTTGCAAGAAAGCTTAAAGCCAGAGCATCAAACAATTCTCCTTCAGGAAACAGAGTCAGGGCTCACCATGACAGGCTACTCTCAGCCTGTGTGTGCAGCCCAGGTGTATGTGATCATGAAGAGAAACATTTTAAAGCATTTCTGGCTTTAATCAGAATACCAAGTGTTAAAAAGAACCTGAGCACAACGGCATAAATACTGGGAAAAGTCCTCTGAAAGTGCCGAGCTTCCTGCAGGACACCAGAACCTAGCAGGACTTGCAACGAAATCCCTTCCTCTCCTCATAGGGGGCCAGGCCAGATCTGAGCTACGTGAAGGAGGCCTGCAGGGCTCACAGAGGCTGAGCAGGGCGAGAGGACTCGCTGGAACTGGCAAAGCAGCAGACTATCTCAGAACAACGTGCGTTTACGTCCGTAAGCCGGACTCAGGGCACCCAGCTGTAACTGTTAGCTGGAGGAAAAGACGGAGCCGCGCGGCAGCTGAGGGCAGGGTCGGGCAGGAGCAGCAGCTCCCTCTGAGGCCTCACCCCGAGCGCAGGCATCGATCCCGCCCGCAGCATTCAGAAGGCAGCTCGTACAGCAGCCAGCCAGACGGGAGCCCGCCGTGGCACTACCACTGCCCGCGGAGCGGGGAAGGCAGACACGTGCTACGGGAAAAGCGCATCAATTCACCGGCGCTGGGGACTCTGCCAACACGCCAATCTAACCCAACCCTTCCGAAAAGGCGCACGGCCTGGGCTCGGGACACAGGGCCCGCTCACCGGTCGCACACGGGGTGCTGCTCCCCGAACTGCCGCAGGTGTTTCCTCTGCCGCTTGCTCAGGCCGCGCGCCAGCTCCCTCCCGCCGCGCCGCTTCCCCATGCCGGCAGCGCCGCGCTTTACGGCACGGCCGTCAGGGGCGGCTGTCGCAAAGCCGCGTGGCGGCGCGCTGCGGGCGGCTGCCCCGCTCTCCTAAGGGCCGCGTGCGCGTTTCCAGCACGCGCGTAGCAGGAGATCCGTTCCGGGACGCTGCCGGCTTTCTTTAACGAGGAGAGCTGCTCCCGTGAATATACTGTATATATTTTTATTGAAATAAATGTATCGTTCAGTCTCTTATGCAAGTGTAAGTAAACTTTAAATAGTTTTGCAGTAAGTTACTTAGGCAGCGCAAGTTAAACCACAGATGGTAGAATTTTAATTCCCCTTTATTTCATATACTCCACTTTGCTGTATATATTGAAAATGCAGACTGCTTAAGATACAAATCCCAAGTAACTCAGAAGGCAAGGCAGTTCATTTCTTCCTTCAGCCCAGCCCATGCTCGCCTATGCTGCTGTTTTCCACCCCATACATCACTCCCACAATACCTGGCACTTCCTGATGCACTCCTGTTTTTTTCCTTACACAAAGAAAGGCAGTATCTTGGTGTTATCTTGACGTGCTATTTCACATAAACGCAGAGATTAAAAGGGAAATACCTGTGAAGATCTAAAAACAGAGCTGTGACAGAACCTTCTGCTTTCCTAATTACTGGTGATCAATACAGTAATGCTTGACAGCTGCTTCGTATTTTATGAAATAAAATATACAGCACAAAAACCACCCAAACTTTCTATTCTTCACAGGCACCATAATGAAGCTGAAAGTTCTTTGCACACAAATGGTCACTGAATCAGAGTATGCCGTTTCAGCAGGTCAGTTCAGTTGAGGGACTTACAGGATGATATATGGTATTTTCAATTCACACAACAGGTTCTGGATTATATACACGGAACATTCTAAAAACAACAGAGCGAATTTTACATTCCAAATAACTAAATATTGGTGCTGGTGCTGTTTGGTTTAAAGGGGTTGTTTTTCTTCACTGTACTTGCATTGCCCTGACAGTTAAAAATTAATTGGATGAGGTATGTAAGCGCTGGTGGGCGGGTTCTACAAACCTGAAAAGGCAAAACATCTGTTTATAAAATTGTTTACATAATATATTGGTCCGTATATTTTGACACCCACAGGAGGCTGGCAGCTGTTAGTGAAAAAGCACTTGCTTCAGGAAATCCACCTCTAACTTAACTTACCAATGATTCTGATGACTGAACGGACTTGAAGACTTATCTACCTACAGTGCCAGCATTAACCCAGTCCTATTCAGACTGAAACGGCCTTACTGACAGCATGCTGAAGTTCTCTGTCATATTAGGAACTTCTTTCATGATACATCTCTTCGTACTTACTACAACTGTTTGGGGCTCTGGAACAGCTTTATACTGGCATCTGTTTTCTGATCTATGGAAATTCATTTGCTCATATTGGCAGAAAATGCTAGAAATCTGCCTAAACAAGCTTCAAGATGGTTGTAAAGTAGTATTCTGACAGCAAGGAACTTTTACAAACACTGCTGCTTTCTTTCTGTTAAAGCAATGGTTTGAGTTGTCTGCCTTAGTTTTCAAAGTATGGGTGAACTTCAAATATTTGTTCACTGTGTAACTGCCTGCATTCTTGAGCATTTTCAGTTCTCTTATTTTAAAGTGCTCAGTGAGAGTATACTAGCAGGCTGGAATTTAATAGATACGTGCAAAGGGTCAGAACTATCTTCAAATGCCACAGGGCATAAGGAAACCTGAATTCTGAACTGGGCAGCGAGAAAGCAAAAGTTTGAAGGTTTATTGTTTTATTGCTGCCTAAGTTCATAAATAGTAAGACTATATAGAGAGACAGAAGAAAAAAAAAATAGCTTATACATGTTAAAATCTGGCCCTCTGAATGACTGACCTGGGTTAATATTTGTTTGTTAGATAGGGCTAATGAAGTATCAGCCAGAGGTGAGAGCAGCAGTATTAATAATCTGTGTCCAGGCTACAGGGTGAAACTGAGGGCTACAGCATATTGAAAGTTGAGCTTTCTACTGAATGTTATCAAGACTTTTCATCTTAGTTTCCTTTACAAAAAGGGTACTGATTTTGAACTGATGCTAAGGATTCTGTTTAGTTCCATGTCAGAAAACCACTAAGAGGAGGAAGTATCAGTTGATACACATAGCAATACTGACAGTGCCTCGACTGTTTCAGACTCAGTCTGGAGTTCTCAAAAGGTAGGAATACTTTGTTGAGATGCACAGAAAATCCCATGAAGGGTATGTTGCCTTTACTTCAGGGCATGAAATCAGTGATCCTGGTGATTTTGTTCTGTGAATGCAAAAATTACAAATCTGCCTGCATGTCATTTAAGCTTTGGAGGTCTAAATTAAAAGAAAACAATGCTCGAATACTGTTGTTTATAAGTAATGTGAAGCATTGCATTTTCTTACTTCCTCTAAAATGTGTACTAAAAGAACAGGAAAAGAAGTAAAGAATCAAAAGGGTTACTGACAGTGTGGTTAATCCAAAGATCTTAAGTGAGGATCAGGAACTTGCTGTGAAAGTCAGAAGCCACATCAGTAGATGAAAAAAGATGATCAGAAAATACCGCAGTTATTGTGTTATGCAAAGGCACAACCATAAATAAAGGTGTTGCTATGCCTGAGGAAATCCCTAAATATGGAGGGAAGACTACAGCAGGTAACAAAGGATTACAGTCTCAAAAAGAAAAAAGCTTTGTGCAGGGAAAAATAAGGATGAGAAGTATGGCCTACAAAGCAGTTCTGTTAAATACTGGTCTGTAACAATCAGACTCTGCACAGGTAATTCTGCTTTCTCAGGGTGGAGGTAATCTGTGACAACTGCTAAGTACAGTTCTGTCAATGCTGCTGAGGTCCAGAGATTGTTTTAAAGGTAGACTGGCTTCCCCCAGTATACGGTGAGGCTGCAGGCAAAAAATTCTCCACTAATAACACCTTTCCAAGGATAAAGTATGCCTTCCTGCCTGGCGGCTGCTTATATGGGTTAATATTTTCCACAGCTGCTACCTAAGTCTGATCCTATTAAGGTCTGATAACTAAAACTGTCAGCCAACTGAAAAGCCACACTGACTGGCCATTTAATCAGAAACTGAAGGCCCAGAATAGAACACCAAAGACAATAAAAGACAACCCTTTAACCTTACTGATCGTCGAACTAAGAGGTAGAAGACTTAGTATTGAGCACAAGCGCATTTTGATACTATATACAGCTGGGATTTGGCAGGTGGCTTATGCAAAACTAAGACATGGCAAATTTGAAGAAAACATCACACAGAATTGAAAGCAGCTCTTCCTCTCTGAAGCATCAGTTTTATTTAACCAGGCCAGCACATAGTTTCTTCCTTACTGTTATATAATATCTGATATGATTTTAAGAAATGCTATATTATACTAGAAAAAGGAACAGCTTGAAATTGTGGAAAGCAAATACTTTCAAGGGATAACCAGGCAGTATATCCTCTCCTAAGGGATTTGATTAACCACATTTTTTTGCTTTCTGGGCATACTGCAGAAGATGCTCAGGCAGCTTCCCTTCTGTCACAAACGATACCAGTTTTACTGACTCTTCTAAAACAACTTTGGGCCTCTCTACAACTAGAAAACATACCTGATCTTCAAGCACAAGCTTGGTTTCTCATCTTTCAGCTATTTCCCATTAAGATTCTGCACTCCTGTCTGATAACAACACTAAGCTTCTTTTCTTTTGTGAATGTGACTTTGAGTACTGTCAGCAAGTATGGTCCAGGCTCTTTGGCTGTTTGGTCAAGGGTATTCCTTACGTAAATTATTTTAACAGCAATTAAATTACAGCCAAAGTAGATTTCTACAGCTCTGTCCTACCTGCTAACCTAGTAAAACCAAAGTGCTTAATGCAGTCTGAAGTCACTGATTGTTTTGCACTAGCAGCATCTCTTTCGATTCAGAGTGAAGTAACCTTCAAGTTAGCTGAGCACCCTTTTGCTATCTGTACTCTTTTTTCTCCCTCTAAGCATAACCTGTGTCCAGCTAGACTAGGTTTATTGAATAACCAATCCACCACTTTAGAAAAAGGCTGTACCTTTCCCTGCAGTGAAATAAGGCATTTAATGCACCATTTGTCCTATGTACAACGACACTTTCTAGTATCCATTTACTTTGCAACATGGTCCTACAGCTACTTCATAAAATTAGAGACTTACAACTGTAGAAAGCTCGTATTTGTACTGGAGTCAATGCATTCTCCTTTTAGCAAACAGTTAATAATACTGGAAATGAGGCTATTGGAACTATAAGAGCACAGAAAAATCTCACTATATCTCAGTGTTCCTTAAGACTGCATTTTCTGACATACTATATGTTAATACACAAGCTGTATATGCAACTGGGATTTACTTATTTCAAAGCACCACTAACAAAAAAATGTCTAACAGTCTGGCATCCTTTACCTTAAACTTCACACTAAAGCAAGCAGTATCTTCTATGAATTTCAGAATTCAGAAGCCACTCAGTGTCAAATGGGGATCTAGGTTATTTATAAATATGTTTTAACCTTCTAAAAACATTACAGATGATCACAGTTTTTGATCACAGCGTGCAGTCAAGCTTCTTCACTTCATAGATGTTTAGTTAGTCTAAAAGTTCTGGAGCTATGATCAAGAATAACTCAGTAAAACAAGAATATACATAATTACTTTATAAAACAGGACTTTTATTTATCAGTAGATTGTCTTAGTAAATTAGTTGATAGGAGCAACTAGTTCCAGTACTAACACCCAAGTACCTGGTGAATTCATGATTTGACTTCTGTTTCTTCTACTTGAGGTAGAGTATCCCAAACTGGCTCCTGGATGTGTTCAGGTATTTTCTCTATCTTAGTCTAGTACGGAAGGAAGGAAACAATTTATTATTCCAACTAGTTAGCATCTAACTGCTATGCCTTGTTCATTTTGGTTTTGGATATTTATGGGATTAGAAGTGCCACCTAGTGACGTTTTTGAGTAATACAGCCTCCTTACCTTTCAATATTTAGAAAAAACAGTCTTTACAAACTATGCGTGTTTCTTCTACTGACTTTCTAAAGAATTCAGTAATTATTAATACTTGCATCCAGACTTAATCTCACAGCAGTTAATAAAATGAGATGGAAACTTACCTTTTTTACTTCCATGGCAACCCCTTCAGGTAAGTTTCGTTCAACATACTCTAAGTACACTGCAGCAGTACTGCCCGTTAGGTGTTTTAACTAAAACAGAAGTAATGTGTTTTTTTAGGACTATTACTAATACTTCAAACAGAATATGAAAAAAAGGAGTTTGCTCTGACTTCTCTAGTTTTTGCAGTGGGTCCAAGCATCTTACACTAGGCCAGCTCCCACAAAATTCAACACAGGCAAGTAAGCAGTACATATCTTATGCAAGCATAAAATAGCAATTCCATACAGAACTGTATATATACTGTGTGTTCATACGTATTGATCATTATAGAAATGGACCTTAATACTGCAAGTATCAGATCAAACTGCAGGTTATGCAAGAACTCACAGCTTTTTTATACTCTCAAAATTCAAGCTGGATTGAAATCACCCAATTCCAGAACTCTACCGTGTTCTTGATTCTAGTTTCTCTTGAAAAGCAGATGTTATGTTTATGGTCTGTGGGCAGCCATCAGCAATGCTCTACTGTCTGAGGACTGAGGGCAGAGACACATTTTACCAAGCACAACTACACCATAATAGACCTACAGGCCACAAAATGCTGGCAGTAAACTTTTATTCTAAGAAACTCAACCACAGCTGCATTCTAAACCATATATGAAGTCTGTGTCATCAGCCACAGAACTAGTGGTTTGTACACACTTCCTTTCTGGTATTTCTCCCCTTACAATTTTAGTTTGTCACATGATGTTGCATAGGGGAAAAGCATTCAAAATATCAAGCAAACTCATGGAGAACAGAACTCTGAGTTACTGCCATGACAATGACTTACCTGCAGCATCTTCCCTTTCCTGAGAAAGTTCTTATCCTACAGATTATTGGAAATTGAGAGCATAAAATATGTAAAGGTAACTCTGATATCTACCTTATTTTTAAATCATTCTTTTATACACTGGTCAAAATCAGCCTTGTAGACAAAAATTAGATGAGCTGCACATTCAGAATAATTTGTGCTACATTTGATGTAGCTACATCAGCGCTCTCCTCCTGCTATATCCCCAGCATTCATCTTCCCAAGCTAACTGAGTTAATGTTTCTTCCTTTTACATCTTTCTTACCTCCAAACAGGTGTAATGTGTTCTCATTTCATACTGAACTCTGTGCTTCTTGTAAATGTGTACAGATTTTAAAAGCGTAAGTCGTTCTACATTCTTTGGAGGTCTATGTCTGAACAAAGAACAAAGAGAAGATGCTGTAATGTTGAATTTTAAATAAATGATGTTAATAGAAATTATCTGAGATTATGGTGAAATCTCTGTTCTTATCTGACATTTAGAAGATCCACAAGGCAGTATGAAGTACTGGTACAGGTTAGTATGTAGCTACAGCACTGATGACTGTAACAAGAGTATTCCTGGTATCTTTCATGCAGTTACAATGCAATCCTACTATGGCAGCACTGCAAGTAGCACTGCTTCTGCTTTCTCATCACCACGCTACCATCTAAGAAGTGTCATATTTATAATCTGAGAAGGCATGTGAGATTAAACTCATTTCTTCTAAAAAAGGAAATACTTGTAAGCACGGAATTTGAATTACAGTAGATCATGTAAAAAGCATCTGACATCACATCATGCTAGAGATCAGCTACTTACACTTTTTCAACAGTTATGCCAAGTTCTTTAGCTGCAAGCACTGCAAAATACTCGTAGCTGTCCAATACAGCTTTATCATGGCCTTTAACTAAAAGGGACAGTCTCCGGTACAGTATTTCTGGTTCATCTGAAATAGACACCTGCATTTTTTAAGAAAAGGTAAATGTTACCACTCCATGTTCTCCTTTATTAATCCAATCACTACATATCTTCTTAGCCTACGTGTCCCATTTGTAAAAGAAAAAAAAAAAACAACACACACATTGTTATCTGCTCATTTGATATTTAACTTGCAAGAGGATAACTGTATTAATCTCAATCAACAGAGATCCTTCATCTTACTGTCCCTGGTAAGTGTGAAGAGAAACCTAACTTCTGAATATTCAGGCAAAATTTCTCAAAAATCAAGAATGCAAAGGGAATGGCAGCTAAAAGGACATTTGCAAAGGCAAGAAAAATAACTTCTTGTTAAAGCAAGTTTGGAGCAGCAATATGAGCATTCTAAATAGAAGTGTGAAAACACATGAAATTCTCAAACTTTTCTTGGTTATCATTATGGTCGGGTACAAGAATTCTCACCTTCCTAAAATAAAGCTATTTAAATATACTGGTCTTCCCCAGGCATATTATCCTTTCTATTTGCCCAGGTTAGAAGTCTGTGACTTCCAAGTTACAATTTTATGACTCTTAGTTTGAGTATTTATTTCTAATGGCCTGGGCTCACTGTTCATCTGAAAAGCTCTGGTTTACTCTCATGCAATTCAGAGCAGTAACTTCAGCACGCAGCAGATGTGGCAGGAAGGCTGGTTTTGCATTGTGGTTGAACCTGGCAGGCAGCTCAGCACCACAATTTGTTCACTTACTGCCCCCTCCCAGTGGGGAGAGAACTGGGGGGGAAAAAAAAACAAAGTAGAACTTGTGGGTTGAGATAAGAACTATTTACTGCAACAGAAAAGAAAGAGGACAAAAACAATAGTAATGTAATACGTAAATAAATAATATAAAGAAATATGTAAATATTGTATATGTGTACGTGTTCCTCTCTCACTCTATACACACATACACAAAGCAAGGGATGCATAACACATCTGCTCCCTATACAATGATCAATGCCCAGCCAGTCTCCGAGCAGCAGCAGCCCCTCAGTCAACTCCTCTCACTTTCATAGCTTTTACAAGAAGACGCCCTATGATACAGAATATCCCTTTGGCCAGTTCAGGTCAGCTGCCCTGGTCCTGCCCCCTCCCTTACCCCTCATTTCCCTTGCTAGCAGGGCAGTAAGAGAAGCTGAGAAACAAACCATCCTTGGCTCTGTACAGTGTTGCTAAGCAGTAACTAAAACATTGGTGTGTTATCAACATGGCTTTTCTCCTAAAGCCAAAACACAGACACTACAGAGGAGGAAAGCAATAAAGAGGCGACTGAGGTACAGGAATCATGCTGAAAATACAATCTCAAACAGCAGTAATCTAAACTGTTTCTTACTCTAAGGCCAATTTGACATCATAGAGACTTAAAAAAAAAAAAACAAAAAACCACCTGAAATAGAGGGATTTACTTCTCTCTATTCTCTTCATAATTACGATGGCATACAATACCCTGTTCCATGAAACGCTTACCAGAGGATTAGTCTTAGGCTCCTCTGTATGAACATGGGATCCAGAGAATCGTCCTCCCACCAAGTCAAAGTTTCTAGATTTATGGGGAGAGCATGAAATTAATGTTGAAGTTGCACTTGTTGAGGAAGCGTGGGGAAAAAGTGGAAGGGAGGAGGTCTGTTAAACTTACGGAAGAAAACTTTGCTTTTGCATAACTCTGCTTGCATAGTTGACAGGAAAAGATGATCCCTGTATAAAACAAATGGTCAAATTGCTTTTTTTTCTTCACTGGAAAGTAGACAGCAAATAATATAGGTTTATCAAAGGTTACTTATATGAGCAACAGAGCACAACACATTGCTTGACACTGATCTGCCAAACTGTAAAGCTTGCTCCATCGGAAAACATAGGAAAACAGGAGCATGGAATTATTTTCAATTGGGCCATAAAAATAACAGCAAGCCCCCTCCACACATATGCAGATCTCACAGAGCAAACAGACAAACAATCATCAAACAGAAACAACAAGAGAAATCCCACACATTAGGGAAATAATACAACAGTTTACAGCTATGATTAACCAGGCACCCAAACAGCAATCACAAAGTAACTCTTTATTAGAAAACACATGTTGTGTGGTATCAGATACCATTTTTATATATAGTAATGTTTTCTCTATAGTTCTACTTTGACAGTACAGTGAAACCTCCTTAAATGAACATAAGTAGGACTTGCTGCTGTAAAAGCAGTTGAGAAGTGTCCTATAAAGGATACTATGGAAAAATTCAGCTTCTGAACTTAACTTGAAATTTCACTTTTTTTTCCAACAAAACCTTCCCTGTGGTTTTGAATATTTGTCCCGTTGAAGAGAACACAGAAACAGTTCCAAAAAACACATTAATTACTGAACTTTTTTTCTTTGGTAAGTAGTGAACTCAAATGTCAATTAAGACATACCATACATCTTTCATACCAGAAAAATCTCTCTCTTCTGACACGGCTTTTAGCTTCCTACTACTAACTCCCCATTTGGCTAAATTAACGTGTCTGAAATCAGAATACCATCTTCCCCTCATTCAAAAGCAGTATGAAGTACACTATCATCACCTGACATCACCTCAGGGAAAAGATATGCCCGTAAGTGTAAAAGTTTGTATTCAGCAAAGGGCTTACAGTGTGTGTGTGAGTACCTGACACAGAACCTATGCAGATGACAAATGGGAGATTACAGATTGGGCAATCATTGGGTAAGTAATATGCTACTGTAAGAAGACCAAAAAAGTAATCAGGAATTCAATCAGTGCTTTGTTTTTGTGCATATGCAGTCTCTGTTATGTAGTCTGTTGCTTTATCTACCTGGCCTTGGAGAATAGATTACTTATTTGCAGGCAAAGATGCACACCCTTATAGCATGCATACCATGTACCATGTCCTGTGCTTTAGAATACATAAGGCACACCCCTTGTACAACAGACAAATAGAACAGAACATGAAGCAGTAGAGCTCCACCCCACTAACCAAACTCTAGTCTTTACAGTACTGCATAATTGTGCATATTATCTCAACCACCTACAGCTCTTTTTTGTCACTAAAAGTGCAACTATGCACTGAATCCAAAGTTCTTGTAAAGTAAAATTAAAGGTGCTCTGTGCAAACTCGAATAAAGCAATACTTGCAGTATCCCATGTAACAAAGATAGCATTCAGCATTAAAGTGTTTTAGCAGCTTCTTTTACCTTCTGGTTTAAATACTTCATGCCCTCTCGCTAATGCCTGCCATTGGATTTAGAAGAGACAATCAAAGTGATACAGAATTCAATTCCCAATTTGAAACACTCCCAGTGCCAATTAGCCTCAGTTGGTTGGAGGAGATCCTGGAGCACACAGGAGATGGATGCCTCCAAGGGGAGCGAGTCCACAGGGCAGCACATGCACACAGGGAGAGAGTCAGGGGCTTCAGAAACCCAATGGGAAATGCATCACATCAAAATCCTCCCAACGTGTGAGAAGGCAATTGCTTTTCAAAGTCTGCAACAGCAGAAACATCACAGAATCACAGAATTGCCAGGGTTGGAAGGGACCTCAAGGATCATGAATCTCCAACCCCCCTGCCACACACAGGGCCACCAACCATTCCACCTAATGCTAGACCAGACTGCTCAGGGCCCCATCCAATCTGGCTTTGAACACCTCCAGGGACGGGCATCCACAACCTCCCTGGGCAGCCTGTTCCAGTACCTCACCACTCTCTCCGTAAAGAATTTCCCCCTGACGTCCAACCTAAATCTCCCTTCCCTCAGCTTAAAACCATTTCCCCTTATATTTGAAAAGATTTTCCCGTTTTCACACTGTAGATTCAAGACCAGAAACAAGCTCAGTTCCAGACTTCCAGATCCCAGTTACTGCTCCTCGTTACCCCCTTACAACCAGAGCGATGGTTACGACAGACTATAAAACAAGGCATTCCGAACCCCCGACATGTATGGCGACGGGCAGAAGCGCGGCCCCACGCCACAGAAGCCTAACCCGCAGCTAAAGGGACACCACCGAACAGGACTGGCCCCCAGGAAACACTCCCCACCTGCCAAAGCCTCCTCCACAAGCACAGCGCCGCCATCTTGCTTCCAGCCAGAAGAGCGCGACCCGGAAATAGAGAGCGGCCTCACCCGCCACCTTCCGCTGCCCGCTGTCCTGGTTACGGAAGAGCGCCCCCCGCCGGCATGGCGGAGCCGCGGTCCCCTCAGGCGTAGCACTGCGGCACCGGCGGGCAGGGCCGCGCGCGGGGGAGGCGGAGGCAGGGAGCCGCAGCCCGTGTGGCGCCCGCAGGCGGGCTGAGCTCGGCGAACCCTCGGAGCCGGGCTGGCCGCAAGGGCGCTGCCGCCTGTCACACGCGTTCCCTGCTGACAGCAGGACCTGAAACCAGCACAGATCACAGGCTGTATGAAACGCATCGATATTTTTATTTTGTTACTTCCTCTGCCGCCTAAAATTAACAGTCTGCCTTTTTTTTTTTTTTTTTTTTTTTTTTTTTTACACTAAAGCACCTAAAATATGTACAACCATCTTCTAATAAAATAACAGTTAAATATTGAAAATAAGATTTTTTTTTTTTCTCATAAAATATGTTTTCTGTATGTACAGGTTTTAGCAAAGAGGACCGAGTTGAACAGCGAACAGTTTTCCATCATCAACCATCAGTAATAAAAGAGCTTGTCTGAAACAAAACTGCCCGACATATGTACAAAGAGAACAACAGCTGTGTAACAGCAGCCAGTGCCACACTTGGGGAAGTCCATGTCAGGTGCCTGAACCGTGTACTGTGTAAGAAATTGCTTCTTTTGTCTTTGTGAGTGGTTTCTTTGGTTGTTGTTGGATGATCGTCTTGGCTGTACGGTACAACGGCACCCGACCGCTATGACAGAACCAGGCATATATATACATGTATTTATATATCCACGCCAGGTGCAGCACAGGTACCTGCCCAGCTGTTGCTAGAGAGATTTCACTGTAGATTCTTTAGCACAAAGCCGCTCTTCAGAATGGAGCCCGCAAGTTCCTACTGTACTCCGTTCCTCAAGAAGAACTCTCACTGACTTCCATGACCATTTTGCTTTCACACAGCTTTCTTCCCACCACCAAGACGGGAACCTGAAAACGTTTCCATTTTGCCAGGGTAGCAGCCTTTCTCAGAGAGGTCCTTGAAATTCAAAATGATACAGGCTCGGAAGAGGAAGCAGGCTCTACTGCATTGTTTGTGCCACAGGCCCCTAGAAGCCAACCCAGGTCACAGCTCACCAGAGCTCCCACTTTGCAAACACTAAGAGTTGTGCAGACTGCAAGATTTACCATTGGGATTTAGCTGGGAGCACACAGCTGAGCACTCAGCCAGCTGAACCTGGGTTGCATGGGCCCTGTGAAAGTGATGTGTCACAGCACGGACAGAATTGTTCGGAAGTGTGCTGACAGATAGTTCAGGAAAGGAAAGAAGGCTGGTGCCTCATCTCCTGAAACACACAGGCACAGCGATTGAGAACATCATCCATTCTGTAGCAATGGGAGCAAAATCCCACCCTCTGGTCAAAACTAAAAAGTCTCTGAACCCCCAAGACAAACAGAACAAACCACATAGACGGGAACTTCACTAAACTAAAACTGAGAAGTGACTGCTGTTCTCCTAAAGGGTTGTTCTTTGCTATCAGAACATTTGACATGAAGTGAAAACTTCAGGCCATTCGAATTTGTGTATTTGGCTTTGACAGAGAAGTCACCTCTCTGCTAGTGAGTCCCACTGGTTTTGAAACTGTAGTCCAGTACTCCTATACAAAAGTACTGTGGTTTACCCTCATTTTGCATAGTTACAGAAAAAAGACAGACAGTAGAAAATAAGATCCTCCATCTCTCAGAGTCCACTTAAAATGTTAGAAATGTGGCAAAAAGACTTCAACAAAAAAAACAAAAACAAAAACCCACCCATAAAATAACTGGAAACTGGAAGATCTGAAGTCAGTCTTACAAAATATCTTATAAAATTAGCAACTTTCCTCCACTGTGAAAGATTCACAAGAAAATCAGTGCTACTACCTGTGAAAGTTCAAAAATCATTGCTCTTGTTCTATTGTTAAAGGTCCACTCAATCTAACTCAACTTCTTCCCGTGGTTCTAAAATTTCTAAAGATTTTGTAGGGTACAATTATTTTTAGATTTTATTGAAGTAGAAAACCAAATCCAAATTTATAGAAGTGAATGTAGACATCAGGCAGGTAGATATGAGCCTGAAGAAAGAGAAACAGTAATTAAACAGCAACATCACCTCACCTTTGAGATATGTTTTATGAAGTAAACAACACTGAATTTGATGTAATGAGGAAGACTGAAAATGGCACAAGAACAACACTTCATGTGTAGGAATAATAACTAACATATGCTGAAGGCATATACTCCATCAATCTCTGTTCCACAGGCAAGAATGTCTCCCTGTATTTGCCTATTAAGAGAGCAAGCTCCTGCAATGTTCAAAAATATGTTCCTAAAATCACTGACATGGCTATTCAACAGTGTGATTTATTGTCACATCAAAATATATTTCCAGTGCAATCTGATTGCCAAGGCAGTGTTCTTGATTCAGTGTTCCCATGAGTTGATGTGAACCACAGCACAATCATCTTTCTTCAATCCTTGAATTAGGTCATTTTAAAATCAGCAGATCAAAGCCTTGTTAGAAATGAAGCTCTAAAATGTACAGTGTAACCAAAGCTTTTATGAACTGCCTAACATATATGCATTAAGGCAAGACAGAACTGAAAAAGTACTGTGATACTAAAGATGATACAGTAACTCCTGTATTTATTTCACAGTTAAAGCAGATTTTTTTCTCTACTTCCCTTAAAATGACAGCACAAAGAAAAAGAACATAATCATCTCCTTAATAAAGATGACATTTAGTTTCTAGAAGATGCTGGAAGTGATCCAGTGCAGTCAAAAAAAAAAAAAAAAAAAAAAAAATCCATCAGAAATGTGTGAAGATATCCTTGTAAGTGGGGTAAAGTGAAACCTGGAAGAGTTTAAGACTAAAGATCCTACCGAGGGAGATGACAGTAGAACCATGAACTTCTCCGATTACTGGCCTCGGAAGATACCAGCAAAATAAGCCCAGATAAAACACCTTATAAGAATATTTGTACCAAGTATTTATTTCCTCCCCCCAGAAACACAAATTAATAAAAAAAGGGAAAAAAGCATATTTCTTTTCTGGACCTGGATAAAAGAATTATCATTTTTCATCAGGTAGTTTACAATCAGTGGGGAATAAATGAACAGTCCAGGTTCCCTGACTGATGCATTCAGGGTGTGCTCAGTAGCTGTCTTTATCAAACAACTTTATTTACAACTCAGCATCATCCTGCAGTAGATCTGCATCTTCATCATCCAATAAAAGGTCAGCATCCATGACTTCATTCTCTTCCATGACGCCACCTAACTCCTGAACAACATCGTCATCAATGTCACCGACATTTCCAACATGTTTAACCAAACTCATGTGATCCAGAGGGATCAAACTATGCCCAGCTGGCCCAGTAGTTCTCACAATAGTGGCTGCCATTTCTGCTGCCACTGCAGCTTTCTGAGCCTTCTGCCTTTGCTGTTCTTCTTGTTGTCTGTGTGTCTTCATATGAGCATTGCGGCTTTTGATTTTGAAAAATACTCTAAAATTTTAAAGAAAAAAAAAAAAAGCAGATAAAAGTACATTGCTTTTGATGAAGGGAGCCAAAAAACACTCAACAACCTATCAGTACATTTGCCTCCTTGTCCTGAAATAGAAGTCTGCAATGCCATGGTGAGAATTTCAGGGACAGACTACCAGATTTGTACATCCTGTCAGCATCAAAATGGCCTACTCTGACTCTGCTGAAGCTATTTTGCAGTTCCTGCAATTGCTCCAGTATCTATGCACATCCTAATTCTGCCTGAGCTCAGTTTCACTACATTCTTACACAAAAGGCAGAAAGCGAAGGAATCTCATGTTAGAATGGACAAACTCAAGCAAAGAAATAGAGAAAGTTACCCACGCCCATGCCGTGCAAGTCTGTAATGAAGCAGGAAACTGGAGTGTCACATGTAGGAACTCTAATAGAGAAGTAAATTCAGGAATATTAGATGAAATGCTGCAGGGGAAGCATCCAGATTGTCATGCAAACCTCCAAACTGTCATGCAAAACCTCTGAAGAATTTGGTAAGAGAACATGATGTTTTATGGGGAAACTGTTCTTTCGAGACCATGAGAGCAAAATAAATAATTTGTTGCAATAGTATTCATTTGAAATACAAATAGCAGAGGTGGTGCAGCACTGCAGACAGTTATATTCACTTACTTGCCACATTCCTTACAAGGAAAAATTGTTGTTGGATCAGTCTCGCCACTTGTTGTGCTGTGGGCAGGTGAACTCTTGATGGAGCAGTACCCGCTCTGTGTACCAGATTTCTGCTTAGTGCCTGCAATGGTGCATCGTGGCTTTGTCACCTGATTTGTACCTCCATGAACGCGAGCGTGGCCATTTAGTGCTTGTCGGGAACTGAACACCTGATGGACAGTAGAGTGGAGAGGATTAAAAATAAAAATCAAGAAAGACTTCACTGCAAAGGAACTGTATGAAGAAGTAGAATGAATGCACACTATAAAAAACAACTGTACATGTCAGATATGTACACAAACAATTTTCCCGTTCAAATGCTGCTTGCTCTCAGCTATTCCCCATTAGAATTAAACTAACTTAGTCATGATAAAAGAAAACCAATGAGCTATCTGACTATTATAGTTGTTTAATAAAAAGGTAATCAGGGCTGTCATTATATAGCACTTCTCATCCCTACATCATACAATTCAATGTACAGATCAGTATACTGCCTGTATTGAATGATAAGGGATTGCAAAGACAACATCATTTGTCCAGAGATATTCAGGAGATATCACTGGCCAGGAATAGCCTAAGCATCTGATTTCCAAAAATCACTCTATGTTAAGATATGAAGCCCCCGCTATTATTTGAAGACATCAAACACACGTACAGCACCACAGTTTGGCATTTCACAGATGAAAGAGGATGAAGAAAGTGAAAGACTCTGAAGGGTAGGCAGGTCTATAGGTCCAACAAGAGGGATAGCTGGTGGGTCAGGAGACTTCTGCATTTCCCTTTCTTCCTTTCTGTCTTCTTCAATCTCCTCATCTTCCTCTAACACTTCCTCTTCTCCACTTGTCTGAAATAGATGTAGCATTTAAGAAATACTAGGAATATGGTGAAGTACAGACACCAGTGGATAGCAGTACATAGCCAATTCTGCTTCTAGGGCTCAGCGTTTTTCCCCATCCTAGCTGAAATTCTGGTCTTGCTAGAGCTACCACAACTTCACGGATAAATTACAGGTAATGAAGCTTCACTGCTGCACTGAAAATGCCCTCCAACTATAGTACAGAGCTGTGGTCCTACAGATGCCAAGGTGCAATACTCCCCCCACTTTTAGGATGGTGAGGTACACTGTATATTCATAGTTGAATTAAATGATTTACCTTAAAAAAATTTTAAAAAATCAAACATGCCTCTTAAGAATGCTCGGAGTACCTGTAATTTGGACCTCACACGCTATGATTTCATTGCCAGACTGTATAAATGCTAGTTTTATCACAGTGTCTCAGCTTTTCAGGCATGCGTGGTCACACATACATACACAGAGGACTGATTTATAGATGTTTATCTATTTAACTGGTAGCAAAGCTATAATAGTTGAACTAGAGTTAGACAATGCACTGGTCAAAACACTACAGTCCAGGAATACAAAACCTCGGTGTAGCTGAGGTACCAGAATGTTCATACAGAATATAATTTAGAATTATGGAATAATAGAGGTCAGAAGAGACCTATGTCACCTAGCTCAACTTCCTGCTCAAAACAACATAAACGTCAAAATTATCAAGTGTTACATTGATATGATTTCTTCTAGACTTACCATGCATTCCTCTCTCTTCTTCTCTAAACGTGTTCTGTGTTTCCGTCCCCAGCGCAGGATTTTCTTCCAGGTATAGTAGTATTCCACGCATTGTGCAACTGTCTTAGACTTAACCTGTAGTTAAGTAATTGCAGAAATAGTTCAAAGTTTTCATTTTAATTCAGCACAACTTCAATATATTCCGAGAGGAAGGTTTTATTTACCAAATATTCAAATGGAGAAATAATGGTAATTCAAATACAACAAAAATACTCTTGCAGAACAATTTTTTTAATTATTGTTTTTAAGTCAAATTTGTGTTGACTGTTTCAGCTCCAGTACACTTTCCTGGAATTCTCTAGACTCTAGCTGGATAATGACTGAGGATGTGCACTTACAGTGTATATTTACATATACACTTATCTCCAAGAATTAAGATTTGATTTTCAAAATCCCAAATGTTTTCCAACATTTTAGCCAACAACCAAGGTATTTAATTCTGCCCTGTGACACACACAATTTGTCCTTTTCGCTTTGTGACACAACATGAAAATGAAGCTCAAACACAATCTCACTTTAAGAACACATTTCAAGGCACAACACCTGTGACATAGGAAGCTGTTAACAAACTGCTGGAGAACACAAAGGCATTAGTTGGCCACTGTGTGTCCCACACTCACAGTGCCATGACTTGGATTTCAGTGTGTCGGTTTTTACATATAATAACAAGAGGAACAGATTATTTTCATCTTTTTACTGGTGTTGCAGTTGCATAAAGAAGAACATCAAATGGAAAATACCACTCCTTACAGGCATCCTTCTATCTACTACTGGTTCTATGCCTGCAATAAACTGGTCTGTCACTGGAGGCAAACTGAAGCAAATGGCAAAAAGAGTTGGTAGGACAGAAACCACCTTACCATTTTCTGTACAAATATAAAATCTTTGCTGTAGGTGGACAGTGCCTCTTTGAACAGCCTCCTTTCTTGATGTGTCCATTTGTCAGAGCCTTAAAAAAACAACACACAGTGAATTCATTAAAAGCAATAAAAACCTACCACTTTTATGTTGATGTAACACCAAAAGTAGGAAACCTCAAGCACATGCTTGTGACTGCTGCTACCCAAATGCAAGTATGGCTGTACTGACTCAGACTTCAAGTCCACCTAACCAGTGCTCTGTCTCCAGCAGCAGTCACAGGCAGTTGCCAAGGAAACAGTAAAATCAGGGCAAGGAAATACAACGCCTCTCCCCTAACTTCTCCTAGCCTCTGACCACTGGGAGTTCAGAGGATTTCTTTAATCTGTTGCGATTTTCTTATTTCGTAACCGCTCTTCTAAATGCTGATGCAATTTTCTTTCCAATTAATTGGGTCTCTCGCCATTACAATATCCTTTACCAAGGAGTTTTGCAGATCAGTAGACCTTCTGCATGAAGAAACGACCTCCTTTTCTTTGATTCCTAGCTCCCAAGTAGCTTCAATGGATAACTGCTTGTTCTTCAAGTGGAAGAAAAAAACAAACCCATTCTTTACCATCACCTCCATGCTATTTGGGATTGCATTTCGTTTCTGTCACTTCATTTTTTTCCTGCTCTCCAGACTAATAAGCCCAAATCACTTCTACACCACTGGTCATGACTGTTGTCCCTCTGTGAACACTTTTCAGTACTAAAACATTCCTTTAGAGATGTAGGGACCAAAAAGGCAGATAATACTTAATCTGGAGACTTGCACGGTGGCACCACCATGTTATCTAGTTTCTTAACATTTGACTTGTGGTTAATTTTTTCTTTAAGCTGCTGTAAAATACAAAGCTGATGTTTTCATAGAACTACCATCATAATCCCAAGGACTCTTTCTAATGGGCAAATATCACCACAGAGCTTATCATTTTAGATGCAACGCTTGTACTGCCTATTCCTACATACACCACTTTATCTTCAGCTGCACAGAAGTCCATCTATTGTTTAATTCTCCAGACACTAACTCTCAAAAAATCCCTTTGCAGCTTTTCACTTGTATGGCTTGAGGTAAGACACAAATTCTTTGTGATTGAGGCCTCAAGTAGACAGAGAGGGTATAGCAGTATGAAAATCATGCAAAGTGCCTCCTGATCAGTTAATGGAAGCTGTACATACAGCTTTCAAATATTATTATTCTGTTTGCTTCACCAGCCCTAACTGCCCATGAAAATGCAAAATCAACATTTAAATAGAAATGAATGTGTGCCTCCTCAGCATCAGTCAAACAGAAAGAACACAGAATTGCTCTACTGCATCAAATACCAGTGTCTTGATTGTGAGAGTAGGCATCACTTACATTAAAAGAAGGATATATAAGAAACCATAAAGCAGATGCCTTGAAATGACTCTGAGAAGATTCTACTACAGTCTGTCTGAGAGTATGTGGAACTTTCATCATTAAAAGAAATCCCAAATGTTCCTGTCAGTGTTACCATTCTCCACACAAATGCTTGCCTCTGCATCGAACTCAATTAACTTGGGCTTGCCACCATGTGTGGTATTCAACTCTGCAGGTTATTTAAGTCTAATAATATACACATTTTTTATTAACTGCAAATGTTTTGCTTTTCAGTGTCAATTCCCAGGCTCACAGGCCTAAGGAGAGTATCTCACCACTCTGTTATATACACTGAAAACTACAAAATTAACTTTTCTGCAACCTGTTTTCTGTACGTTTTTCCAGTACTGGCTACAAGCAAGCATTAGCAATTTCCACAGAGATTTACAGTAAAGCTCTCAGTCTAAGTGTCAAAAAAAGGCACTGGCTTCAAGCAGCAAATTTTATTTATTCTGTTATCACCCAAAGATCTTTCTGCTGACACATTGCCTTGCTGTCTTTCCCTTTCTGAACCAGCGTTGTTCCCTTTCTACACCTCCTGCCAGTCATTTGCTTTTACCCTCCCTTTGAGAAGGGGTTAATGCACTAATTCAGTCCAGAAACCTACTCTACTATGCCAAAATAACATTTTAAAAAGCTTGACAACAGCCAAGGATGAATTTTAGTTTTCAGCAAACCTTTCCAGTTCTCTCCTGAAATAATAATAATGATAAAAATCACTTCTTTGAACTAATTCTATTGTACAGCTATGGATAATTCAGTCCTTACAGATTTTCCCCAATAGCTATGGTATTAGCAGAGACCCTTATAAGATTATGAGGGTTAATTGGAAGTAACCTAATTAATAGAATAAATCCTGCATTAGGAAAAGAAACAGAAGAAAAGCTGTTTTTAACTCTGGTTGCTGGGAAACCGCTTTTGCTCTTGTTAGCTTGAGGGAGACATACAGAACGTGTATAGAGAAATCTGCAATGCAGCAAGAAAGAATTTTGGACTTAGGAATACAGATCAAATTTTAAAGATGATCTTTAGGCTTAAACATTTATTATACATTTCTGCCATATTAAAATACTGGTTTTGCTCTGATTAACTCACAGAAATATCTTTTAAGGATCTGGGGGCTTTTGGCCCAATCTGTGGGTTTCAAGGGAACTACACCTCCACTCAGGGAGCTCCCCTTGAGAGGCAGCTCAAATCTATTACATTCAGCATGTGCTGGATCTGATCCACACACTATAGCATCTATCAGAAGTTTTAGGACTACCTGAAGCACACTATTTCAGAGACCACCTTTCCTGCCATTCTTACTGTAGGAGACCTGGGAAATTCCACTGCTCAAATGAAGAACAAATCAAACATCTGAAAAAGCACTCCTCTTGTATTGGGCACGTGCTCCCTCTCTCTTCCCTAATACACCATCCAGACAAATCATAGAATTGTGGAATGGAAGAATGGTTTGGGTTGGAAGAGATCTTAAAGCTCATCCACTTCCAAGCCCCCTGCTATGGGCAGGGCTGCAACCCCCAGCTCAGGCTGCGCAGGGCCCCATCCAACCTGGTCTTGAATGCCTCCAAGGATGGAGCATCCACAACTTCTCTGGGCAACCTGTTCCTCTGCATCACCACCCTATAAGTAAAAAAATGTCCTCCTAATATCTACTCTAAATCTCCCCTCCTTCAGTTTAAAACCATTCCCCTTTATCCTATAACTATCAGACCAAGAAAACAGTTGGTTTCCCTACTGTTTATAAATTTCCTTTAAGTACTGGAAAGCCACCATGAGGTCTCCCCAGAACCTTCTCTTCTCCAGCAGACAGCAAAGGATTAGGGTAAGACTAGGGTGTTCTTCCAAGGAGCCTTCAGTCAACATGGTGAACAGAAAGGTCTGAAGCCTTACAATTTCCTCTTACAAACCAACAGGTTTCAAAGACAAGCTATCACTTGCGTCCTTATCTGAGGGCAATGCTGAGTCTGGATATTTACTGTCTGTGGTATCAGTTGATTCTCAGGAGTTCACTGTCATGCTCTCCTATGGTCTAGTCCACCTTAAATTGTGGCCTGATAGCTGTTACTTTTGAATACAGAGCAGGAAGCCCAAAGAGTTAACTGAAACAAATACCACTTGAAGTTATATTAAAGTATTCACACATTAGATTTTGAGAAATTCCCATATGCCTCGAGTGGCTGCTTATCAACCACAAAGACTATAATTCAAGAGCTACACGGTGCTAGAACATAGCTGTCAATGTAAGCTGCAATCACATGCTGCATTCAAGAGCATTATTAAGTAATGCTTTGTCTTGTTATTTTCTGTTGCTTAAATCCACACTGCTGAGATTTTCTTGAGCTGTAAAATGGAGACAATTTCTTTTTCTCCTTAAGAAGTAGAGTTACTCTACTGTCCACAGGTTTTCAGTGCTAGGTACAAATATTAGCATATTCCCATGTGAAAGATGAAATAAAACAATGTTTCCTAGCTCCTCCCAGCATCACAATAATACACTTATTAAAACTACTGTGAATTTGCTTCAGCAAAGGCTATTGCTCCTCTGCCACACAAGCAGAAATTTTTTATCTGCTGAGCTAATTGAACCTCTCACTGATGATGAGGCTGCTGGGATCTCTCTTCATCTCCCTGATTTCCTCCCCTAGCCCACCTTACATATGCTTTGGTGTTACCTCTTCAGACAAGAAACCCCAGGAACCCTGGTTACAGATCCTGGCTGACATCCTCCTCCTTCCAGCTCCATGTCCATCCTTTGGACTGCAATGGAGTTATTTTCAAAGGCACAAGCCATCTCCCTCCTCTAAAAATCAAATCTGATCTTCACCTTCATTCACTCTTGTGGTTAGCTGCCATCAGACATTTTTCTGTTCTTGTCTCAGGTCCTGGCCAGGAGTTTGTTACAAAAGAGTCCTTGATACTTAGGAATCTGCTACAGTCAGCAAGTAACTTGATTCTACACTTAAGTGACACAATGAGTATAACTGGAAATGAGTGTATGACCCTGAACATTGTGATTGTCTGACTGAATACCAGAAGATTCTCGTCTTATTTCCACCAGAGCCTAAACTGGAGATGAAGTCTTACGTCCCTTATGTAAAACTCCATCCATCAAAGTAGCTGTTAGGCACTACAAAGCCTTGAGCAATAACATGGACTTCTGCAGAGGAGGGACATTTGCTACCTTGAGCTACACTTAGGTGATGATAACATCACCCTGTGTATTTCACAGAGCTCTTCTGCTCCATAACTAAAATGAGATTTTTGCTGTGTTTGTTAAAGTTGACACCATTCCAAACCTGTTTCTTTTAGGCTAGATCCATGCAAATAGAAGCTCTGCATTCAGCACGAAGACACAAGAGAGCTATAGTACTGTCTCTTTCGATGGATGCTCATGATTATCACATTCACAGCACCACATCAAAAGAGAAAGGCATTACAGCAGACACAGAGTAGGAAAACACACCAGAGTAGGAAAACCTTACTGTTTGTAAATACTATAAATAGTAGCAGTTTTTAAAAGAAGATCAACATATTAAATTTTAGTTAAAAGAAAAATAAAAACCCGAGGCAGTTTTAAACCTGCAGAACCCTACATAGAAAGATGAATACAGGGTTTCTGTACCTAATTAGTCAAGCAAAACTGTCAAACTTGTAAACAAAAGGTTCTGGAAGTTCCACTCAGCACTGTCCACATTACCCTCTATTAGAGGCTGCCATCCCAACAGCAGACAGCAGAGAGTGCAGCGGGATCCCACACACCAGCTTGGGATGCCAGCCTTGGACTCTGAATACAGAGTAGATACAGAAATCACAAGGAAACATACCAGCGTAGTGGTAATTTGCCAAAGGATGACACTTCAATCTCACTGGCTTCCTCAACAGCAGCTTCTCAAGAGTAACCTAAATGAATAAGCAGAGAAAAAAAAAAAAAAAGAAGAATTAGCAAATGCAGTCAGTTGCTCCATATATTTGTATTTAGAAGTCTATTTGGTAGGATAATATGAAATCAGTTTGTCTTTTTTTTGTCATTAAAAAAAATCTAAATAAATAATTCCAAACCCCACTAACACTGTAGCCCATGTAAGTGCAGTTAGTGCACACTTAATTAGCACAAATGTGGCTATTATCAACGTCCAGCAATTCCCTCTCTTCTCTTTGCCACAAACCAAAGCAATTATAGTGTTTAATTTGATAGTATTAATACTAATATTTAATGGCTGATTTGGTAACTTTTTTTTAGAACATCTGCTTAAATCAACATCTGCTAAGAATGACACCAAATAATTAATTCTATTCGGATCATGAAGAAAGATGATTTGGGGGATTCCTGATTTTTATTCCTGACAATGCATACCCCCATATAGTAAGTTTAAATTTCTGACAGTCACCTGTCTCAGGGCCCTCAGGTACACCTAATTGAGCCTGAAGAAACTGAGATGTGAGCTAAAGAACACTGTACTAGCCAATCATGCCAGATTCATTCAAGCCCTGCGTTTTGCTTTATTTTGTTTTAAATTGGCATTCCAGAAGCTGGGGCAAGGCTTTGTCTTTCCTGAATGCTGGGCAAAATGGAGGTTTAGCCTTAGTTAGTAATGTCCCCATCACAAAGCTAATGCAAATATTTGAAATACATTATTTATATGAGAACTGTATGCAATTACCTCGCAGTTCTGAACAAATAAGTAGATGTGATTGCTGCTACAAAAAATGGAGTTTTCGTAAGGGCTAAAAGAGGACTAAGCTCTCTATGACCAAATACAAAGCTTGTGAAATATCAGGTCTGGAGAAAGCACTGGGAGACATTCAAAGCCCCAAGGCTATAAACTAAGTAATCTTATCTATCTGAAATATACAGTAAGCCTTCAGAGAGGCAGTGCTTTGAAATTTAAATTTATTAAAGAATAAAAGGGAAAAGTCATTCCCCAAAACTGTTACAGGATGTTTAAAGCATCACTGCTAATCAATCAGAAATCTCTTTTTTATATAACCATATCTAAATCCATTTAATAAAGCATGCTAACTTATCTGCAAAGAGGAGCATCTCTCCCTTTTCAGCTTATCTTACCATAATATCTCCTTTTGCCTCAAAGAGAGAGTGCAAAGCATATTCTGAGTTTGTTCCTCCACCAGGTAACACGCTGGAACAGCTCATATTTAGGAGGTCTTCCACTGTCAGAAACAAGTCCACATGTTATTGCCAATACAGTACCTGTCAGTTAAACAACCTGAGACAAGGATCCTGCAATGTCACTCACAGGCAGTGTAGTTCAGGGCAGCAGCTTTCATATTTCCCCCCTCCACCCCCCAGCAACTATCTCCTGGTTTCAGGATAACCCTCTGAGGAGAGGATTTGCAGAGTGTACCCCTGGGGTGTGATGGGGTATTACAGAGCTAGAGGCAGAGGTCTGGCTGTGAGCAGTGGCTCGCACAGGCACATATGGTCAGTGATGTTGCTGCAACAAGCAGACTCCAACTAGGGCATAGAAAGAGAAATGCACTGCACTAAAAGCAGGAACAAACTCTGCTCAGGTCTAGAAGGAGTCATTAAGACAATCAAATTTTATCTATGTTATGGTCACAGGACAAACTCAGGAGCCACCTCTCATCTGTGATCTCTGCCCTTATCATGCAGTTCATTGCCCAAAAACCTCAGCAATGACCTTTGCCTGTTAGCTACTAGAGAACACTTCATCTGCACTTCACTTTAAAGGCCTATGTTACTCTGAATCTGTAATATGTAGCTCTGGTCTCTTGCTCTACACTCCCAGTAATTAATGCTGTCTTGAATGTTTTGTACAGGATACAGATGAAAAATCAATGGGAATTCAGAAGGCACAAGGTGATGTATGAGCTTCTAAACCAGCAAGTCATTGTACCTCTTTGTTGGAAGACTTTGTTCTCCAGTTCTGGCCATGGTTTCCAAACCAGAGTAGCCTTGTGCACATCTTTCTCCATTAGTAATTTGTCCTGCAGCTCAGGAATATCAGCCTGGAACCTGGACCCAATATTAATTCGTCTGTAATACAAACAAGCAAATAGGTACTCAACTACGCAATGTGCAGAAAAAACAGAAGTTGCATTTGTGTTCACTTTGTTCCCAAAAAAACTTTTATTATACTGGAGTGGCAGGAAATTATGTCAGATTGCTTATTAAATGCTTTACTCTCAACAGAATAAGTATTTTGAGTATTAGAGAGAATTGATCTCTTGGGAGGAAACTAAAACGTCAGTACATGATTTAAACTATATCAAGACATCGTACCTTACAGATAACCTGAGTGAGCCTATGCACATACTGCCTAGCAAAAAAAGCTAGATGCACGAAACACTAGCTTTCTGTTCCACAGAGAATGACTCTGTGGTAAAGAGTAGAAAGATGTTACTGCCAGGAGGGCAACCTTGTTTGCAGACTGCCCCAAGGAACCCACCAGACAACATCTCCCCCCAAACCTCCAGAGGCAACATATATATAAAAGCAAAAGTAGTGGAACTGCACATGTTCATGTGGTCTTTTTCCTGGACATTACCAAAAATTTTCCACCTTCAGCAACTTCAGCTAAGCCTCTCCTAGCATTTTAGAACCAGGGCATCCATATCTCCCACAATCACCGCTCCACCATGCAGTAGTACCTTTAAACACATCCAGTCTAACACTATTTCAGGCAGCTGAACACTACTTGCTTAGTCCAAAATATTTCATGCACAAATCCTAGGCTAGTCTACAGAAGCAAAGACAAAAGAAATACTGTTTTTCTTACGGTTCAACAGTCTGTTCGCCGGGCCCAGGTGTCACTGGAATTACACTTCCATCAATGCTATCTGAAACAGAACAGAATTCCTGAGCTTACAAAGTATTTTGGTAACAACTGTGTCCCTGCTGATGCTCCTCCTCCCAAACTATGCTGCCACATTCCTATTAACATACTGCAGAAATCAGACATCAAGGTACCTCTGAGACAGCCAGCAACACCTGGGATATGTTTGGCTCAAAATTATCTTGTTCATGCATAATCAGGTGTATTTCTCATGTAAAAGAACAATCAGGCACAATACATGGGATTAAGAAACAGCTGGGAGGTTAAAACAAGTTCACTTTAAAGGTCACAGCATCAATAACAATTAAAAGTTTTCTGTGTTCTGCTAGTCTGCATTAGTCAGGGCAGTAAAATGGCTGAGTACAAAGAACACACGCAATATTTTAGGTACCTTAAAGCAATCCTTATTTTGGTATTTGGACCTGTAATTGCATATACAGAAATCAGCTACATGCCCTTCTCTTTGATACAGAACTTTAGTTCTTTTTTCCTGTTTCCATCTGAAAAACGGTGGTTTTCTGTCAGTATGCTCTAAGTTTACATGGCTATGCAACTGTAATTCTGTAAGGCCTCTCAGCAGTGCCTCACCCCTGCCTCTGACTGTATCCATCAACATTACATCTTTGTTATACCTTCAGTAACTGCTACAGCATTGTCTGACTTGTTTGCCACAGTCAAAAAGATAATTCTCTCTCTGTAACCTATGATTTTGTCTAGCTTGACTTAAAACTACAACCTCTGCAAGTCAGAGGTACTAACACTTAGTATTCTGCGAACGTCCTTTCACTAAAGCACCAAGAATGTCTTCTGTGAAAATAATTTTGTAAAAAATTTTGCATCAAAATGTATCCTCTACCGCCATTCCTACTCCACCCCCCCAAAAAAACAACCCTGCAGTCAGGAGTTTCCATTTGGCTTCAGTTTTTTTTTAGAAAACTAACAACTAGATTTTAACGACGTTAAAAGAACATAAAAGATTTGCACACAGACCACCTTCCTGAAGGAGGAGATAGTCAACCCCAATTTCTAAACAGTTCCAAAAAATAAAAGGCAGGCAGGAAGGAAGGAGATTTTAAGACAAGTTTGTGAGACTAACATAGCTCAGAATCTATGCCTTCCCCAGAGCATGACATAAGGCTATGGCATTTACCCTTGCTCTCTCCAAGAAAAAGCCACCCAGCACAGGTAGTTCATGTCTTTTTGTCATTTGTTGAGCATTGGTGCAGTTCTGCACCATAGAAAGGAAAACGGGGCTAAACCAAATCAGCTTTAGTTACAGGAGTTTGTCACATGGCTGTTGTTGACTCTAAAGTCAGTGGTTCTGATGACAGGACAGATATCAATTTGCCAGCTTCCAAGAGGAGAGTAGGAAAAATGATACGAGCTTCACTTTTTCTGGATTACAAGACAGAGGTAGTGGTTTGGTGAGTAAGACTTTTAACTTGCTTCTTAAGTTTTCATATTTGAGAGCAATTGAGAGCAATGGGAGCTCTAAGGCATTGTTAAGATAAAAATATGCAAGCATTTGGTGACCATGTCTGAAGTGACTCAGAGTGCAGCTAGCACCTTCTTTCTACTGGGAAAATTCTTCCATTCTATTATGGAAAAATGACCCTTTCTCAATATTTAGATATAGAAATAGTCTAAATTGCTATAGGTTAGAAGCATCCTAACTTGCACGGGTTTCTGCTACCATGATCAAGTATGATTAGGCACCCTTTCTTGTGAAGCATTGAACAAAATCAGAAAATTAATCTTATGTCTCAAAGCAAACCTTTTCCTTCCACTTCAGAAGACCCTATGTATGCAGTCCTTACAGAGGCAGACCCCATTGAAAAATCACAGCTTTATTCACTGGTTAGGCTTCTCCACTCATTTTATGCCTTCAGTGCCAACTCTACAAAATCCAATGCAAAACCAACAAACTAAGATGGATTTTTAAGGCACTGCAACATAACGAGCCATGCACATGTGTACATGTAAAACCATCTATGAGATAACACTAGAAAAGAGCACAGAAGAATTCACCACGTAAGTGCCACACTCTGAACATAACACTTACTGGACCGACAGAGGAGCACCCGTGGAGTTGGTGTCAGTGGAGTGAGTGGCAGCTGAGTGTGCGAGGTGCTATGAGATGATGTGATAACACTACTGAAGAGACCAGACCCATGCCGAACAGGACTAAGCATCGGTGGCGGAGTGTAGGGGGGAGCTCGTGTGTTCGGTCCAGCAGATGGTCTCCAAGGACACGGGGAGAGCGAAGCTGGCTCTGGTACAGCGTGGCACCAGAGTGGGATGTGCTGAAGTTGAAGGAAGGAGGAGGTATGAAGAGAGGTTCAGGTCTGTGCCGATACTTCTTCTTGTCTGGTAATGGTTTGAAGTTTTCTTCCAATTTTGCAGCATTTTGATGAGGTTTTTTGCTAATTTCCTAAATGAAAACATACAGAACTTTAATACTTAGCTATGCTTAAATGTGGTTTGCATTGCACACAATCCCCTACAGCATAGGGCATATATTACAACCACAGTAAAGCAGCTACCAGCGGGCAGTTATTTGGGTGCTGCCACAGTAACCCTGGTCAGTACAGAAGCTGGTACTACTTAGACACCACAGGGGAGAGAGGAAAGTCAGGAGGAACTGCCTTCCCCTCCCACATGGATCCCTCTGGGTCAAGGCAGGGCTGAGCTCAAGCACAGACTTGGGGAGGCCGCTGCTATAACTTTTGAAGGTGCAAAGAACAGCCCTCCCAGGGCTGCAATCTTTTAGCTCAATCCCAGTACCTCAGGTACTTCTGTTTGCACTGAACACATATAGGCTATTGGAAGTTGCTTTCCTATCTAGTCCCACTTTATATAAGATGTTTTCCAATGCATTTATTTTGTTAGGCTAGGAAGGACGTATGAGCTCAGTGAAATTACTGCAGCACTCAGCAGCAAGGAAAGAAAAAAAATGTAATAAATTCAAATTCTTCGGCTCTTATCACTGCATTCCCATCAGTTTGAGTACAGTCCAGCTGCAACAAATCCTGAACTTAACTCTCTCCTCTTTTCCTGGAAGGAAAAAAGGGTAGCAGACACCCATTTGGGAAATTAAGGTGTTCTAATGCTCTGGAGTTTGAATGTTAAAAATCATTTAACACTAAATACCCCCAAAATCATAGAAAGCAAAAGGTACAGAAATTGTGAATCCTCAAACCTGGATTTTCTGAGGGTGAGCGTGAAAAAAGTTTACAGGGTATACTTTAAAAAATGGAAAGAAGCTGGAAGGTGAACATAGCAGTAAGTACACTATTTCCAGGTGTTCAGACTGTAGATCTTACTTAGGATTAACTTCCAAAGCAGACGAAAATTTTTGACAGATATTCCAGATGAATCACTCCAGAACGTCTACATCATTTATAAATACTATTACTATATAAAAGTAAATTACTATGATGTATGTTTAGACAACATATATCTTTACACCATGGGTGGTTCCTGAGAATCACATTCACCCAATAAAACTCATGTTAGAGGAGCATTAGCACTGTCACCCTTTATCCCTTATGTTAATGCATTCCAGCTTGTGGAAATGTTTTTGATTACAGAGGTCCTGTCCTCTCTGTTAGATCATGGCTGTATCGTCTCCAACAGCTGTTGACATCTTTGCTTTCCAAAAGTTAAGTTTCAGAAAATTCTTCCTTTTGTAGGAAAAAAAATTGAGAGCTGTTTTACAGAGAATTTTGTAGATAATGAGCATTCAGAACAGCAAGAGGGTGAGAGTCACCTATAACCAGAGACACAGTCCATCATCATGGTAACCATTCAGTGCTCAACAGAGGTCAAGGGGGAAAACTCCCAAACTTAAGAAAACAAAACCAAATACAAACTAACACTGAGTACTAAAAGAGATATGGATGTTCATAGATTCTCAGCTCAGAATCATGCCAATACTTTTCTGAAGCTCCAGGAACTGGTGCCCATTATTCAAGATTTTATGTGTCTACCTGGGCTCTGCTGCCCCACATTGAGAAACGCAGTCCTCACTGGACAGAACCTATCACCTCACCATCCTGTACTCTTGCTGAATATTTACTTCCTTTTGCTATTTGATTTTCACCAATTGCATCAATTTGTGAACACTTTATTGGACAGCTGAAAGCACAGTATAAATATGACACAGCCCCTGTTCCTTAGTATAAAAAAATGAGAGTGTCCAATAGCAAAATTCCTCTATAAAAGAAAAAGCAACTGTAGATCTTTTGATCTTTGAATATTCCCAGTGCTATTGCTTATATAAAAGATAGGATCTAGAAAGGAAACTCTTTGAATTTAGTTTGCTTGGGCAATGACAAAGGCTTGCAAGCATAATTTTGAGTGAACGAATGCGCATTTAGCCAGACACTGGTAGATTTAATCTTAGTCACTTTGTAAATGTTGCAGAAATACACAAGCCCAAGCCACCTACTCTGGTGTCTCTAGAAATCTCCCACTCAGAGCTCATGAATTCAGAAAAGACTGTCCCTTTCCTCTCCAGAAACTAGAAATAGTAAAGCGAAGCTGCACTGCTGAGTTACAAGCTAAGTACTGTGACATGCTGGCTTCCACAATAGAATGGAAATCAACGTGTAAAACCTCCATCTAAATGGAAAAGAGATTTTCAGATTTTCTGTGTATTTAAATTAATGTGTATGTCTGAATGAATGATCAGGAAAAGGTGATAAATACACAAATACTACAAAGAGCTACCCATGACTGTACACGTTGTTGCCTTGTCGTGACACCAGATTCATGAGGAGGAGGAAAAAAAAAAATCACCAGAGCACGTCTCTACATCATAGAGATAATACTGTAGAGTGCTTACACTCCTCAGTAATCCCTTATCATGATGCAGTCTGCAAGTACGGATTCAAAGAAACGAGCAGCCTCTATTCCTGTGCTGGAATAGGAAATAAACAATTCCACTTGCTTCAGAACTCTTCAGGAAAACAATAAAGAGCATTCTCACATCTCATTCAAGGGCTCATCAGTTCCTTGTGCTGCCTGACAATTTCAGCTTTATAAGTGACTCGAAAGCAGTAAGCATAACTATTTTTCCTATGTCAGAATTCCCAGTGATTAACCCTTAGATCTAATGCATGCAGACAGGAAGGGAAAAATGATTTCATTGTAAAACTTCAGCCAGCAAGCTTCATACTGGCTTAGAGTGCACACTAAGTACTGCACACTGCTTTCCTATTTACAGCTGAAATGAGAAGCACATACATCTGATTTAAAAAACAGGAAGAAATGAAACTGCTGAATTTAAGCAATAACATAAAAACAAAGCAGCCTGAAAAGGAAAAACAAAACCAGTAAAAAGATACTAAATCCCTTTGTTCTAGTGGGATAAAAAGAATATCACATTCCAATTTCGAATGACTTGTTTTCAGCAGAAGTCTCAACTCCTCAGTAAAGAGAAAATTAATATTTTCCAAAGTCTGAGGAAGAAATGATACAATGCCACGGCCTTGTTTGTTTATTAGGCATCATTACAATTCTAGAAAATGTTCTAAAATACGGACATTTTAGAACACAGCAGCACTATAAGCAAAGGGATTTAACAGACACAGCAGACTTAGCGGCAAGAAACGCAGCACTCACAGAGGACGAGCAGGGGTTGGCCACTTTTGGACTGCACGGTGGAGAGAAAGTCATCTTCACGAGAACGGGCATCTCATCATCTGACATAGAGCTGGCAGGCTTGTCTTTGACTGTGGCAGTGCTGGCAGAGGGCTGAGTGCTGGGTTCGGGTGACAGAAGCTTTACAGGGACAGACACTGGCATGACGATGGGCGCGAGGCTATCCACCTCTTTAGGCAGCGGCTGCTGTGGTGGTTTCTCTCCTTCATCCTGTACAGACAATTAAAGGCTTTCAGCCCAAGCGAGGGAGGGCCCCTTCTGGATTGATAAACTATGCAGTGTATGCACTGTGGCTGAGAAGAAGAGGCCAGGGTTACAATACACAAAATAGCCTTGCTTCTTGGACTCTGTATTTGCCTTGAAGGAAGTTGACGGATTACTTGACTCCCATGTAGGATTTAGCCTCAGTGACAAATAACCACATTAAGCATCTTTACATTATTGCAGAAGGGGCAATAAACACATGCCCTTCTTTTATCACTATAAAGGCAGAATTCCCCATCACTCACGAAGAACCTGGTAGCTCTTTGGCTTTCTGTAGTAATCCCCCATCAAGAGAGAATTTTTAAAATATCAGGACACTGAAAAACTGACTGATGGGGCAAGTTGTCTTTTTTCAGAACAATTAAAACCCACATTTTTCATTTGGTATTTGTTGATACCTATAGAACTACAACACTTTGGAAGAAAACTGTCAAAGATTCAATAATCCTGCTCCTTCAGTTAAAGCCTGGGAATGTTTCCAATAAACATCCCTTAGTCATCTAAGTAGTCCAAACGAAAATAAGGAAGACTTGATGTTCCTGATATTTCTGATGGAATATAAACAAACATGAGGGGAAAAAATTCAGAAGCTTGTGCCATGATTTTGTAGAGTGTTTTTGTAATGTGCAGAGACATAAAGAGGCACAAATTTTGTTCTGTCCTCCACCATCTCTCACTTTTAGGTGAGACTGTAAATTATCAGAATTATGTGTGCCTCTACATAGACAGGGTGTGACATAAAACAGTGCCGAGGAGAACAGGTATGATAGCAAAGCAAAGCGTGGCAAAGCAAGCAAACATCAACATGGAAAGAAGAGAATCAAATACTGAAGTAAAATGAACTGCTACCTGTTTGAAGTTAGGAGATGTTCTTACTCCTCCATGAGACCTCATGTGACCATTCAGAGCAGGCAAACTCTTAAACTCCTTCAAGCATACTGAACACGTTAGCTTGCTCTTCCCATCAGCTCTCTCGGGAAGTGTTTCTCTGTTCAGGCCACTATTGTTAGTTGAAATTTTTTTAGCATGGAACAGAAGAAGAGACATCAGTTCGGCATTCCTTTCTTTGCAGAGGAAGCTTTTCTTTTTTCAAGGAAGTCAATAAAGTTTTACTGCTACACCTTTACAAAGCCACAGGTAAACACTTGGTGAGTGTTCTAGAATACACGGGTGATAACCTAAATCAGTTGTTCCCAAGATACGGAGAAAGAGAGTTTTGAGTAGAACACGCTTGTCAAAACGTGACTCTTGGTATGGATAAATCCAAGAACCCAGGAGAACTACTGTGACAGACCTTCATATTCCAAACACTTGGATGTAATTTCCCTAAACAGGATGGATAACAATGTTGGAAGACACCTCAAACCTGTAAGGGTGAGATCTTAAAAAAAAAAAAAATAAACAGAAGGTCTCTGCTGCTGAAGTACAACTGCAAAACATGCATCATCATTCCTACTCTTAAAAATGTGGTGTTAAGCACCACATTTTAATAAAGGTGTTCCTTTATTGGTTTGGATTGGTTTACTTTTTGTGGGCAAAGACAAGGCATTTGATTTTATTATGGAGGGATGGGGAATGGAAATCACACAAACTTATAGCCACAAAACACTAAGATAAAGATGTTTCTAGAAAAGAAACATCTATGATCTTCATAGGGTGCATTCCTCTCTCTTCAAACTGCAGCAGTCCTTTGTATTTCTTACACTTAAACCAAGAACACAAAAAAATATAATACCTTTGTTCTGGGGACAGTGGCTGCAGTCTGCCATCTGACAATTGCACCTGCCATTATAAGAAGAAAGGGGAAAAGAGGGGAAAAAAACAAAAATAATTTTTCAGGAAATACTGATATATAAATAAAGGTTCTCACAGCTTTATTCTTGTATTTTGCATATGCTTCTACTAATATGCCTCTGAACTGAGAACTTTACATTTATTCAGCAAATCAGTGCCTCCATGAGCATGGCTAGTGCAAGCTTTCTTACACTCACCTCCTGTTTGAAGGTTTCCCTCTGCTGCAGCAGTATTATGTTAGGAAACAAGGAGCTAAATTTTTATGCGCATTGAGACATATGAGAGTTGAAAAATGAGCAGGAGCATCTCGACTCTGAGCTCCCCAAACTCTCCCATGAGGCAACCACTAGCCTCACAGCAGCAGCTTCATGCTGCTGCCCACTGGCCCAAAGCCAAGACAGCGATGTAGAACTCTGTTAACACAGTTCTCCAAAACATCCCAGCAGTGCCCACTGCTCACATCTTGACTACCCAGCTCCACCATAACATTTCATTTCCTGGCTGCTTTTCCGATAAACAAGTTTGAGCAGGGATCGAAAATATCACCTACCTGAGGCCACCCAGGGCCAGGAGAGTCTTGCTGAGAGCTTTTGTTGTTCAGATGTGCTCCTGAGGGTGGCAAAAGAGTTCGATGAGGTACAGTGTTACCCGCAGAATTGACCTCCGACCGCGCAGGATCCTCCGCTGTCCCTGGTGGAGTGAGGCCGACATGGGAGTTCAGAGATGCAGCTCTGCCTTCACTTGTGTATTGCTTCTGCTGGTCGTGCTGCTGCAGCAAACCCTGTGGGTACAAATGCCTGTACTGTTCGTGGGGATCCTGGTAGCAATACGGAGGCGCCGCTCCCAACTGGATGAGCTGCACAGGATGACTTGGATCCTGGGGGTACTGGTGGGGTTCATGCACAGTCTTTGGATCGGGTTCCCTGTGATACGGAGGAAGCTGCAGTTGCATTTGTTGCTGTTGTTGCTGTAGCTGCATGACAGGCTGTGTTTGGTAATACTGAGCTATTTGCATCGGACACTGCCTCTGCTGCTGCTGCCGAGTTGGCTGTTGCTGCTGCTGTTGGATCTCATGTATTGAGAGTCGCTGATGTCCCTGCTGTGGCTGAGCATAGTACTGAGTCTGCTGCAAGTGCTGCATCTGTTGCGGTAAGAGCTGCTGGGACTGCATTTGTTGAACGTGCGTCTGTCCCTGCTGAAACGCAGAATGAATCTGCATTTGTGACAAATGCTGCTGGTAGTCGTAGTACAACTGTTGGTGCTGCATGACTTGCATTTGTTGCTTTTGCTGTGTGCTTGCAAAATTCTGTGTCTGCTGTGGCACTGGTTGATATCTTTGTATGCTGGAAGTTACAGGCTGTTGCTCAACTGCTGGCTTCTGGGACAGCAGCTGCCTGAGCGCACTGTCACCAGAATTATCCGCCATGGAAGTCTCAGTGTGTAAAACCTGAGCCATGTTGTTGACTTGAATTCTCAGATTTTGGTTAGCGAATACTTGTGTAAAAGAGTCCAACTTATGCAGGACCCCACTGGTTATTTTTTGTGATCGATTTTCGCTGGGTTGAGAATAAGAATATTGGTATCCATCATGAGATTCCCCCTGCCCAAGGGGGCTCCACATTGCGCTTTGATTACTCAAATTGTTCCGCACTGGGACGTGGTTTCCTGAGCCAGAATGCGTCCATGTTTGTCTAAGTGTATCCATTGACCCAAGACTTTTTGAACCTACAGGCAAAGCTATACTGTCTCTTGAATCTTGGGGAAAGTGGGGGGAAAGAGGGGACGCCTGGGGAGCATCTATAACAGATGTCCCATAACTATGATTTAGAGATGGAAGGGAGTTCATTTGGTGTTGATAGTATAAGTTCTCATTGCTGTTGGCAGTATGGTTAGTTTTATACAATTGCTGGTCCCCCATTTTTGGTCACTTCTGTTCCAATCTTACAGGCACGCGAACCATTGAAATCTCTATGAACCCTGAGATAGCTGAGTGAGGGAGTGAGGGGCGGGAAGAGAAGCTAGGATTACTTATAATTCAGCATGTGCGTGTGCAACAGAAGGACTAAGATTTCCTCCAGTCTGTCAGTAATTCCAATCAGACTCAACGTTGCTTCACATCTTCAAAAAATGGACCACAGCGCAAATCTTACACACAGTAATAGGTTCAGTGTGCCAGGCATCTACAGAGTAAGAGAAAGAAAGAGTAAGTGTTGGCCTTCTACATATTCTGTTATTGTTATTGCCTCAAAGGAAACCAAAATCTCCAAATTCAAAATGCATAATCATATGCAAAATTGTAGTAGCTGGCCTACTCCAGTGCAGTTAGGTTACTTCATCTCATCCCATTATCCTGCTTCATATCTAGTTCTCACATAAAATCATTCTGCCAGATCCAAAAAGTCCCATTCTTCAAAACTGAGCTTTTTATTTCTCTCGATGTATATGAACAATCGAGCAGTTTTAGCTGGCCACATATTGCTCTCTTTTGACTACCTTTAGACAGCTTACTATAAAGCCAAACCAACTTTTCTAATGCTGCTAGTTGTCAGAAGCAAAACACTCATTTTGTAACACAAAATAATAACAGATATCTCCATAAAGGCCTGAAAAGGCAAGTAAAACAAAAGCCAGGGCTTTGAACAAAGTTGACAGTACTCAGATTACCAGTACCTGTAAAGGACCAACACCTAAAAGTACAAACAAAAAAGTGAATTGCTGCCCAGAATTTGCACAGAGAACTGCAGAGCTTCTCACAACTTCCAGGGTACCTACAACATATTCCAGTGGTATGAAAATACACTGTCACTGAAGAGTAAGAAGCAAGACTAATGTTCACTGCAGTAACAAAACAAAACAAAAAAACAACCCCAAAACCCAAACTACAATCAAAAAATCACAAGCGTATAGATACTCAAATGCATCTGTGCTTGTAGATTTATTTGGCTTCCCATCTGGAATCTGATCAATGCTAAAACCAAATAGGTCCTTGGAAATCATAGAAGCAACAGAAATCTGTTAAAGTCACTCATCTTACACCAGGGATGCTGATTTCCAACTTCTGCTGTCCTTTCTCACGCTTCTTCAGTTTGCAATGCTTTAATAGACTAATTTACAGTAACTGCAACCATTTATCATTCTTACCATGTAAGCCACAATTCAAAGCAACATTTTGAAGATGCCTGTACTGTTTTCAATGAACAAAACAACAACAACAACAAAATAGAAGTATATTACAAGGTTGTTTCTCTGTTTTACAATAGGAAGTGATCACACTGTCTAACGTTACGCACACATGCACAGAGGCACAGTATGCCTATGCACATACAAGTATGTTTCAATGCAAAATATTCTTCTGAACTTTCACAAGAGCAAAAGAAAATATTAGGCAACAACTTTAACCCTGTCCCTGTCACATCTGGCTTTCTAAATGTAATACTTTCCATCACGGGCTCCTTTGTACTCATGTCTTTACCTTTTTAAACTCAGGAGAATCCTTGACCTGAATGAATAAATGTGAGGTCACTGATAAAGAAAAATTTAACAATTGACAGATGTATATTAACGAGTTCTGTGCTAGCAACAGTAAATAAGGCTAATATTTAGCTACGGGCACAAAAAAACCCTACTACTGTTCTAGCATAATGTAAGAGAGAAAACCATAGCTCCCAATGAAGAAAGCTTTCAGTGTGTACATAGTTTTTGTGTAAGTAATCACTAGCATGTAACTTTTTCACATGACGAATGATGGCAGAGAATAACTGCAAGTTTATTTCCCCTTTCAGAAATACACATTGCTTCCTATTTTCTCTGAACACACTCCCTTCCAAGGGAGTCAATGGTCAGGTTGCCAAAGATTTTTTAGCCACAACTCAACTTCAAAGAATTCCTATTAAAAGTTAGGAGGAGAAATTAAACAAAGCCTGCAAAAGCATTCAAAGGACATAAAAATAAACACTGTGTGGTATTTCACACTCAAAGGCCATCAACTTATGCAGGAAGAGGGGTATGCTACAAAGGAATATGCATCTCCTTTCATGCCTGCGAAGTTCAGAAAGCTCAGCTGAGACTCTGAACATCTTTCCATGAGAACAGGGCACGAACGGATCAGTCTACCTACCTTTTCCAGAGGACGTATGTCCTATTTTCACTTATTGATAACATCAGAATTTACAATAGATGACTTTTTTTTGGTTTTGCCTCTGCTTTTTAAAGTTTGTTTGAAATGAGAAGCATTAGCCAAATGACAAGAACTAATACTGACACAAACCAGTGAATTGAACAGACATCTCCAGGAGTCAATTAAAAGACTAGAAAAAAGACTTTCAGGAGTAGGACAATAGAAGCGCTTACTCCAAAGGCAGAAAATGACGTGATTTTGTGGAGTCATAAAATATCCTGAGCAGGAAGGTAGCAACAAGGATCACCATGTCTAACTCCTGACTCCACACAGGAGCACCCAGAAATCAACCCTACGTCTGAGAGCACTGTCCAAACACTCTTTGAACTCTGGCAGCTCAGGGCCGTGCTCACTGCCCTGTGCAGCCCGTTCCATGCCCACCACCCCCTGGTGCAGACCCTGTCCCTAACCCCCAGCTGCCCCTCCCCTCACACAGCTCCATGCTATGCCCTCAGGCCCTATCGCTGTCACACAGAACAGAGCTCAGTGCTGCTCTCCGCTCCCTATGAGGAGCTGTAGGTCATTATGAGGCCTCTCCTCAGCTCGTCTGCTCTGCACTGAGCAAACCCAGGGATGTCAACCTCTCTTCACACTCCTTGCCCTCTGGATTCACCACCATCTTCACAGCCTTCTCCTTTGGGCATTCTCTAATAGCTTTATGCCCTTCTTACACTGTAATAACCAAAATGCAGCCAGTCCTGGAGATGAGGCTGCACAGCAGAACAACTCCTCCCCTCACATGGTGGCAGTGCCCGGCCTGGGGCACCCCAGGGCACAGTTGGCCCTTTGGACTGCTGGCTTGCATTCAACTTGCTGTTAACCAGAACCCCCAGATCACTCTGTGCTGCACTGCTCTCCAGCCTCTCATTTCCTCTGTTCATATACACACGGCTGCTCCATCCCTGGTGCAGAATCCAGCACTGTTCCTGCTAACCTTCATGTGGTTAGTGATTGCCCAGCCCTCCAATTTGTTAAGGTCTCTCTGCAAGGCCTCTCTGCCCTTGAGGGAGTCAGCAGCCTCTCCCAATTTAGTGTCATCTGCAAACGTACTTAGCATTCAACTCCTGCATTCAAGTCATTGAAGGAAACATTGAAGAGAAGTGGCCCCAAAATGGAGCCCTGAGGAACTCCATTAATGACAGGCCACCAACCTGACAGAACACCAGCTACTGTAACCTCTTGTGGCCAACAGGTCAGCCAGTTGCTCACCCATCGCATTATGTATTTGTCTAGCTGTAGCTGGACATTTTGTCCAGAAGGAAACAGTATCAAAAGCTTTGCTGAAATTCAAAAACATTACATCAACTGGCTTCCCTTAGTTAACAAGGTGGGTATGCTTGTCATAAATGGAGATTATGTTCATTAAATAGGATTTTTGGCTGTTAACTTATTTTAAAAAGCCATTTTTCTTGTTCCCTGCAGTACCGGCCACCTTCAACTCTAACTGTGCTTTGGCTGCACAAACTTTCTCCCTACAATGATGAAAAGCATCTCTGTAGCACTCCCACTTTGCCCGACCTCATTTCCAGTGGCCGTATACTTTCTCTTCCTCCCCAAGCTCAAGGAGATTTTTGGTCGGCCAAGCCAACCTACTATCCTGTCTGCATGACTTCTGACACTTTGTAATTGTTTTCTCCTCTGTTGTTAAGCAGTAGTGCTTGCAAAGTGACCACTACTGATGGATCCCAATGCCTTCAATAACAGTTTCACAGGGGATCTTGCAAACTAGTTCCCTGAGCAGCCTTAACTCTGCTCTTCCCATACCCAGGGCTGAAGACTTGGTGGCAGTTTTTGTCATACTACCAAAGAATTTCAACTCAACTATTTCATGGTCACTGAGATAACAGATATTTTTTTTAGTACTTGAACAGGCTTAAATTCAAGGTCATGATGTTATATACAATAGCATCTGCAATCAAATTTAAAAAAATGCCAACAGAATACATTGCTTGTTGATTAAAACCTAACAAAGAAAATCTCAGTGCTGCACAAAATATAATTAAGGCCTAAAAGGCACAAAAGTTAGTTTCTTGTGAACTGAGAAGCCATTGGCAATGTATTTCTACTTCTTTCAATGACAGGAAGAAAAGGTTGTTTTTCCTCCTTTTAAGCACTCATGCTTAAACACTTCTAATTGCAATTTGTTACAACTATTACTACTAAATGGTTAAATCAAACAACTTCTGAAAGCAGCAGCTTTAAAGCAACAATGGTTCTGCAGCTGTATGTTTCTTTTCTTTCCAACAGCCACTTACACTACTTAACCTATTACATTTCTGACATTGCAGATATATCCCAATTACGCAATCATTACAAAGAAACAGAGAAACAACTGTGAAAGGACAAAAACATTTCTGTAGACTGCCTAGGAAGAGAAATACCCTATTTAATATTATGGATGATATCTGGACCCAAACTAATGGGAGTTCAATTGATTTCAGCAGAGACAAGGTTTCACTTCAACTCTTCTACTTTCAGCATGGTCCCTACAAGTCGCACAGCTTCATTCTCCAGACTGAAAGCCACAAACATGTCAAGCTTGCTGAAATGTCTTTACACATTTCAACCATCTTCCTCTTCAAACACTAAGGCAATACAAGTAACAGTTGCTCCTAGAAGCACACCATAACTTAATTCTGGTGTACATAAAATGGAAGAATGTTCTGATGTTATCAGTCTTCAATAAAGATTATCTGATTTTACATCCTTCATAAGTTATATCACTGAATAGGTAGAAAATCTTACAGAAGGCAGACAGCAAAATATCAAGGAGACAATAATTATAACTTACTTTACAAAAAAAAAAAAAAAGAAAGAAAGAAAAAAGAGCTTTGTAACACAACACAAAAACAGAAATCTGCACAACATTTCAACTTCAATAAAGAACAGATCCAATCCATCATACTTTCGAACTCCCTGAATCCACATGAACTTCAGTGAGACAACCACACCAAATAAGTCAGTGGTCACAAGTTGTGCCAGGTGCAGGATGCAAAAGCAGGACTGAACGTCAGCCAATTCCAATTCCAGAACTACATTAATGGAGAGAGATGACCATAGATAAAAGACAATAGGATAGCACATATTAAAGGAATTAAATGCATTAATAGACCATCAAAATATTATGATGCTGATCTAAGCCACTGCAGCATACTGCATGGCTGCAAATCAAAATGGAATTGGATCCTATATTTTGTCCAATTTATTTCAAAATTAATTAATTAATTAATTAATAATAAAAACTACATGCTTTTAATAGATGAACTACTATTTAGTCTGAAAGCAAAGAGAAGAAGGCAGAAGCAAAACCAAAAAACCTACAACTCCTCCACATTCAACTGACTTCTGCAGGACAGAGCACTTAGAGCTACTCACATGCAGTAGCATTAGGAGATGTTAATTTGCTGGGGCACAATGCAGCCAGGGATTATAGCACTTCAGCTGAAATAAGTTTAACCACCACTTTCAGCAATCTAAACAGCTTTGTTTTGTTGTGCGGTTGTTTTTCTCTCTCTTTTTCTTTTTTTCTTTTTTCTTTTTTTTTTTTTTTGACTAATAACTCAAGGCACGCCTGCTTACAAAAATGCGTCACAACTTCGAGTTCTCTCCACACTGGAGACATGTTTTAATCATGCCTTACTGCCCTTTAGTCGGACAGGCTGAGACATGGCTTTCTCACATCTGTATTTTCACTATTAGATTACAAGCTTCATTTTTAATCATGCATATGTCAAAATCCAAAAACAGGAGTTCTCTGTTTTCCTCCTTTCTTCTTTTCAACTTTTTTCTACCACTTAGTTTCCATATAAACAAAACAGGATTTATCTTATTCTTAGCCTTTTTTTTTTGGAATGTTTTTACTGGCTTACTTTGTAATTCAGAAATGCAAGATCGTCTGCTATGCTATGCCTACGTTTAGCCAGTCATCACTCTCATCATATCCGTCTCCGATTTCCTTTAGGACAGACACACAAATATACAGCAGTTCCTTCCCTGATACACTCTCTCCTGCTGCCATGAAGCACCAGGAGCCCCGGCTACCTGGGCTACCTGCAGTCCAGCCCTTAAGTAAGTGACAGCCCATACAGGCATGATTTTCAGCTGAGCACTGCTGACATACAACCAGTATTAAGAACCCACCAAAGAGAGTAGGTTTAAAACCCAGGAGAGAGCTATATGAGAAAGGACATACCTACATTATTCAAAGCCAGCCTCCAGGAGCAGAGCTGACACTATCCCTACCTCCTCAGATGTGTTAACTGTAGCAAATGGTGGATGGCAAAGCACAGCAATGGGGGAGGAAGAGCAGTAGGTTTCAGAGACCCCTGTGCTTCAGAGCCCCTAATGAGATACCAGGTTTTCCTCCACAGCTCCTTGGTTAGCCACAGTTCAAACCCAAGCTCCATTTCTTTTTGTTTCTTTGGCGAGAAAATAAGCATGGGAGAAAAGCAGCACAGTACTAAAACAGAATGAATAATTTCTAATGCCAAACAAGATGGCCAGAGGAATTAGCAGAAAGAAAACAAAAAGAGGAAAGATGACAATTCAAAGAACTACCCGTTTTCCTATAGAAATTCTGAAGATGGATCATATGTAACAATAGAGGCATGGACTGAAAATAAGGGTAAAAAGATACAGAGTCATGGCTTGAATAAATAGCAAAATAACAATATGAATTTCAAGGACCAACTATAATTTATATAGCTATCTCAAGGACAAATACTCAGGGCTGAAAACCTTGTCATCCCAGTCCTGGATAAAACCACTTGTATGTTTTGCACTACGCTTGAATTCTGACTTTCTTTGAATGTCAGAGGTCGCAAATCCATACTCATATCTGCACATAAACACAAAGGTTGGAGCTGTTATGCGAAAAGACTACCACAAGAGTATTCTAGTGTAGAAGGAACAGGAATAAAATAATTGCAAAAGTGAAAAGGAAAAAAAATTTAGTATACTGAGTTTATGGAAAGCATATAGGAAAGCCATATGTTCTTAAAATGGAAGGGGAGATTAGCTGCTTTTTAATTTTAATGACAGTAATTCTTCAATAGTTGCACAAATCCTTCAAAAAATATCATTCCCTTTGCAGATGAGCTCTTACTGCAGTGCAGTGCAGTTGGAAAGGCTGGTAAGTCTCATGTGGCTGCTCATTTGAGCTGTTCCCATTTCCACTCTTAAGAAAAACTAGAATGTCCTAATTCAGTTTAATAAAGAACACATTGGACATGGGGGAGGGGAAAGCAACAACGACACTGGGAGGGGAACCGAGAAATTTCTCCATTTCAATAAAGTTTAAAAATACAACAACAAAAAAACAACAGAAAAAACAACAGTTGATCATCTCAGGAAAGTTTCTAGAAAAGGGGGAGGAGAGAGGAAGACAAACAAGCAATAACATTTTCCTCTCCTTTTGATCTAAGTTATAAGCAGAAAATGCATTCTGAGGCACTGGTAATTTAATGAAAACTTTTCTCCTAAAACTAACAGCATTCTTGTTATTCAAGAAGAAGAAGCTGAAGAAGAGGCTGATTTCTAAATAAAGCCAGTAACTCAATTTAGTTTAAGGGAGATAAAGTTCCACGAGTCCCAGAGAAATGAAGAAAGCTGCTTCAGCAACCCAGATCATCTATGTTGTCAGTTGAACAGCGCTACAGTTTTGAGCTACTTTGAAGTGTTCTCAGAACCGTGACTGAAGCAGGTAGCATGTTATTTCATAAAAATGACAGATATAAAATGGTGTGATCGTCTCACAATACTGATGAAAAATCAAAACAAAAACCTTGATTAGGGCCAGAAAGGCACTGGAATTGCATATCCCAAGACTAAGTGACCAAGAAGCTTGCAGAAGACAGGATTTATTACAGGGGTTGATCAGCACTGACAAAAACAGATTTTTAATATTCACCAATACATTACTGCATATTTGATCAAGGCAAAAGCTGTCTATGAAACTTCATTTGAAATGTCTTTACCCAATCCAGGTTTACTGACTGCTTATATGAAAGAAATTGTAACAGCTTCTACTGCTGTATCAAGGGCAGTACTTCCATGTGCTTCCTGGAATATCAGTGTGTCCTCTTATCCCTACTGCCCTCAAGTTCATATTTTAGTTTGCTGGTATTACTGAATTGTGTAACTTATTTTTCCTCAGCAAGTCCCCAGCATGAAGATCGTAAGGATAGACAGGTTAGACTTTGCCCACACATTAAAATCTCTGCTCACTAGTGCTGAGCTGGGAGAGAAGGGGGACATTTCATGCCTTCCCACTCAAACATAAATCCATCAGCTATCACTGTGGCCACAGCAGCTAAGACACTATTTTAGCATAAGGTGAGAACCCTTATGCTACACTTCACCTGTTTCTTCGTGACCTCTACAGTACTTCTACTCTGAAGCTTGTAAGGTGATTGACTTTTTCTGTAACTGTGAACGTTGTGAAACAGTCAGAGAACACGGGCTGAGATTTGCAAAAACAGGCAAGAAGGAAACATCCTGAGACAGATAAACAACTAGAAAAAAAAAATAACATTAAAAAAAAAGCAGGTAGAAGTAGCATTTGTGAAATAGCATATGGATAAGCTTTCCATAGGGAAGTTGCAGCTATTTTGAGCCAGTGCCTCCCTCAACGGAGGCCAAGGTTTCCAAAATCTTGCCAGTGGACCCTCTGAAAAATCAATCCTTCTAAACTCACCATGTTGGTACCTAGCTGTGGGATGACAAAAAAAAACTGAATGGGTACGTGGAACTGAGCACCACAGCTTCTTTTAATTATGGTAATGCCCATTTTGTTTATACAAGACAAAGTGGGCAATTTAGGCCTTTAGGAAACATATGGATGCATGGGAATCTCCTGTGCCATACATACTGGGGCACATAAAATGTACTCCAATGTAATG